>NC_039251.1:7830163-8177663 GCF_003368295.1 Carassius auratus | reverse complement strand
GTTTTATTTTTAATAGTAAATCCCCTTTGTTTACCAAAAAATAAAGTTTGCTTAATTTTAAATAATTAAAAGATAAATTAAATGAATGTTTTATGCCTTCATTTGATAATCAGAAAAATGTAAATACACAGAATTTCTGAAGGGAAAAAAACATTTCACATAAGGCTATTTTAAGAATTGTTTTTAACTAATTAAGTTGTTTTTATGCATTTATGCACACAGAATTAGGTAACAAAACATATGGTGAAGAAAAAAATAAAATGTTTCATAGGCCCCTTAACATGTAATATTTGCCATATTTGTTTTTGCAGTAGTTTTTTGGGGGTTATTTTTCCTGTAAAGATATCGAGATATATATCGTATATCGAGATATAGCAAAATATATCGAGATATATTTTTTGCTCCATATCGCCCAGCCCTACTCAATATCACAATCTCCGCCATGTTGGCAGAATACCGGTGGCGAAACAGGATTGTTTACATGTGTTGTTAACTTGGTAGTAGAGGAGGTTCTCGCAATTCTGCACTGTTTTACCATGCCTGGAAGTTACTGCTGCGTTAAAAACTGCTCCAGTACCTCTCACGATACATATGGAAAACATAGGAACAATGGAATACAGTTTTTTTTTAGGTTACACCAAGCGCAAAACAGCGGTATTTGGAGAAGCGCTCAAGCATCCAAAATATCGACCCATACGAGCTCCCTGCAGCAGCACAGAGACCTGGACCATTTACCTCATGCACACATATGGACATTGGGAATTATATTGTTTTTGGTTTAAGTTACTACACAATACAGGAGTTTAAAAGCCACAAGTCTTTGGAAAGTTACGAGGCTTTCTGCTGTGGCTGGGTCCATCTTCAGCAGGTGACGAAAACAGTGTTGTACTGACCAAAGTAAGTTTGTTCACATGCATTTTAGCGTATTGTAATTACATTGTCATTTTGGTCAAGAAGTGCATTCTATATGCAAAGTAATTAACTGCAACTGTTTCGTAAACACTAGATTGTAACGAGATGTTCAATGTATACGAACGTTTCCAACATGTTTTGATGTAAGCTAAAGCTGTGTATGTTTAGTTATGATTTGATTTTAGCCCAGTGACACATACTGTACCAGGTTTTTGTGTTGGGGGCTGCAAAGTGGACAAACCAGTTCTGGGTTAGCTAGGGTAGTTAAATATGTGATTGCTAGATGTAAATGTCCTGGTTAGATTAAAGCTATTAACACCGTGAATGCGAGGTGACTTACATCATAAAAAATATAATTTCCAATATCCATATATGTGCATGGAGGTAAATGGTTCAGGTCTCTGTGCCGCTGCAGGGAGCTCGTATGGGTCGATATTTTGGATGCCTGAGAGCTTCTCCAAACACCGCTGTTTTGCGCTTGGTGTGAGCTTGTTCCTGTAAGGTCCCTTTTCTTTCGCCTTATGCTTTTGCATTGCTTTACTTTCTTCCTTTTCTTTCTCGTATTCGTAGATCCTTCTCGATCTGTTCCGCCGACAAAATAAATGCGCAAAAATGAAAGCGCTCTGAAATGTTTAGCGGCGCCTCTGTGAAGTTCTGAAGGCATTGCTCCTGGCAACCGATAGCGTATCCTGCCATCAGGGCCTATCGGCTCAAACCCCTCCCAAATCAACCCAAATCGGCACGTGACTCCTCACTCTCAATAGCTGGTCTTATCTCCTTCTTTCAGGCTGCCGGACTCGATAGGTGACGGGGGCCGATCCTTTCCGTGATGGTATAGGGACCTTGTAAGCTGGCCAGGAATTTGCAGGCAGCCGTGGGGACTTGGGCCATAATGTGATCTCCTGGCTGGAACTCCCGTGACTGTGCCGCCCTATTGTAGTGTCGTTACTGGGCTTGTTAGGCCTTGGCGAGGTTTTCCCGGATGATGGGCATGACCCTGTCGATCCCCTCCCACATCTCCTGTACGTGTTCCACCGTGGTTCGGTGGATGACTGTTGTTCCCAGGCCTCTCTGGCTACGTCAAGCAGGCCGTGGGACTGTCGGCCAAAGAGGATCTCAAATAAGGTAAAGCCGGGGGATGTTTGAGGTACCTCTCGGATTCCGAAGAGTACATAGGGCAACATCTTGTCCCAGTCCCGCTTGTCCTCGGCAGCCACTCGATGTGACATCTGTTTTAGCGTTTGATTGAACCGCTCGACCAAGCCATCCGTTTGAGGGTGGTACACGGTGGTGCGGAGCTGTTTGACCTTCAGGAACTTGCAGAAATCAGCCATCATCCGGGACATAAACGGGGTGCCTTGGTCAGTCAGTATCTGAGTGGGTAGGCAGACCTGACTACTCAGCAGGAACAGCTCCTGGGCGATGGCTTTTGCGGTGGCCTTACGGAGGGGGATGGCCTCAGGGTAGCGAGTGGTGTAATCCAGGATGACCAGGATGTGTTCATGACCCCGGGCAGACTTTGGCTTCCAGGTCTTCCCGATTCGCTCAAAGGGCACCTAGATGATGGGCAGCGGTATCAGCGGGCTGGGGAGAATGGTGCGTGGATGCAGGTGGGACAGTTAAGGTGGGGCAGGTGGCACAGTAAAGCAGGCCGTATTTCACAATGAAGTGAGGAGTTGGATGGGGAGCCGGCTGGAGCTCTTTCCTGTCGGCGGTCCTCACCTGGGCCCAGCAGTGTTTCATGTGGTCATCCTCATGCTGCCTTCTGGCGAAGGCCCCAGCCCCAGTCACCTGCTGGAAGAGGTCAAAGTAAAGATTAGGGTGATGAGAGGGTGACTCATCACCACTGGGCAACACCAGCACGGGGCACTGTCGGGGCTTCTTTGCTGTCTTCCACTTTTGGCGGTTCCCGGCAGGGCTGACAGGCTGGCTGGTGGTGGCGAGTAGGCGGTCAAATCCCAGCCAATCTTTCCCGAGGAGAACCGGGACTGGCAGATCCCTGATGATCCCGACTTCTACAGGCCAGGCGCCAGGGTGACGCTGACGAGAGCTCGGGACACATGTCACAATATTTATTAATTCTATGGGTAAAGTATTCCAAGTATGTATAGCTCTATAAGAAAATACTGATTGCCCAAAAGAACTTCTTCTATGTGGTATAATGCAGTCCCTTCTAGTAGTGGCTCTAGTAAAATAATTAGAATTTAAGAGTAAAATATCTGCAAATTTAATCATATTTTCCCAACTTAAAACCCCACATTTAGTTAACATTTCACAATGATGATATGAATTAGACCTGTTATCCAATATTTTCAGAGTCTGCTTATAGAGTCTTTCTATTGATTGCAAAATAGTCCCACCTGTCTGTGTCCAACTGGAGAGCAGTAATTCATATGTGAAAGAATCATAGCATTAATGTATAACTTTGAGGCCTCAGTGGTGAAATTATTTCTTATATATATTAAATTTGCCAAATTTAATTTAATTTTATTCCCAACTTTTTAAACTTTTTTTAACATGTAAGTTGTGAATCAAGTATTAAACCTAGTTAACTGATAACCCTTTACCTTCAACTGTCACATCTGGATCTGGATCTATCCGGGTCTATTTGCAGACTTTGAAAAAAGCATACATACAGTTTTGCTAACATTAAGACGTAAACAATTTTTTAAACAATTTGTAATCTTAAAATTTCTGCTAATAATTAATCTGCAAACTTGTTTTTTTAGTTTTAGCATTCAAGTTTATTATTGTATCATCAGCACACATCTGGCAATTAACAGCAGGTGCACAAACATCAGGCAAATCATTAATATAAAACTGAATAACAGAGGACCTAATATTGATCCTTGAGGTACACCAACTGAATTTATAAGTGATTGTGAGATTTTGTCTACTTGAACACACTGTTGTCTATTCATTAAATATGATTTTATCCATTCAATTATTCTTGTTGAGAAATTAGAATTAAACAACTTTTTAATTAAAATCTCATGATTTACTGTGTCAAATGCTTTCCTTATAAACCTAGAGAAACAACTCCCACCACACCAACTTTATCTAATTTTCCTTTAATATTTTACAAAAGACACTTCGCGGTTTCTGTTGAATGGTACTTTCTAAAACCAAACTGCATCGACTGCAATGAAAATTATGTGTTATTCAAATGTAATATCTGTTCTGAGATCTTTGCTGCACACGCAACAGCCAGAAACATAAGGCCATGTGGGTCATCCTGTCTGTCGTGTTGGCTTTTATCGTCAGCTGGCTAGAGTTCATAGACACCCTGATAGCATAGACGTGGCCTTGTACGTCACACAGGCAAAGGCTTTCTCTCACTTTGCAATAAACTATATCCTGTGTGCCTTTATTCGGAAGAGAATCTCGCAAACATCTTCTGACATCTCTCTTTAAGAAAGGCCTGCTGGGTAGAGAAACATTGTTGAAGTATTGAGTGGGATCCATCAATAGCTCTGGGAGCACTACGCAAATGTTCAGAAGTCCACCTCGTTCTCCTCAACCAGAGGCTTTGATCCCTCAAGGACCACACCAGTGAGTTTTTAGATCTCGCTCACCAAACCCTCTAACCATCACTGGTCTTTATAATCACAGCCACGGCATGAGAACTATGGCATTAGCTTATTTAAAAAATCTGACCCATGTTATTTTCTTCCTACATAAAAAAAAAAATGTAAAAGGCAAATTATTGTGTGTTGATATTGCTTCACACATGAAAATAAAGTTCCTTCTGAAAAAAAAGTTTACTTACAGTTGTACATAAAAGTCTGTTGAGAAATCGGTCTGCTCTAGGTCGGGCAATGACATGATTACACTAATGTCACCACTTCTCTGACAAAACAGGAGAAATTACAGAGAGAAGTGAGGCATCTTGGTTTCCTCCTTCACAGAGCAAACATACTTGCAAAATAAAGTTACACTTTTAACTTTATATGCCAATAAAGAAAGTGTGTTATTAAATTATATTCTTTAAATTTAATCGCAAATATATGAATCTGAATTATTTTCACCCATGGGTTTGTTCATATATAATTTCCTGGTTTTTGTAAGGTTTTGTTTTCAAAAAAACAAAAAAAAAAAGGAAATATGCTGTGGTCAAACACCTGGTAAGACATGATAAGCCTCTTGCGTATATGATATTGGGTTAAAGTTAGCAGCTGTTCACATGAGGATGCCAACTTGAAATATTTTAAACTGGTATCAATTGTAACAGTCCGGTCGGTTTCTGTATTTTTGTGAAAGGATGGAGTGTTTTCAATTCACTCAACCCAACTAACAGAATTTGTTACTGATATTTGTATAAGTATAGGCTATTTTTCTATTATATTCCAAATTCACCAACTGAAATTGTTATCTGAAACTGCTTAGAATTTGTCCTGAACAACTGTACATTATCAAAGTGAATTACAAAAGGAATAAGGAGTAATTTCAGGCATGGTTAGTAGCAACAACAAAACTTTTTTTATTGTATTTTTTATTTGTTTTTTTACTAGGTCCATTTAAAAATATATATAAAATATTTAAAGTTGCAAGCAGCGATGAAAGGGCCCTAACACCCGGTGGCTTTAGGAAGACAGCAAGCAGTGGGAAATATAAATTGGTAAATATAATTGGAATATGTCAACGTCATTTATATGTGCCGAAGTTCCAGCTGCCAGCTGGTGGCGATTATAACTAAATGTTGACATGTAGATATCTTCAAACTTTGCACAAGCACAAAATGGGCATGGAAATGTGCATATGCAATTTTCCACAAACATATCAGGATTTATAAAAAGTAAACTAGGCGTAAATATGTGCACACCGTACAGACACTCTAGGCTGTCTAAAAGGTCACTCTAAGTGCCCTTTATGACAAATTGCATAAATTAGAATTGTGAGGTCTCAAAACGCATTTATAGTCTGTATTTCATATATTTCTAATTTATTGTAGGCCTATTCTTAAAGGGTTAGTTCAGCCAAATAGTAAAATTACATTTTCAATGGAGGGACAGAAAGCTCTCGGACTGAATCTAAAATATCTTAAACTGTGTTCCGAGGATGAACGGAGGTCTTACAGGTTTGGAACGATAAGGGTGAATCATTAATGACATAATTTTCATTTTTCGGTGAACTAAACCTTTAACAACAGCAAGACAAAAGGAGCTCATTGTGGACTCAAGGAAGAAGAAAGAAAGCACGCATGACGCCATCCACATCCTAACTCTAAGTTTGTGGGTTCAAGTCTCGGGCCAGCAATACCACCTATAGCACTTAACTGTTCCCTGGGCACCACAGCATAAATGGCTGCCCACTGCTCTAGGTGTGGGTTCACGGTGTGTGGGTTCACTACTGTGTGTGTGCACTTTGGATGGGTTAAATGCTCTTTGAGATGGGTGACCATAGACCTCCATTATATGAGTCACAGACAAGAACGGTTTGACCTAAAAATATCAAAATGGGAAATACTGCGGAAACAAAGAAACCTACATCTTGGATGCCCTTGAGGTAAGCTAAAACTTATCCAAATTTAATTTGAGACTGAACAATCCCTTTAAAAATCATGTCTGGTGTGTGATAAATTTTTGGTTTGACTGTGGATTAATTCTTGTTAAAACTACGAAGTAATTTAGTCAAGAGCAGTGAGGGATTTTCTTTCTTTCATTTTCTTGGATTAACATTACAGCAGCTAGTAGCTAAATTAGGTGCGGTCACTATAAGAGACAATGCATCCATTATAATGATACTCATTCCATTTCTTTCTCCACTGTTTACTTTCACTTATGACATAACCAACAGTTTTTTCAAGGATACTCTCAAAGACAGGTATTTTGACATAATTGTGTATGTATTTGTCAGTACAAGAGACAGAACAGGCAAATGTGCCCCGAGCACACAGAACACCATGTGTGGGTGCTGAACTGGCCTTTTACTGTTGCATGTTTAAACTGTCATTTGTATTTGTTTGTTTAGGTGAAGGAGAGCTCGTTTCAGTGTTGCGGTCTGTGAGACGCGGCTCTCTGCGTGCGCACAGAACACTCCGCAAGTACTCATTCAAGTTTTTCCAAGTCTTGTGTTTGAATGCTTTAAACTCCTTTGAAAGTTTAAATTGGCGAGGCTTAAAAACACATGCAAATGATAAGCTTTTGTGACCATACACAGTAATGGCCCGTCTACTGTCCGGGAATGTATTTCCCATACAATGACATAACTAGCCAATTTACCACCATATGATGTATTGTTGTTGAAATTAACTTGTTATGACGGTTTCCTGAACACGGTCGCATCTCCTTTGTTTAAACCAGAGCCATATAGAGAGTTGTGACAACGGAAGTTTGAAATGTTTGGTTGTCACGTGATTCGTGTCGACTTCAAATAGTTCTAGGAAGCGCGTTGGCGGCCACGCGAGTCAATAAATGCATTTATTTTATATATTTATACAACACATATTTATGCAGCATGAGTATGTACTTTTTATGTTACATAGTTCTATTTTTTCACTGATCTCATGTTAATCTCATATTGATGACTTTCAGGTAGTACAGAGACACGCTGGTAACAGGGGATTTTCAGATCGCACCGCACTATGGGTCAATTAACTGTTAGCAGCAGTATTTACCATGTTAAATAAATGTAAAATTAAGCTTACTGTTTATAATTCTTGCAATTACATATAGTAAAATAATTATGTATTACAGATAATATATTTATTATATCTAGTATAATTCTTACAATACTTATTCACGTACACAATATATTCAGGTTTAAAACAACTTAAGCATGTATATAAACATGTTCACTGCCATTCAAAAGTAATGATGCTGAAAATTCAGCTTGGCATCACAGGAGTATATTACATTTTAAAATAGAAAACTGTTATTTTAAATTGCAATTATTTATTACAAGAACACTTTTTCTTTGTATTTTTATTCAAATAAATGCAATTAACTATTTACAGCAAGTCATGAATACATTTCTAATAAATGTTATAGCATGCCAAGCATTCTGTATGTGCCCTTTCTTTGCTGTTGTCCTTGCATAGTCTTCACCATGGTTTGCTGTACTGCATGGGGATTCTCCACTCGGTCAGAGAAAAGTGTGCAAATGTATGGCTTCCCCTCTGACATGGAGGAGAAAATAATGGTTGGCTCAAGTCAGCAGGAGCAATTTAAATATATAAAAATGACAACAAAAAAAAAAGTTAGATAATTATACTTAAATTCTTTTATATATCAATGTATACTTAACTTTTTTACATGGAAAATGATTTGCGATGATTGGAGGGAGTCATTAGGGTTACCTATAACTGTGCATCACCATGTGATATGTACTGTATGTGGGTAGACCAAAAAAAAAAAAGTTGAGGCAAACCAATTTGTCATAACCAAAAAATTCAGGAGTAGGCTGAGACCAGATGCTAGTCGCACAATCTTTGTACATCGTCCTGTGGTCAAAAAGAGGATGGCCCTACTCCACGATGCACCCCTAAAACAGTAAACAAACAGCAAATGGCTGCTGATTACAGCTATATTATTTCAGGGAAAACATATATAAAAAGTACAAACTCGTACTAGTTGAAGTAATATTTCTTATTTTGAAGTGATGTGATATTTTCAATATTTAAAATTAGCAATACCATGTAATCTGCCTCTATCAGCTTCAAAGGTTGAGGAAAAAAAAAAAGAATGGAGGAAACTCAGAGAAGGGAAAGTGACAGTGAAGAAATAGAGGACATGGCTAGAGAGGAGAGACAGGGACAGGTGACACTACCCAGTCAGCCAGCAGCAAGTCAGTCCGCATTCCAGTGAACTGGGTCTATTAAAAAAAAAAATTTAAGCGACAAAAAAAAAAAAATTGGTCCCCTCAGCACTCCTGACCTGCATTATCACTGATGCTCCATCACAGAATAGTCCAGTGGCACCACTAATCCGCCACCTACCAGCACCCACAGAATGTTACTTTTACACACTAACAAGTTTAAGTATATAATACAGTAGTATTATAATAGACCGGTTATATAATATAGACAGGTAATGGTAAATTAATCACAATGACTAAAAACACTCCACCCATGTTTTCGCAAACTCAATTCATTCTAAACTTATATCAATAGGGTGCATTTTATTATTAAGTAATTTACTTATTTAATACGTGTAATAAAGAAACGTTATAACCTAATTTTTACCACTTCCAGTCACCGCGGTCACACGTTATATTGAACTAACGTAATAGGCTATGTAACGTTAGCTAACTTTCCCCACCCTGCAAAAACAAAAATATGTTTAGACTCCTTTTTTCTAATTCCAAACACGATGGATGAAACTGAATTAAGGGAACAGATTTTACAATTAATAGGTTGTTCGTTACAAACTTTATTCAGCTCTAATCCTAGCCTAATCTGTTATCTGATAACATCTCTTAAAATCTACTCATTTAATGAGTAATGTACTTAAAGGTTTTAATTTGCAATTTATTGTTATTAAGATGTACTGATAATATACAATCTTATTTAAACGTCTTACCTTTTAAAGAGCCACACAGATGGGAAATCAAAAATTACCTGTATTACAGTGTATGATGTAGCTGTCCATCAGTGTAAACAATGTGCAAAGTAATTAAACCAAAAAGTACACGATTTATAAAGTTATTGGCTTCTAAAGTAAGGAGTCGACTCTGAATCGCTGAAACGAGTCGTTATAGATTTCAAATCTTTTGCCCATCTCTAAGTACGTCACTAGAACATCTTGGCATAATAATCTCCGCCTACCGTCTTGAGAGAAATGGAACTCTGACCACCTGCCCCGCCCCCCACACAGACGCTCTGGTTAGCAGTTGGTGTGATGGCATCATGTCGAGGAGTAATTTTCCCCTGATAACCCTGAAAAGAACTTAAATTACACTTTCAGATTTAATCGTAAGAGCAATACATCAATCGAATCTGTAAAGGGTCTACTTATTTTTTGGATACAGACATAACTTTGTGCAGTTATAAAATAAAGATAACAAACAAGGTGTGCTGTCTGCAGCCTTTGTCTGCGCTGATCTTCATTTACAAACAAGTCATTAAAAAGAAGTGTAACTCAGTGAACACTCAACGAAGAGACATGAGAGAGATATCTATAGAAAGCTTGACCTGTCTACTTTAAAACTAAACAAGTGCTGCCAAAATACAGATATTCTGTGATAAAGTAATCCATATGAAAACAACGCGATGTCTGTTTTTCATGTCTCCCTTCGTTATATCTAATGTGACCACGCCCCCGCGCTGAACGCGCTATTCAGATTCAAACTGAAGCGCGCGGCTTGAATATACCCACAAAGAAGAAAAAAAGCAGCGAGACTGTTCAAGTTTTTTATTTTACCGTTAGCTTCGCGATGAGAGGAATAAGACAATTCACCCCAAAAAGATGCTAACGCATTGTTTACCGTGAAGTTGTGTGAGTAACAACCAATCAAAACTATGTCAGTTGACCAATCAGAACACAGTATGCAACCGAAAGGTGGGGTTTAAGGAAACTGAATATTTTGAACAGCTTCGCGTGAACCGGATCTCTGAGAATTGAGGTAATTTTAACATGATAATTTGACAAAATGACAATGTTTTTTTTAACCTTGGATTTAAACCTGTTGTACAGGACTTATAAACAGTGATGGGAAGCTTAGAATTGTCATATTACTGGCTCTTTAAAAGTGCGTCGCAAACGGTTTTCTTTCTGCTGCATCTCTACGGCGCAGCATCGGTTTGCTGCAACTTCCAGGAACTATTTAGAGGCTCCACGAGCCGCCATTGCTATAAAAAAAAAATAAGAGCGTTCCAGTGGCGTAAATGGAGTTGTCGCAACTCTCTCTATATGGCTCTGGTTTAAACCACCCTAGTTCTACAACATAGGGCCATTGTTAATGAAGTGAAAGTGACGTGAAAGTTCAAGGTGCTCAAGGGCACCTCAGTCATGGTATTGCCAGCCAGAGACTCAAACTCCTCAGCATCATACTCTTTAACCATTAGGCCATGACTTCCATTTGACGTTGCATGCATGTGTAGGAAGAACTTCTGCTATTTAACCAATCAGACAGGTTATAAGATGTTGCTGTATTGAACATGGCACCTGATGACTAATTTACTATGTTTTGTAACATGTCATTTTGCTTTATTTGATGTTTGATTCATACTGGCTTCCATCTCCCGTCATACTCCGGGGTTTAATGGATTTAACAAAGGGTAACTTACGTCATCGACAGGTGACTGCACTGCCCCGTGTCACTGTTTAGAATGGGAATTTTCTCATGATTTACAAGTAGTTGAAAACATTAGAGATAGTTAGTAATCAGCTGGACAAAATATAACACTAGCCTAGTGGTTTTGGGATATTTTACAGCATATCTTACAAATTGTATCTTTAAGCCCATATATATCACTTGCTAACCAGCAACTATGCTTTAACCACGGGGTGAGAACTGTGGTTACTACCACATAAATTTGCAATGCTGTTTGTGAAGGTTCGTTTGAACTATGGTTTAGGACAGTGATCCTCAAATCTGGCTCGCGAGATCCAGTTTCCTGCAGAGTTTAGCTCCGACTCCAATTAAACACACCTGCCTGTGATTTTCTAATGATCCTGAAGACACTGATTAGCAAACTCATGCGTGTTTGATTAGGGTTAGAGCTAAACTTTGCAGGAAAGTGGATCTCGCGAGCCAGATTTGAGGATCACTGGTTTAGGGACACACAGAATCGGTATGTGCAACGTCGGAACTTGCAACCATCGTTCATTGGCTAATAATGCCTTTGGGAAACTCACCCCTGTGTGTCTTTTTAGGCTTGCCTCAGCCAGTTGGTGGAGGTCGCAGGGGGGGCCTGGGCACCTATAATCATCACCACCTTTCACCCTTTCAGTGACGGCCCTGTTAAATAGCAAGCCCTTTGAGTGTCTTGTTCATCATTTATTTTCATATAAAAGCAACAGAACTGAAATTCTCTCATGTTTATCAGTAGCACAGCTCACAAGGAAACTTTTGCAATGCAAGTTAAATATTATAATTTTTTTTAACGTTTTATTGATGCAAAGATGAGAAGTGGTGAGGTTATTTTGTACAACATTTGCAACTGCTTTATTGATCACTTAATTAGGAGCACCACAAATTAAAATTATGTCATGCTATTTGGACTACTGAATAGACATTTAGAAGTTGATTTTAAAATGCTAAGTATTTAAAATTAAAATAAAGCTATGTAAACACTTGAATTTTTTTTTCAAAAAACAAATTGGACACTTGGCCCAAATACAGGAAATGCATCATATTATCAAGTTGTCAAGTGCAAAGACCACAAGTGTGGGTTTTTGGACAAGGCAATGCTATGTTTGAGTAAGTGTAAAGCATGAAATATCCTGTTGCAAAACAGAATGCGCTATGATTATATCTGAACATTGACGTGTAGATGTGTTCAGGCCAGTATTCTTACCATGCCTTTGGGAACCATAATGCTGACTGTGCGCCCTGGCAGTAATCAGACAGCAGATAGCGCTAATACTCTCAGCTGACGAGATCAGCTTGCAAAAGCAGAAGTAGAAAACACATGCATGTTTTCATTTTTGATCCAACATTATTTTCTACTTGAACAAAAGTCACTTTCTCACCAGAAGTCTGAAGATCGCTCGTGACATCATGATCAGTCGACGTTTCTCATCTACTAACATTAGTGTGACCAACAGAAACAGACTGAATGAGCTGATCATCTGATGGACATATGAAGCTCAAAGAGCTAGAAAGCTGCCTTCAACAGGTGGATGGATTCGAGGAGCCCAAAATACTCCTGGAGCAGTACCCCACCAGTCCGCATATAGCGGGTGAGCATTATAATACTTTGATACACTTAATTATGATGTTGTTAATTAATGTCAGATGTGTCGAATTTCTGGAAGTGGTCTGCTTATGCTTCGCATTAGTATACTTGGATACTGTCCTCATGATTCCTGTAGTGCACACTGTGCGCAGTATGCACGCTTGATTGACGTTTCCTGTGTGACCAATGATCAGTATTTTCTTTGTTAGTTTTTTTAAGAGGTTAAAGTTGATTTAAAACATTTTACATAAAATTGGGTTAACAATAGAAAAGTTACTGTTTCGTGCAAAATAACAACTGGAAGCCTTAAAAATGTAAAATAATGATAATAATAATTGTGACTTTTTATCTCTCAGTTGAGACATATATTTCTCAAAGTTATTTCACAATTTAAAAAAATAAAAAACTTGCAATTCTTACTATTTGTCTCAGAGTTGCTGTTTATCTAACAATTTCAACTTTAAAGCTTGCAATTTTGAGTTCGCTCACTTTTTATATTTAACTTGCAATTGTGCAAAATAAAGTCAGAACTGTTGTAACCTCACAGTTATGAAATGAACTAGGGTGGATTTTTAAGCGAAAAAGTTATCATCTTTATATTTTTTATTACCTTAATATTTTTATATTGTGGCACAAACAGGTTGACTGTAGCCACTGTTCACATGCTACTTTAAAAACGGTGGACATTATACATTTTAAATTAAATTAAAATTAAATTAAAAATTACATTTATGCATATGCTTTTATCCAAAGCAACTTACAGGGCATTCAGGCTATACATTTTTTTTACCTAACATGTGTTCAATGGGAATCAAACCCACAACCTTTTGTGCTGCAAATGCAATGCTCTACCACTGAGCCACAGGAACAAGAAGTAAGAAAGTACACATTTTAGAAATTGTATGATAACATTTGGGAGTCTTTCGTCTGGGATAGATGGCCTTGAGTGCTCTATTTGTTTTAACATAATTCATCATGTGTTCTCACTCACTGCAGGCTGTATGTTGTACACCATCCACAACACATTTGATGACATTCAGAATAAACTAGTTGCAGACCTGGGCTGTGGATGTGGGGTTCTGTCTGTAGGAGCTGCAGTGCTTGATGCTGGGTAAGAGCAACTCCATCCTCCATACTCTAGTTCTTAAAATATATCTACAAAACTAATCTTTCCTCTTAAGACTCTGTGTCGGATTTGACATTGATGAAGACGCCTTGGACATATTCAAAGGAAATGTTGATGATTTTGAACTGTCAAACATTGACATGGTCCAGTGTGATGTTTGCTCTATTGGATCCTCTTACGCCAAGAAGTTTGACACGGTCATCATGAACCCACCATTTGGCACGAAGCACAACCAGGGTAAGAGTCATCTTAAAGTCAACAAGCATTGATGTCAACATAATTTGATGCATTTGCAAAACTGTCAAAATAATATCTGTTGTCGAACAGGTTTCCCATATTCAATTGGTCGATGTTACTATATACATATCTTACATTTCAGGCATTGACATGCAGTTCCTGCGGACAGCGATTTCTATGGCAAGTACAGCAGTGTATTCCCTTCACAAGACCTCAACACGAGATGTAAGTTGCTATATTATGTCATAATTTCACAGCTACATTTCAGCTATATTCATAAGAAAAACTTACAATTGAATTGCATTTGCACGTAGCACATTCAGAAGAAAGCAGATGATTGGAAAGTGAAAATGGAAGTCATTGCAGGTAATACTTAGTGAATCTACACTACATAACATACACTAAAGATTTGGAAAGGAATATTAAAAAAGACACATTAAAGTAGTCAAAAGTAACAATAGAGTCATTTATAATGTTAAAAGATTTCAGTTTCAAAACAAATGTTCTTTTGAGTTTTTTATTAATCAGAGAATCCTGGAGGGGAAAAAACATATATATATATTCAAATAGAATGCAGCTATTTTAAACCGTAAGACTATTTTACTATATTTCGGTTTTACTATATCATTTTATCAAATATGTGTGACTTTATAAACATTATACATCTTGCCAACACAAAACTTTTAAACGGTGGTTAAAGTTTTATTGTCTGAACACCAAGAGCATGAAGGATCTTATGCAGAACGCTGTAAGTTGTAATAAGCTTTATAGCACATTATAATATGATGTTATTTATCCTCAACTGGTGTCATCCCTTCACAGAGCTCAGATATGACCTGCCAGCATCTTATAAGTTCCACAAAAAGAAGTCGGTAAGTGAATATTTTGCTAAATTGCCACAAATATTGCACTGGATAAAGACAAACAAGTAACGTGTTTCTTTTTTCTATTTTATTATTTTAGGTTGATATTCAAGTGGACTTTATTCGATTAACTCTAACATAAACGGCAAAAAGAAATTTGTGTTGCTTTGCAAAATTTTTGTATGTGTATATATATATATATATATATATATATATATGTGTGTGTGTGTGTGTGTGTGTGTGTGTGTGTGTGTGTGTGTGTGTATATATTTAGAAACAGCTCTTTATTTTCCAGCACAGATAACATACAAACTGTGTCTCGCATATCATCAGTGAAATGTTTTAAACAAATATAATATCATTTGACATTACACTACCAGTTTAGAAGAGTGGGGTCTAAAACTCTGACATTTTCAGGATAACAATTCAAGTGATGAACTGAACTAAAAATGAAGAATTCCTATTAGTTTGTCTTCCTTTTGGAGTTGGTGTGAACAAAACCTGATGCCCATGTTCTCCAGCATGATCTGAGATACTCCAAAGAGCATCTTGAGCTTCAGTGGACAAACATCTAACCTACACAAAGAGTCATATAATTCATGTAACTAATTTGCAGCATTCCTACACAGTATGGAATTAGATTTTTAGCCATTTCCAGGTCTGGATAAATATGCCATTTTTCCTTGTTTACTAAAATATAATTATATTTTTTATATAAATTTTTGTATAAATATAATTTTCAAAAACACGTCACATTTTTCATTATTTGGAGCAACAGTCTGTGCAGGCATAAGTTCAGTAAATGTGACAGTGGATTTTTCACTTTGGAAGTATTTACAGATGATGCTGAAAATAACCTAAAATAATGTTATGTGGATGAATACATTATGGGTGAGGATATGAACAGAGTAATAAATGGAAGCAACCATCATAATATTGGATGGCATATTCTGCTACCATAATATTTTAAATACAATGTTATTTTTTACATTTAATAAAGTAATCAGTGACATTATTTAGTGATACTATTACTATTTTGTATTTATTTTAAGGTATAATATGATATTGAAATATTCACATGTTTGCAGTCAGTGTGATTGTTTTAAAATAATCAAATATGTACATGGCTACAATTATTTAGCAAAATAATAGCATGCATGCATAGTAAACATGTTAACAGCTGGATTTTTTATTCATTTATCAGATGTTAATTATGGTCTGGAAAAACTTAGTAACTTACTTAACAGTAAAACTATGTCACACAAAAAAGGGACAAATGTAAAATGTAGCATAAAAAATATAAAATTGTTTTGGGGTAGTCCTTTTTCTATAGAAATCATTCAATTGTCTAAAACTTGTTAAACTAATCTTACATCTTTCCCCCTGATATGACATTTATGATTTGTAACTTTTTTTATTTTAGCCTCTTCTCAATTTCAAACTTCATTAGTTGACTCTTGTCTGAAAGTATACTAGTGTTTTTACTGGGTTTACAAAAATATATTTATACTTTTTTATATTGAGCAAAAACAAATTCACCAAAATTCTTATGACAATTTGGAACCGGTGTTATTTAGCAACATTGAGATACTATTAAAGTTTAATAGTAAAAGGAATTTTTTGTTTGTTTGTTTGTTTAAATAAAGTATAATAACCCAAGGTTTTTGCAACCAACCCAGAATAACTAATGATGAATGCTAATGATGAAAAAAAAAGATTACTGCATTTTAACTTCTAATGTTTGTGACAAAACTATGTAAAAACAAGCTTACCCAACTCGCATAATGACTGATTGACACTCATCCTTTCTTTGCTGGAGAAGTTTTATCCCCAGCAGTGTGCCGTGTGCTTGGACAGATCAGACGTGGTCCCTGGATTTAGTGTCAGCCACTAGACTAGACAATGTCAAGCTCCTACAGGTGCATCTCAATCAATTAGAATGTCGTGGAGAAGTTCATTTATTTCAGTAATTCAACTCAAATTGTCAAACTCATGTATTAAATAAATTCAGTTCATACAGACTGAAGTAGTTTGTCTTTGGTTTTTTTAGTTGTGATGATTTTGGCTCAAATTTAACACAAACCCACCAATTACAATATTTCATAAAGAAAGCGAATTGTTGGCCTTCTGGCTCCTTTTGCTTTAATTACTGCCTCAGTTTGGCATGGCATGGAGGTGATCCGTTTGTGGCACTGCTGAGGTGGTCTAGAAGCCCAGGTTTCTTTGACAGTGGCCTTCAGCTCATCTGCATTGTTTGGTCTCTTGTTTTTCATTTTCCTCTTGGCAATAGCCCATAGATTCTCTATAGGGTTCAGATCTGGTGAGTTTGCTGGGCAGCCAAGCAAACCAAGACCATGGTCATTAAACCAACTTTTGGTGCTTTTGGCAGTGTGGGCAGGTGCCAAATCCTGCTGGAAAATAAAATCAGCATCTTCAAAAAGCTGGTCAGCAGAAGGAAGCATGGATTGCTCCAAGATTTCTTGGTAAACGAATGCAGTGACTTTGGTTTTCAAAAAACACAATGGACCAACACCAGCAGATGACATTGCACCCCAAATCATCACAGAGTGTGGAAACTTAAAACTGGACTTCAAGGAACTTGAGCTATGAGCTTCTCCACCCTTCCTCCAGACCTTGGTTTCCAAATGATATACAAAACTTGCTTTCATCTGAAAACAGGACTTTGGACCACTGGGCCACAGTCCAGTTTTTCTTCTCCTTAGCCCATGGTCTGTGGTTCCTTTACACGTCTGTGTGTGGTGGCTCTTGATGCCTTGACCCCAGCCTCCATTCCTTGTGTCACCCACTACTAGTAATTCAACACAGCCGAGTCCTTCAACCATGTGACCAAACAAGCATCCCATCTTCAGAAATACATGTTCAAAAAGCCGCAATTTGGATTTTTCAGTTGACTGGGACATAAAACCAGTTTTCACATTTCAGTTCATGGCAGTGTGGAGCGTGTAATCCTAATGAGGATTAAAGCCATTGCACAATAAAACCTAGGTACGGTTCCAAGGGCGGACGAGCACCAAGAATTAATCCATTCTAAATGCTTGACTGTTTTCTTAATGCAAGAGCATTTGTTTATAGCTTAGTGATGGTGAATTATTGGTGTTTAGTTGCCATTAAGTCCACAGGGTACAGTAAAACGAAAGAAATAACTCACAGTTACCGTGGAAACATATTTCATATTAAAATAGATTCATATTTTTTTTAAAATGAAAAGAAAGTTAATAAGGTCCTTAGATTTATCATCAGTTCAAGCTGAAAGAGGAACAGAGTGACATGACAGACACAGTGATGAATCTCGTATGTGTTTGCAGTTCACAAGCCATGAACGGTTAAGACAGCTGACTCCACTGTTTGACTCTCGCTCTCATCTCTGTCACAAACACACACACACACACACATACGTGATGCACAAAACTCTGCATTTGAACATTCAATAGCAAATACTTTAACAAGAAAACATAGTTACAGTCGCTCATTCAGAAGGGTCAGACTGTCGTAGTAAAGTCAGAATGACCTCCTTTATAAGTTCATGAAATGTTTCTATTCTGTTGTAAATAATTGTATAGATTCCTAAATGCATCTACTTTTGGAAAGCCAAATAAAATGCTTTTGCTTTCTCCTAGATACACACACATCTCCCTGACATGACTGCTTCAATACTCAGTGTGTAACTGAAACCACGCCTTCTTTCTTTGCTTGAACATTTGGGCGGCATTATGCAAAGATTTCCACATAGTGATGTAGACATGTGGGGGCGTGTTTAAACAAGACGTTTTAGCGGGGCGTGGAAGAGTCTTATCTTTGATAAAGAATATATCTTTGGATATGATACTTTGGTATTTGCAGCTTTACAGATCTTCACTGTGCCCCAAGAGCTTGTTACACTACAAAGAAAAGGGAAAAATTGAAATTGCATCATATGACCCCTTTCAATTTTTGTCATGTGATTAGAAGCAAGAAATGTCCATCATATATCTGACTGTAAAGAGCGCACCAAGCACACATATTCAAACATATTTTGGGGAATGGAAAGGAGTGTATATATGTGTGTGTCACACACACAAAAAGCACGTTGACAGATTGATTGATTATGCTGAACATTTTCACACTACGCTATTTAAAATTCTTCTTGAGATCTATGTGTGAACCTGACCATCCATGCAGAGAGTTTCCCCACCAGTGGCTCAAGACTTTGGGAAAACGCCCCATGCAGCTCCACACCACCTTAATAAGGACAGACAGGATTTAAAACACAGAAAAACCTAAGTGTTTGGTATATATATATTGGCAGCACAAATTGGCATCAGCTATTTAATGTAATTTATTCACAAAAGGGACTAAAACTCTTTATTGTGTGTTGAAAAGAGACAGACTCCACTGCAAAGCACAGTTTGTTGTTGTTTTAATCAAACACTTTTCACAAATCTGGAATACAGTGGTTTTAGTTAACAGTAACAACAAAAAAAGATATTTTGCCATACTGTCGTTTTAGAAATTGTAGTGTTATGAACAATGTGAGCAACAGTTTGCAATGAAACTCAGGCTAGAGCTTAAGATGCTGGAATGTTATGTGGTTCAGATCAGGATCACTGACAGGTCTTCAGACTGTGAGCTGTGCCGCCTCTTTCACTAAGGGCTTCAGGGCACCGATGTCCCCCAGCAGTGAAGATATGCCCATGCAGCACCACTGCTCACCACCGCCGGCAGTAGAAGCACTGAAGGACTGCAGCTCCACACCTGCATCTGCCAAAACTCCTGACAAAAGATAGAAAAGCATCAATTAACGAAGCACTTTCAGATCCCTGTTTTCTCAAACAGACTTTAAAGAGAGTCATTCGTCACCCTCATGCCATTCTAAACCCATATGTGACCCTAGACCACAAAACAAGTCATATGGGTAAGTTTTTTTGGGAAAATATGGTTTGTTATAATAGGACAATATTTGACCGAAATGCAACCATTTGAAAAAAAAAAAAAATCATTTTGAGAAAAATCACCATTACAGTTGTCAAAATGTAGTTCTTAGCCATGCAGTTTACAAAAAAAAAAAAAAGCCACATATCTTAATCAAACATAATCTTTATTTAATATTCTAATGATTTTTGGCATTAAACAAATATCTATAATTTTGACCCATGCAATGTATTTTTGGCTCTTGCTACAAATATACCCATGCTACTTTTGACTGGTTTTGTGGTTCAGGGTCACATATGTCCATCTTTCTTGCTACATATTTTAAAGACTGTTTTATCACATATCATGAAAGTATATAGTGACCAAGGGGTAAAGACATACACATGACTTCAGATGACATGCAATTTGTTATATTATATATACACATATACATCCATATACAGTATATATTGTTATTGGTGCAGAATGTGAATCAGCCTTTACTGGTTACGGAGAGCAGGAGCTCAGTGGAGTTGGCAGCTTTGAAGAACAGCAGGTGTCCAGTGAGAGGAACAGGCTGTCGAAACACACTTCCATTCAGCTCCAGCAGCACAGGAAGCCCGGCTTGCACGGAGCCAACAGCCTTATAGCTGCTGCCGTTCACAGAGACCTCCAGCACACACGCCTCACACTCATTGCCTTTATGTTCCGTCTGCACCTGGAGGTTTGTGACATAGGGACAGAATAGAGCACTGCTGGGAAAATAAACCACCTAGATGGCGCTTATACTTTAACTTAACAAACAGATTATGTTAAGAATGAAAAAAAAAAAGGTTTTGTAAGGTAGTCTTACTGTAATTCCTGTCTCTGCAGCTAGGGGCAGTGCATTCACCAAGTTAGGGCCTTTCTGAGGAACTTCAGTGAGCAAACCCACTACAGCTGCTGAGCTCAAAAACCCAGTGGACTTCTTCAAGGACTCCCCTAAACAGCAAAAATAAATAAATACAGATTTTGTAATATTATATTTACACTATATAATACAATGCTACAAAACAGATATCTTGTCACAAGATAGTATCAATGTATTGATTCAATTGTAATGCCATTTGACCATAACAGGGTTTTATATTTAAGAAAAGCTAATAATTAAATTGATTGTAAATATATATGCATAATTTCTGTTGTGCAGCCCTATACATAAAGAATTTAAAATTAAAATAATCTTATTTTGTTACTTGCATGCCACAATGACTATTAACTGACATCAGAGAACCATAAACATCAAAATGCATCGTTCAATCATTAAAAATATAAATTCTCAGCCAGTTAAATATTTTACATCTAAGGGGCTCTGCTGACAAATGTTGGGAACCCCTGGACTTTATTATTGTTCATCCAAAAATACAAATTCTGTTATCATTTATATTTAATTATGTTGTTAATTTCATCAAGATTAAGTTTCTATAATTTAATGTGGATTAACAATTTGATTCTCAGAAGTGTAGCATAAACTATGTTTGATAGACCACAAGCTCTGAGATGTACATATGGAAGGGTAAATATTTAAGTCTTGTGTTTTCTGCCATGCATCATGGAAATGACGCGTCAAGCAGTAAAAGAAAATGTACATACTCTCCTAACAATAGGATTGATTTCTTGTCGTATTTCTTTTAAGAACTCATTCAGTTAATTTGTGAATGAAAACAATTTTTGACAATATATTTGGGTGAAATATTCAACCTACCAAGTGATGTGACATGGACCTGACTGAAGGGTTCTTTAGAAGCAGTGCAGGCCTTCAACACTCTGCCCATGGATTCTCCCAACAGGATCCACTGATGAGAGTCAGGAGAGAAAGAACTGGCCAACACCTGAGCGTTCACCTGAGGATGGAGAAAAGTCTTCAAATTGTGGTCTTTCCTTCCGTATTGCGACATACATCCGAGTGAAACTGATTATTGAAAAAGAAAAGAATGCAGGGCAGGGACTGGGTTTTATAAATCGGTCGATCACTGGATGAAGATGGAGCTGAATGTGACCTTGCAGCCAAATTTAATGATTGGAGAAGTCCGGCATGTGTCATCAGAAAAAAAATATTACTTTTTCCACTTTAAGATCAACTTGCATTGAAAATTCACCCCAAGTACAGTTGTAGGTGATTTAGGTTTTTGCTGTTAATATACTTCCTCCTGCCCCAATTTAATAGTTAATGTAATATTTTACACCATTATCAGCATCAAAGGCTATATTAATGGAAAACTGAAGAATAATGAGATCTAAAATGATCGTAATACTTCAGTGAAGTATACACAATAAATTAACTGTATTCTTTAAATAATTTTCTTTGGGATTTTAGAAAAGCAGTTTGGGATAAATATCGGTGGTGAAAATCACTTCAAAAATATTTGATGTTTGTCTTAAAATAAATGTGCATTTACAGCTACTTCTGTATTTGATAGTTGTTCTTAATCATTCAGATTAAACTTTTTCTTTCCAAACTTTTTTATTGTGGCTGAGAAAGAAAAAGTCCTCATAAATATACAAAATGTCCATGAAAAACGTAACATCCTTTCATAAAGTGTAATTTGTGTCACTGTAAAACTAAGTGTGACTCACGGCTCCCACTAAGGCTTTGCCCGTGGCCATGTCAACAATCTGCAGGGCGATCTCCTTCCCACAGCGAGCCTGTGCTTCTTTAGTGCTGGCTCCCAGATGAGGACAGCTGATCACATTGGGGTGGTTCACCAGCGCCCTGTCCTTTGGGGGCTCCTAGACATCATTAGTAAGATTTGTAAAATTTGTCTGCATGCAATGAATTAATCAGCGGCAAAAAGCTAAAACCCTTCTCAGACTAAGTGATCAACAAACTCTTACCTCCACAAACACATCCAGCCCTGCTCCTCCACACTGTCCCGACTCAAGAGCCCGGAGGAGAGCGGCTTCATCAATGATGCCGCCACGGGCACAGTTCACCACCTTCACGCCCTTCTTACACTTAGCAAATGAAGCGTCATTAAGGAGACCTGTGTAACATCACCAAAGGTCTGATTTTACACTAGGACAATTCAAACTAAATTAATTAAATAAGAACTGCAATATAGTCTATTAGTGCAATTATTAAGCTGCATAATAATAATAATAATAATAACAACAACAACAACAACAAATTCACTCATTCCTTTTATTATTAAAACAAATTCATATTATTATATAATATGTTTATTATATAATAAATTATATATTTTTATTTGGTTATAAAATTAACAATGTTTATTAAAATTAAATAAACTGAAATAAAAAATTAAAAAAATTCAGCCAACTGTCCAGAAAACATTTCCTTTTTTATTTGTTAAAAAAAAAAAAACCTTACCTTTACTTTAACTAAAATTTAAATGGAAATTATAAATATAAAAATAATTAGTTTTGAACCAGTTTTATAAATTTGTAGATATTTTTGAATGACACATTTGTATACAAATAAACATACACACTCAGGATTTTAGTCTTGGCTTTTACTGAAATGTGCAAAATGTTTGTGTGTGTGTGTGTGTGTGTGTACCTGTGGTGGCGGGCATGAGTGGAGTGTGGACTGTGATATAATCACACTGTGGCCACAGCTCCTCCAGAGACATCTGCTCCACACCCCAGCCCGCAGACACCTCTGAAGGGGTGATGGGGTCGTAACCAATGGTCTATCAGGGATGCAAAAAAATAGAAGCTTAAACTGCATTTGTATTTCAAGACAGGACAGTTTTTAGGACTCCATGATCTTACCTTCATACCAAAGGACTGCATTCGTGTCGCCACCTCTTTGCCGATTCTACCAAGCCCTACAATCCCAAGAACTTTTCCATACAGCTCTGCGCCCATGAACTGCAAAATAATTAGCAAAGCACTCATCCATTTACTATCTACCATAACAACACATTCAGTGATCACAATCGATTAGTGTCGACTGGCTTAACACAGATGGGAAAGTATGGCTAAGGAATCACAACTCCTGAACTATATAGTTCCTGAACTATATGTACTATGCACACACTTTCAGTATGTGTAGAATACATGGATGATTTGTCAAAATGTGCAATTTACAACATGATCGTGCATGCAATACTCTTATCCCATAATGCAATTCCCTTAACATACCGTCAATAGCCACAGAGAGGACAAGATGTGCACATACCTTTTTCCGATCCCATTTTCCATCCTTCATTGACATGACAGCTTGTGGAATATGTCTAGGAAATACAGAAAACCTTGATAAATATTTGAAATATTCAATAAGATATGAAACAGGAATAACAATAAGAATATAACAATAAATCAATCTTAAAGGGGTTATATCAGGTCTTTTTAATCAGTTTTTCCCCTCTGAGGCCCACTTATACATCTAGAGTCCAACGCAGCAAAATTGAGTTTACGGTATTTAATTTGCTACCCAATTTTTTTATTTTATTGAAAATGATTTTCTACCTTATTTTAGGCCCAGAGACATCAGAGTTTTGAAAATTAAACCACATTTTATAATACATTTATCTCGAAACAACTTTACTAAACAAGTTATTTATTAATTTGACCAGTTTACCTAGACAAGCTCATCAAAAGAGCACAGGTGAGCTCAGCAGCACTGATTGTGTTTCCACTCGGAGTGCTAAAATTAGAAAAGATAGAAATACAAATAAACAAACACATTATATATATATTAAAAAAAAAAATAAACAAACAAACAAACAAACATTTAGGAAAGGAACTCCTGGCCATTCTGCTTTAAGGAATAGTTCATGAAAATGATGGAAATGTACTCAGGCAATTCCAGATGTAGATGAGTTTGTTTCTTCAACACCGATTTGGATCAGCTGTTTGGACTCTCATTCTGACGGCACCCATTCACTCCAATAGATCGATTGTTGAGCAAGTGACAGAATTTCTCCAAATCTGCTCCCACAAAGAAATAAATGCATCTACATCTTGGATGGCCTGAGGGCGAGTTCCTTAAGAGCAAATACTAATTTCTGAGTGAACTTTTCTTTTAACATCTCCTTCGAGTATTAGCATGGGAGGCAATAAATGTTGTCAATTAATTTCTTTGTGAACTACTACATTAAGACAAGAAGTAAGAATGGTGCACAACTAGAGCAACCTGCTTTAGCAGTGAAAACAAACAGAAATGAGGTCAGAGCAAGACTCGGCATGCTTCATTACTTCATGACAATAATGCCTCTCTTAGTCGCTGCATCCACATCCACGTTGTCTACTCCGGTTCCGGCCCGTCCAATGATCCTCAAGTTACTGCCAGCATTGACGACATCAGCAGTAACTTTGGTTGCTGATCGGACCACCAAACCATCATAATTCTTGGGAGTAAAAAAAATAATAATATATTATATTTGAGACATGTAAACAAAACTGGCATGTTGTTTCCCCAAGAAGAAGAGCATGTGACATGAAAATAAATTACACATCAACATGCATTCAGCTTTTTAACTTAATGCACATGCCTTCCTGATAAAAGAAAAATGATATGCATTTTATTTACATCCTATCCGAGCAAATACCTAATAAATAAAAACACAATTAAAAACTCATGCACAGAGCAAAACAGGTGCATTATGCACTGGAAAAACATACTTCGGATAAATAAGCTGATGCTTTACTTGGCTTCTATTAAATCATTAGTTAAGGAACGAGTCATATGGTGCAGATACAGGCTGCTGTTGCATCAGACTCGTGGAGAGGAGGAGGAGGAGGGGGGTGACAGTCACACACACAGACTTCACCACATCCAACTGGCACACATTCATGCTAATATTTTACCACACGCCAAGCTGATGTTACTGCTGCTGCTTTAAAATGACGCCATTCAAATCAACGCACTTTATATTCCAATGAAGTTGCATGCGCTGAACTTGAGAGTCAATCAGTTGAAGAATCACTTGACGTTACCTGAATCTCTGCGATCAGCTCTTCTTTTGTCATCTGCTGCTTCTCCGTCACTTCAATGCCGTTCTCCAGTAGAATGGTTTTGCAGCATGGATCGACGCTTTCACTGATTAAAACGCGTTTGACTGATACCGGAGCCATTGCTGTTTATTCGGTGACTCGACTCTCCTCAGACTGACTGATGCTCCGTGACGCTTTTTTAAAGATCTCTCCACGCATAAACTCCGCCCTTCACGCGCCTCCCTATAAGTTCGTCCTATAACTTTATTCATTTACAATTTTTTGCATTTAACTTGTATTCTTTCATGCATGCATGTGTTTATTTATGTGTTCAGTTATTTTTATATTTATTCCCACAGTTATTTGTTTTAACATTACTTTTATTTATTTATTTTTTAATGTATTTTTATTTATTTTTTATTTCTGCAAGTTTGAGTCTCTGTACTATGGTACATTTATTATACAAATAATATTTTTATTTCAGATTAAAGAGAATGGAAGATGAAAAAGAAGGTTAGAACAGGTCAGTTGGACTAATTCTTCACACAAGATCTTGCATCTGACCAATTACATGAGCACATGACAGAGATTTAAATAATTTGTTAAAAATAAAGCTATCCTTATATTTACTGGAATAGAGCGTGTGACAACTAGTCATGCATAAACTATGCAATACATTAAACACACACACACACAGACAGACACACACACACACACAGGTCCTTCTAAAAAAAATGCATATTGTTAAAAAGTTCATTATTTTCCATAATGTAATGATACAAATTTAACTTTCATATATTTTAGATTCATTGCACACCAACTGAAATATTTCAGGTCTTTTATTGTTTTAATACTGATGAGTTTGGCATACAGCTCATGAAAACCCCAAATTCCTATCTCAAAAAATTAGCATATCATGAAAAGGTTCTCTAAACGAGCTATTAACCTAATCATCTGAATCAACTAATTAACTCTAAACACCTGCAAAAGATTCCTGAGGCTTTTA
The DNA here is from genome assembly GCF_003368295.1 of Carassius auratus. NCBI lineage: Eukaryota > Metazoa > Chordata > Actinopteri > Cypriniformes > Cyprinidae > Carassius > Carassius auratus. The sequence continues at coordinate 8,150,832 of NC_039251.1, read as the reverse complement.
AAAACTCCCAGCCTGGTTCATTACTCAAAACCGCAATCATGGGTAAGACTGCCGACCTGACTGCTGTCCAGAAGGCCATCATTGACACCCTCAAGCGAGAGGGTAAGACACAGAAAGAAATTTCTGAACGAATAGGCTGTTCCCAGAGTGCTGTATCAAGGCACCTCAGTGGGAAGTCTGTGGAAAGGAAAAAGTGTGGCAAAAAACGCTGCACAACGAGAAGAGGTGACTGGACCCTGATGAAGATTGTGGAGAAGGACCGATTCAAGACCTTGGGGGACCTGCGGAAGCCCCGAGTCTGGAGTAGAAACATCCAGAGCCACCGTGCACAGGCGTGTGCAGGAAATGGGCTACAGAGAAGCAGCACTGGACTGTTGCTCAGTGGTCCAAAGTACTTTTTTCGGATGAAAGCAAATTTTGCATGTCATTCGGAAATCAAGGTGCCAGAGTCTGGAGGAAGACTGGGGAGAAGGAAATGCCAAAATGCTTGAAGTCCAGTGTCAAGTACCCACAGTCAGTGATGGTCTGGGGTGCCATGTCAGCTGCTGGTGTTGGTCCACTGTGTTTTATCAAGGGCAGGGTCAATGCAGCTAGCTATCAGGAGATTTTGGAGCACTTCATGCTTCCATCTGCTGAAAAGCTTTATGGAGATGAAGATTTCATTTTTCAGCACGACCTGGCACCTACTCACAGTGCCAAAACCACTGGTAAATGGCTTACTGACCATGGTATTACTGTGCTCAATTGGCCTGCCAACTCTCCTGACCTGAACCCCATAGAGAATCTGTGGGATATTGTGAAGAGAAAGTTGAGAGACGCAAGACCCAACACTCTGGATGAGCTTAAGGCCGCTTTTGAAGCATCCTGGGCCTCCATAACACCTCAGCAGTGCCACAGGCTGATTGCCTCCATGCCACGCCGCATTGAAGCAGTCATTTCTGCAAAATGATTCCCGACCAAGTATTGAGTGCATAACTGAACATAATTATTTGAAGGTTGACTTTTTTTGTATTAAAACACTTTTCTTTTATTGGTCGGATGAAATATGCAAATTTTTAGAGATAGGAATTTTGGTTTTCCATGAGCTGTATGCCAAAATCATCAGTATTAAAACAATAAAAGACCTGAAATATTTCAGTTGGTGTGCAATGAATCTAAAATATATGAAAGTTTAATTTTTATCATTACATTATGGAAAATAATGAACTTTTTTACAATGTGCTAATTTTTTGAGAAGGACCTGTATATATACATATAAAAATATATCAAATAGAATCATTTGAGTCAGGTCGGGAGTTCGGAGCGGGATCGCGAATCATTAGAGTCAGTTCGGGAGTTCAAAGCGGGTTCGCGAATCATTTGAGTCAGTTTGGGGATCGCGAATCATTTGAGTCAGTTTGGGACTTCGATACGGGATCACGAATCATTTGAGTCAGTTCGGAGCGGGTTCGCGAATCATTTGAGTCAGTATGAGGATCGCAAATCATTTGAATCAGTTCGAGAGTTCGCAGTGGGTTCGCGAATCATTTGAGTCAGTTCGGGTGTTCGTAGCGGGTTCGTGAATCATTTGAGGCAGTTTGGGAGTTCAAAGAATGTTCACGAATCATTTGAGTCAGTTTGGGGATTGCAAATCATTTGAATCAGTTCGGGAGTTCGTAGCGGGATCGTGAATCATTTGAGTCAGTTTAGGGATCGCGAATCATTTGAGTCAGTTTAGGAGTTCGCGGGATCGCGAGTCATTTGAGTCAGTTCCCCAGCAAACAGGGGATGTCCCCGGACGTTCAGAACGTCCGCTTATCAGGTCCGCAGTACATCTGCTTTATAAAGTTTGCTGGCGGGCGTTCGGCGAACGTTTGGATTTGGTCCACCTTTTGACGTTGTTTCATCCCTCATCTGCCATTTCCATTCCAAGACTTTATGGAGATGAAGATTTCATTTTTCAGCACGACCTGGCACCTGCTCACAGTGCCAAAACCACTGGTAAATGGTTTACTGACCATGGTATTACTGTGCTCAATTGGCCTGCCAACTCTCCTGACCTGAACCCCATAGAGAATCTGTGGGATATTGTGAAGAGAAAGTTGAGAGACGCAAGACCCAACACTCTGGATGAGCTTAAGGCTGCTTTTGAAGCATCCTGGGCCTCCATAACACCTCGGCAGTGCAACAGGCTGATTGCCTCCATGCCACGCCGCATTGAAGCAGTCATTTCTGCAAAATGATTCCCGACCAAGTATTGAGTGCATAACTGAACATAATTATTTGAGTCAGATTCTGAAATCTGAGAGTAATCAGTGTTGAGTCTGTATCATTCACCCTGCCTGCTTTAAATGATTCAAAATAATCAAAATTTTAAAACAATAGAAATTTAGAAATGTAATCAAATGTAATCAGTTACATTACTTAAAGTCACTTGAAACAGTAAGTAAGATAATTTGTAATCTGTAACCTATAACATTCCAAAGTAACCTTCCTGGACCTGACACCTTGCAACTCAGACAAAGATAGTTGACAAAATCAAACTAATATAAACTCATATTGGATTTTAAAGGGTATTTCTGCCTAAAACAAAATCCTAAAAAAAAAACACTCTAATAATAACAGATTGCTAAATAAAATAAAAAAGTTTTTATTTGCAGATTGATACTATTATTTTTTTCTATATTGATTTGAATACATTGTAAAATAAAGTTAATGTTAAATTAATAATTTCATTTCTGGAAAAAGAAAATAGGAGTAACTTCTGTAATGAAAAATTTCATTAAATCAGGAGTCTGTTTTCAGCATTTACACATAAAAATCATGATGCCTTTCAATAATATAATTGAACATAGCTACAATTACGTTTATGCATGAATGAAGAAAATATGTTTGCATCCCAGAAGCTCTGCTAGAATATTATAGAGTGAATGCCAAGGAAAACATGAAGAAAAAAAAGTGAAAAATAACACAGGTAAGACAAATAAATTAATTATATTAATTAATTATATTAATAAACTCTGGATGAGCTTAAGGCTGCTTTTGAAGCATCCTGGGCCTCCATAACACCTCGGCAGTGCAACAGGCTGATTGCCTCCATGCCACGCCGCATTGAAGCAGTCATTTCTGCAAAATGATTCCCGACCAAGTATTGAGTGCATAACTGAACATAATTATTTGAGTCAGATTCTGAAATCTGAGAGTAATCAGTGTTGAGTCTGTATCATTCACCCTGCCTGCTTTAAATGATTCAAAATAATCAAAATTTTAAAACAATAGAAATTTAGAAATGTAATCAAATGTAATCAGTTACATTACTTAAAGTCACTTGAAACAGTAAGTAAGATAATTTGTAATCTGTAACCTATAACATTCCAAAGTAACCTTCCTGGACCTGACACCTTGCAACTCAGACAAAGATAGTTGACAAAATCAAACTAATATAAACTCATATTGGATTTTAAAGGGTATTTCTGCCTAAAACAAAATCCTAAAAAAAAAAACACTCTAATAATAACAGATTGCTAAATAAAATAAAAAAGTTTTTATTTGCAGATTGATACTATTATTTTTTTTCTATATTGATTTGAATACATTGTAAAATAAAGTTAATGTTAAATTAATAATTTCATTTCTGGAAAAAGAAAATAGGAGTAACTTCTGTAATGAAAAATTTCATTAAATCAGGAGTCTGTTTTCAGCATTTACACATAAAAATCATGATGCCTTTCAATAATATAATTGAACATAGCTACAATTACGTTTATGCATGAATGAAGAAAATATGTTTGCATCCCAGAAGCTCTGCTAGAATATTATAGAGTGAATGCCAAGGAAAACATGAAGAAAAAAAAGTGAAAAATAACACAGGTAAGACAAATAAATTAATTATATTAATTAACGTATTAAACTGTTTAATTGTGCTATATAAATAAACTTGTATTGAATAAACTGTTGGTAAGATGACAAGAAAAGTTATTTAGGAAATAAATTATTTTAGTTATTGCATTTAAGACTGCTATACTACATGGAGCTCTAAAAAAAAAGTAACATAGCCACACTGGAGACAGGATCCAGCTGTCGATCAAATGAGTACATCACCGAATGACGTCACTTTAGGGTACGTGGCATGTATCCATGGCAATGCTCAGCCGCAAGTGACAGTTAACGGTCATCCGGTAATTTCCTCAGACACGGCCTTGAGTTTTCACTTTTGTTTGGTTGAAAAGGTATTTATTCTTTTATATTATTAGACATTATAGCTACCGTAACTACTGTTTATCTCCTAATGCTTACATTTGATGAAGTTTACCATTTTAAAACTTTTCTGAAGTTGTCCCGTGCGGCTGCTGACGTTAGGCTATGTGAACACTTTCTAAGCTAAAGTTAGCTTGTAAAGCTGAAATGATTAAACATATATAATATTGGCAGATATTGAACTTAAATAAGGCATACGTTATGTCCGCTAAATTTCGGTCTTAATAAATCTTTTGTCAATGGATAAACGATAGTCCTAGACATATAAAGTCATAACACTACTGAATATGTTCATTTTGTTGTTTTAGGTTAGAAGACAATGGGAAGAAATGCCATCGACTAACCACAGCTGACAACCAGAGACACGTGGACACGCCATCCACCAAAAGACACACACACACACACGAAAACAGCCCTGCAACTTTATGATTGTTCAATTAAAATAAACGTATTTAGCGAAAGTCCCCTAAACATCCCAAATGGTTGCTGCACGTCCTGTGAACGTCTGCTCGACGTCAAGCGGACCCTACACGCTGACGTCCAGGGGACGTTCACAGAGGCCATTTAGGGGATGTCTTGGGGACCTTTTTTTGTTCGGAGTGGGTTTGCGAATCATTTGAATCAATTCGAGAGTTCGGAGCGGGTTCGCGAGTCATTTGAATCAATTCGAGAGTTCGGAATGGTTCGCGAATCATTTGAGTCAGTTTGGGGATCACAAATCATTTGAATCAGTTCGGGAGTTCGTAGCGGGTTCGCGAATCATTTGAGTCAGTTCGGGAGTTCAAAGCGGGTTCACGAATCATTTGAGTCAGTTTGGGGATCGCACATCATTTGAATCAGTTCGGGTGTTCGGAGCAAGATTGCGCATCATTTGAATCAGTTCGGGAGTTCGTACCAGGTTTGCGAATCATTTGAGTCAGTTCGGGGGTTCAAAGAGGGTTCGCGAATCATTTGAGTCAATTTGGGGATCACAAATCATTTGAATCAGTTCAAGAGTTCGTAGCGGGTTCGCGAATCATTTGAGTCAGTTCGGGAGTTCAAAGTGGGTTCGCGAATCATTTGAGTCAGTTTGGGAGTTCGGAGCGTGAATCATTTGATTCAGTTCGGGAGTTCGGAGCTTTTTCGCAAATCAGTTGAGTCAGTTTGGAAGTTTCGAGTAGGCTCGCAAATCATTTGAGTCAGTGCAAGTGGGCCGGTACGCACCGTTACTCAGTACCGCCACTTCAAAATATAGCTTTTGAGCGTGCCGCCACCTCTCCGTGCGGCCAGAACGTGCTTTTAGCGTACCAGTATGTTCATTTGGACATCTGTTTTAATAAAGGTTTTAATCCTTTGCCTGCACTGCCGCTTTTCAGAGCGCCCTTCACAATGCACGCTTCCTAATTCGTCCCACGGAGAGCAGAGCCTACACACCCATACACCCTTGAGATTTTACAAGTTAAAAGCGCATGCGTCGCTTTTTCCGCTGTCAGTCTCAACAACTCAACGTGGCCGGAGAGGGTGTGTGAAACGCGTACACTCAGCTCGGTAAAAATACAAATACAGTGAAAAACACTTAACGTAATATGCTCTCCTGTCTTCAGACTCTGAGTACTAAAAGAACACAGTCAGAATCAGCTGACTCGCTAGCTGACACCCCACCAAGCCGGAATGATATCGCTGGAGGTCAGCGGCAAGCTAATGAAGTAATGCAGTAGCTCTTTCTAAGGGTATTTTTTCAAAATCCTTTTGCATATTTTATTTATGTTCAGTAGTTCTTTCTACCTCAAGCTAATTCCACAAACTAATAAAATGACTTATTATTAAGGTCGCCTGTGGACTGCTGTATATAAAACCCCTTCAATATAGTTGTAATAGAGTACCGGCACCTCTTTTGGGCCACTTAAAGCACTGTATACATATATGTATATATGTATATATATATATATATATATATATATATATATATATATACATATATACATATATATATATATATATATATATATATATATATATATATATATATATACATATACATATATATATATATATATATATATACATATATATATATACATATATATATATATATATATATATATATATATATATATATATATATATATATACACATATATATATATATATATATATATATATATACATATATATATATATATATATATACACATATATATATATATATATATATATATATATATACATATATATATATATATATATATATATATATATATATATATATATATATATATATATATATATACATATATATACACGTATATACATATATATATATATATATATATATATATATATATAAATATATATATATATACATATATACATACATATATATATATACGTATATATACATATATATATATATACGTATATATATATATATATATATATATATATATATATATATATATATATATATATATATATATATATATATACACATATATATATATATACACACGTATATATATATATATATATATATATATATATATATATATATATATATATATATATATATATATATAATAAAAATATTAATAATGGGGGGGGGGGTTAAATAAACAGGGGTATATTAAACAAAGCACATTACATTCACAGGAGAAGATTGAACAACTTACAAATTTCAAATGTTTTAAACGCCTAAATAGCCCCAAAGCAATGCTTTAACTCGGCTGAGTTTATTTTCTAGAAGGCTGGCTGTTAAATGAGGCTCAGCATGACGTCACCTACTTCACTTGCAGGGTTGCCATGGAACAGTGTAACAGAAGTTCAAATGGTTGCCGAGCAACACAGTGAAGGGAGTACAAACATGTTACCAAAGCTAGCCAAGTTTGCCGAGGCATTAAGGATTAAACATTTATAAAGATATCAAGATCAACGAATGTGAGAGGACATAAAGAAACAGTTAAGATGGCAACAACCTCAATTACAACAGGTGTCGTTCAGAACGTGCGGAGGAACGGCTCGAGTCAACGAGGTGAGGATGACTGGTGCACCAGGATAACTAAAAGATTGTCTGTAAAATTATAATAATTACTGGTCAAATGCACACAGGTGTGAGCTCGGAGGTGGAGAAAATGGAAGCGGATCTTCGTCAAATGGTCGTTTTGTCTAAATCGGAATGGCAGCGCGTGCAGGACAGTGTGAACGGAGTCAATCAACGCAACCGGAGTGAGATCGCAGCGGCGCAAGAGCGCGAGGCGCTGCACATGCGCTCAAGAGAGCAAGTCAAACACTGGACCAACACCATCGCTGTGAGTACACACTCATATAGATACAGATAAGTGGAGTACACACTGGAGTCTCTGGTTCCAGCTCTCGCGTTAATCAGAATGAGCAATATTTTTGTTTGAAAAACCCACAATTCACGCTAAACATAATATGCGGAAATTGTTTTTTTTAAAGGAGAATATACAATTATAAATATCCAATTATTAGTCAATTATGAACAATCAAGAATAATTCATTAAAAAGATCATTATAATTTAGAAAAGAAGTGTGTATTCTAAAATTATTCTAATATAATTAATAAAACTATTAAAATAAAATACAAATAAAATACTACTATTTTACTGTTACTATTATTTTATTTTATAAACGATTCTAAAAATATTCAAATTCTATTCTTAAAAAAGTATCTAACTAGATTTCTAATCTTTTTGCATTGTATCTGTTTTTTATCATTTATTATACAATTAACAAAAGCAAAAAAGACCTCTAACACTAGATTGCTCTTTTCTTTATTCTATTCTATCTGTTTTCTCTTTATTTACTATTTAATTAAATCGCCCTTGCTATGACACTGCGTTTAAAATAACTGAGACTTGTTATAGTACTTGTATATCATTGATCTTTTGTTGTTTTTATTGCTTCCATTGTCCTCATTTGTAAGTCGCTTTGGATAAAAGTGTCTGCTAAATGATTAAATGTAAAAAATAATTTATATAATATTTTATCCGAAATATCACTGTGATAATTTTTGTTCACATTGATATGACTGTTTTTGTGTCTAGAACAATGTTATTGTTGATAGTAGAACTTAATTAAAATTAAAACCTTAAAGAAATATAATAAATATAAAATATTTTTAGTTATATTTATAATTAAGTTCAACTTCATGTACTAAAATAATTAAAATAAAAACGGAATAAATTTATAAACGATGTATAAAACAAAAACAACTAAAAATGATAAAAACACAACAAAATGACTAATATGTGTGTGTGTGTGTGTGGGTGGGTGTTTGTGTGTGCGTGTGTACTTTTCTCCATCCTATTTAAATTTTTTCTATGTCTGTTATAATATTAAATTTGATTGTAGTTGATTGTTTATTTATTTATTTATTTATTTGTTCGGGACAATGCACATCAATGAACAATCTAACTTTTCTGTACAGACTGTAAATGAGCCAGGTTATAGCATAAATGCTATTTTTCACCTGTAATTTGAATGCTGTCTTGATGTAATATTCTTGGGTTTTCTTAACAAAAAATAAAAGTAAAATAATTACTATAAATGCTTGGGCTAATATAAGCTATGCATTTGACTTGTGCAAAAAGTCTTCCATGGAGAAAAACAGATTTCTTTTTTCCTTAAAGGGACAGCGACAAAAAAAGCTTGAGGCCAAAAAATTTCGAGAGGCGATTGAAGAAGAGGAGCGGAAACAAATTGACATAGAAGAAGCAAAATACCAGGCACAGATACGGAAGGAGGCCATCGAGAAAGCAAAAGCCCAGCAGTACTACCAGACCGACAGAGTGAAAGGCTTCCATGTCTGTGTCTCTCATTATTTAATCACACTTTTCTGATGTGAAACGTTAGTAGAAACTATTCTTTTGTTTTTTATAGAGTGCTCTGCTGCTGGCAGAGGTCCTGAAGGAAAGAGAGGCTCAGGTTGAACTAAAACGCATGAAGCAAAATGCCAGAAGAGACATAGACACCGATATCCTGGCCGAAATAGCTTCCAGAGAAGAACAGGACATTCAGCATGAGCAACAGAAAGCCATACAGAGGAAACAAGAACAGCTGGCCACTGCTGAGAGTGTGAAACAACAGTAAGGAGACATTAAAGTGCTTCAGTGCATTCAGCAACAATGATGTAGTTAATACGAAAGGACCTAATAAAAAGAACCTGATGTTTCCTGCTATATTAGGATAAAGGATCATGAATTGAAGAAAGAGCAGGAGAGACAGGAGGTCAAGCGTGAGGCTGAAGAAGTTGAGCGACTCCGAGATCTTCATCTGTGGGAACAGTCCATGAACGAGCGCAGGAAACAAGAAGAGAAGAGAAGCGTGATGAAGGCTCATCAGGTGAGGCGCTTGTTCAACAACATTTACAGATAGAGTGAATCAGATGCTGTTTTGAAATCTGTTCTTCTGTCTTCCATCAGGATTATTTGAACAACAGAGAGCTGATGAAAGCAGCAGAGGCTCAGAGGCACGAGGAAGAGGAGGAGAAACGCAGGCAGCTCACCAAACATAAAGAAAAAGTCGTGAAAATGAGGAAAGAGAAGCAGGAGGAAATATTTAGGTACTTTTAATTACATGGTAATACAGTGTAAATATGTCTTGTGGGTATAAATAACAAGATTCCCACCAGTGCCAGAAAAGATTCATTTTCAGGAGTTTTTTTTTTTTTTTTTTTATGAAGGCATTTTTTCCAACTGTATAAAACACAACATGCCATATTTATGTTAAACACTTCCAACCGATACCTAACTTGATACATTACATTAAAGGCTAGAAAACAGATAAAATAAATGACAATTTTAAATATGTTGGCAATTTTTGCTATTTTAAAACATCATGAGCTTTCCGTGTTATTTAAAGATTATATACTGTTTAACTTTTACTTTTAAATATACTAGCCCGGTTTAGTTTTCATTTCCCCAGTAGTTTTAATATCTTTAGTACTTCTACTGCAACTTATTGTATTTCACTTAGTTGCTAAAGCAGCACTTCTATTTTTATTTAAGTCGTTTACATTTTCTTAATTGAAGCAACATTTGCTTGCAAACCAGCTTAACCAGATATCTTCAAGCTGCCTATTAAGAGTCCTTATTGGAACATTTATACATATATGCTGTGTATATATATAGTATCACATACTAATAAATTCAAAAGAAAAAAGTCATGAGAGTTCATTGTGTGGGAACCCTGGCAAGAAAGATTAATTCTCTTCACTGCTTGCTTTGTCTCAGCACTGGGCTTGTATTTGCATCTCGTTTTGCTTTAGAGAGATCCAGAGACAAAGAGAGACTATTGTACAGAAGTTAGCAGTACAGAAGCAGCAACAAATCAACAATGAGGAAGAGATCATTGCGAAAGCAGTCGCTGAACGTGAGGCCAAACAGGCTCGAGAACAGCGTGAGAAAGAAGAAAAACATGCAGCCATGTTGAACTCCATCACTGCACACAGACAGTCCAAGGTATATAACATCTTCTTCATGTATTTGTGCAATCAGATGATTTAACTCTTCAAAGTTTGTCTAGTAATGAATGATTATTTAGATGATTATTTGATTAAATTAAGGCAACTAGTGACAAGAGGCCATGTATTACAGTGGTTTTGTCACAGTAATATTGCATTTACGACGATTTACGTTTGTGTATATCATTTGAAATACATACACTGTTTTTAACCCTGTTTTAGAGGAAAGAGCAAGAACAAAAGGCAGAAGAGGAGAGACAAAAAGCCCTGGAGATGCTGAATGCAAAGAAGGAAGCAGATAAAATCTTCATGAAAAAACAAGAACTTCAAGCTCAAAAAGCTAGAGAAGAAGGAAAAACACTACAAGACATCTATATACAGGAAATGGTGGGTTTAGCTCTTAAAGGAACACTCGCTGGTCTCAGTTTGACATATTAACTCAGTTTGTTTCTTCGTCAGAACAGATTTGGAGAAATGTAGCATTACATCACTTGCTCAACAATGGCAGTGAATGGGTGCCGTCAGAATGACAGTCCAAACAGCTGCTAAAAACATCATAACAATCCACAAGTAATTCACACCACTCCAGTCCATCAGTTCATGTCTTGAGAAGAGAAAAACTGCATGTTTGTAAGAAACAAATCCATTATTAACACAATTTAGCTTCGAATCATTGCTGCCGGCTAAAATACAAGTCTAATTTTGAAACAGCCATCGTGTCTGAATCAGGAGAGAAATATGCACAGATCAAGCACCATTTACAAGGAAAAACAGTTCTAAACAAATATAATGTGGATTTTAATGTGAGAGGACAACATGGGGTGGACTTTCTTTCACTGGAGGATGCGTTATTATGAATGATAGACATTAAAATTAAAAAACACCTTAATGATGGTTTTGTTTCTTACAAACAAACAGCGTTCTCTTCACAAGATGTAAAATGATGGACTGGAGTGGTGTGGATTACTTGTGGATTATTGTGATGTTTTTATCAGCTATTTGGACTCTCCTTGTGACGGCACCCATTCACTCCAGAGGATCCATTGGTGAGCAAGTAATATGAAGCGAAATATCTCCAAATCTGTTGAATTTTTTTAAAACAAACTTCTCTGATTGCCTGAGGGTGAGCAAATTACTATATATGAGTGAACTGTTCCTTTAAATGTGTTTTATGCTATGCATGTAACTATGATTTCTTTCAAATGCAACATGGGTTTTTGTGAAGGCTGAGAAACATGCAAGGCATCAGCGTACAAATAAAGAAGAGAAGGACTTTGCTGAGAGGAACACTGCTCTCATCGTTGAGGAGGAACACCAGTTTCAGAAATACGCCGAACAGGTCTTTGAAACAGCTGGGAAGGCAGGGAGAAACACCTTCCCGCTCATGAAGGCTGCCAGAGAGGGCATCGGAGGGGGTCTGGGGCCCGTGTTTGGTGGACTTAGACCAAGTTATCTAGTCCATGATGAGTCAGGTGTTGAGATGCCCAGTTATGTGAGCGGCACCACTCAAAACATAAAAGAGCTGCACGAGACCCCTGACATTCAGCAGTCCAAGAAAAGACTAGGATTCACCTTGTAAAACTTCACCACAGCTGGTTATAATCACTCTCTCATACTTTGCAATAATAAAAATTGTATGCAAAAGAAATTGTAATCGCAGTGTTTTGATTAAAATATTGCTTTTTAACCTCAAATCTAATTTCTTGTTACACAATTTAGTTTATGTTTTTTTTTTTTTTTTTTGAAATATTCTGATGTATAAAAAACTTTGTTATAAAAAAGTTTTATTCCTGGAAACTTAATAATAATAGTCAAAACAAGCTAAGTTAAAAGTCAAATTAAAGTATGATTTGCTTTGGGATGCCTGTATAAAAATATTTAAATCTATTAAATATCAATAAATTATAGCTAATAATTATTTTCCTGTTACCTGAAAGGAGTTAATTTAAAACAATTTGATATTTTAGCTTATTTTCTTTCTTTCTTTTTCATTATACAAGAAAAACACAGACAATGACCAAGAAAGGCATTATTTCTACAATAAAACAAGATTATTAATATGATGGCAACATTGTTAACAGCTATACCCTCAATCCTGGATATAAATTTTTTTTTGTTATGTTTTGTATTTCTCCCCTTTTTAACAGCAACTAAATATTTTAGCATTTTCAAAAGTAGCCACACTTTGCCTAAATTGCAATTTTAAATCATGAAATAAATATATTGTCCAGAATAGTCAACCATCAATACAATTAAATATTTTTGAAAATACAATTAAATATTGGGAATTAAAAAATATATATATTTGTTTATATATTATTTGCAATATCAATGTAATGATGTATTCTTGTAATGATAATGATTTGCAAATGCTATTTATAAATTTTTTCATATATTTCTACCTATTATCTTTTTAATATATATTATATTATATTAGTGTATTGATAAATAATATTAACTCTAAATAATATCGTGTATATATCCCTCCTCCAAACAAAATCATTCTTTTTCATGTTTTTTTTTTTTTACTACAAAACATGACTTTTATTTTGACAGACACCATGACTTTTGGCGTGAGCTGCCTTAAACAGGAAGCAGGTATTAGGATTGACTCATAATAAAGGCCTTTATTCTGTATATCTATGATGTCACCCAAGATTTGCTCTCAACTTTTATGTAGGTGTTTGCTAGCAGACATGTTAAGGGCATTAAGCAAATTAAGAGTTTGACAAATCAAAATTCAGCTGATTTAAGTTATGGCAAAAGCAAAACTAAGAAGCTTTTAGCAAGATTTTCATTTTTTTTTTTTTTTTTAAATGAAACACTATATTTAAACAGTGAGTGTATTTTTCGTTTTCTCCATAGGGTTAAGTGTAAAAGTGGTTAAGACAAACCAGCTCGAGAAGAATCACAACCGTATGATTTGATTTGTTTGATTGGTCTTGCAGGTTAGAGTACTGCGCTGCTATTGGCTGATGTGCTGAATCCCCATCAGGCTTTAGGTGTGGAGGAGAAGCAATGCAGAAACCTTTAGCTGATAAACAAGTGAGAGGAGTACTGTCTGCATTACATTCACATGTCAGAAACTCATTTACATTTACATTTAGTCATTTAACAGACACTTTTATCCAAAACGACTTACAAATAAAGACAATGGAAGCAATTTAAACCAACAAAAGAGTATACAATATACAATTCATATGCTTTTATTGATTGATTGCCATTTAATGTGATATAATTTACTGTTTAAAAGTTTGGGCCAGATAAGATTATTATTTTTTCTCTATCTCATGTCTCTCATGCTCACCAAAGCTATATTTATTTAATAATAAAAAAATACAGTTTCAGCATCATTCCTTCAGTGTCATGATCCTTCAGAAATCATTTTAAAATGCTGATTTGCTGCTCAAGAAACATGATTATTATTGTTATTAATTAAAAAATGGATCAGAAACTTGTGGTTAAATAAATAAGTATGTTTGTCTTTTTCGAACTGATTTATAACTATTTTTCTGAAGTACTCCAGAGCCTTTCATTGTGCTAAATTATGACCCATCGAAGGTGGAGGAGTTTTTTGATGTGTGCATTTGACATTTCATGCAGTACATTATAGTAAGATTCTTCCATAATACATTTATAAACGTTTCTAATCTTAATTGGAATGTAACCTGATTTTGCTGATTCAAACTGATTCTTTTTACCCTCACCTGCTGGTTCTCTTGGCCTACACACTGGCTTTAGCTGATTAATCCCCTGATGAAGTGGTCAAAGAGATCTTAAATGTGGACTTTCTTACAAAGTTTGATGCCCATCTGGAGAGTATGTCTTTGTGCATTCATTTGAAACTTAAAGGAACAGTTCATCCCTAAATTAAAATTTGGTAAAACTCCATTTACCCTGAGGCCATCCAAAAAGGACACAAGTTTGTTTCTTTTGGAGTAATATGGCATCACATCAGAAATCTTGTTTTCCACACTTTAGCCAACAGCTCCAAAAACAGACATAATATGATTCTCTAAATCTGTCTAGCATTGCCTTTGATTTCCGGGACTCCAAATCATTCTGCAAAAATTCCTGCACATGAAAGGAGAGGCCCTGATGAGGGAAAAGACATTTGGAGAGTTTAGGATATCTTGTATTTCAGGTCAGTAGACAGATAATGCATAATTCTGTTGACCGAAGTGTGGTTTTGCTAATAATGCGTCTTCCTACAGATTCCTTATTTTGAATGGATCTTTCCACAGAAGATGCATTAAAAGAAGACATTATCTTGAAACGGTAGACATCAGATTGTTTGCAGACTGTGTAATCTGCAAGATTAGTAATGCAATCTTATTTTAATTGCTCATTTTGTAACAAGTGATATTACTTTCGAATTTTCGTTCACAAGGAAGAAATGCATAGCTGTTTGCCTTTAAATATGTATTTATTATGCATCGTATATAAAAGAAAAGAGGTGTGTATGGATAACACATTTTTTTTATTATTATTATTTTGGCATCCATTGTAGAAATTGCACCACATTTCACATCATAACCTAACATGAAATTTAAATATGTGGTTATTTTTACTCTTAAAGTCAACATGAGACATCATTCACTATACATTTTACTATGTTAAAGAAGAGGGATGAATAGTTTGTAATGTTAGCATCAAAATGAATTAGTTTTAGTTGCAATTCATTTTGATTAAAACTTTCAAAGACGGGGAATGTGCATTATAGTAAATATAGTAAATGTTTGGTTCTTGTTGTTGGTTTTGCTGCTTTAAAATATAGTTACACTTTGCTATTGGATACAAACTATAAAAAGTGGTTATGATGTTTTAAAGTTTAGGCATTTTTGCTGCGTTTAATCTCATAGTAACGCAGGAGGCGCCGGCAGCGTATCGCATCTCTCGTATCATTCCAGTCCACTGTTTCTTGTCCTCCTCATACCTGTGAAAAAAGAGGGTTTTTTAGATTTAGTCCCAATTGCAATGATACATTACATGTTAAAAGTTTAAAATTATATTTAGTTTATAATTTTTTTTTGTGTGTGTGATTTCAAAAGTTCAAAAATTTGGGGTCAATAAGTTCATTTTTGAAAGAAGTCTCCAAAGCTGCATTTACTAGATCAAAAATACAGGAAAACAGTAGTATCGTGAAATATTATTACCATATTTAAAATAAGTTTCATTTATTTAATAACTGTGATACAGGATTCTTTGATGAATAGAAAGTTCAAAAGAACAGCATTTATTTAAAAAAGAAATATCTGTCAAATATCTGATCCCATAATAGTGCTTGATGAATATAAACCAGATGGACTTTTGCTGCAACACTTACTGCCAGATGTCAGTGATTTCTGATGGGACACACTGTTTGTCCTCGTTCTCCTGCACCGCGAAGCCGCCCACAGCATACAGGACACCAGCAGCACTGACCAAATTCACAGAACTTCTCTCCTGCATAAACTCAGAGAACGGCTCCCATCTATAAGGGGAAAAAACAGTTAGTTCTGTAGAGGATAACAGGATAACCACCAAAATATTCCAGTTCAGTAATCATAAGGGTGACTTTTAAATAATATTTTCCCCTGTTTTTGTCATTTACGTCTCAAATGAAAAAGTTATTATAAATATTATAATAATCTCCAATCTATATGGTTCACAAAAAAAATAAATAAATAAATAAATAAATAATAATAATAATAATAATAATAATAATATATATATATATATATATATATATATATATATATATATATATATATATATATATATATATATATATATATATATATATATATATATATTGCATTGTTTTAATTGGTGTTCATTTGATAGGTTTTCCATGTGTCCTCAATATCATTTTATACTTACAGGAGCCAGTTCCTTTGTGACATCATCCTCCTGGAAGTGACTTAATTTTGGAGGGAAAACTGTTTTGTACGTCTCTGTTTTAAATCCTTCACTGATCACTGGCTAACTTTAGCTTTCATTTAGAGTATCTTTGCACTCTTTTTAAATACTTGTGGTTTCAGGATTACGTGTCGGTTAAAAACGAGTGATGTATTACGTACTTGTTCGTCCCAAAGTCATAGGCTTCACTAGAGGATAAAAGGCCGTCTTCATTGACCCCTCCAACCACAATGATCTTTCCTTTGTGGACTACAGCTCCAAACATGGACCTGGGTGTCTTCATGGCCGCCAGCTCTTTCCATTCGGACTTTTTGTGGTTGTATGCAAACATCTTGTTGATGGTTTTACTGTTCCAGAGATTAAAACAAGCAATTACGCCTAATTTCAGGCTTTTATTTTGTATTTAAGCTTATGTTAACTAAAATCTGACTTACTTCTCATCCGTCTTTCCTCCTATGCAGTAAACTAGTCCGTTTTGTGAGATCACACTGTGACCGTGAATTCTTAAGGGCAGTTTTTTGGTCTCCTGCCACTTCATCTTACTGCCAAGAGCAACAACAAGAAATTAGATGGACTTCTTTGGCTCATGTAGCAGAAAATATAGAAGAAACTTACTCGACATCATAACACAGCACTGAGTCCAGAGACTCCTCGCTCTGCAGGTCTTTACCAGCAACTGCAAACAAGAGGTTTTCAAACTCCCCCACGGCAAACAGACATCTGGGCGATGGCATCGGTGGCAGGGCGATCCAGTTTGGAGAATGAGTGTCCAGCTGAAGAATATGCATGATTTTAGATGAATTACGAATGTATGTAACTTTTGTTTTATTTTCTTTGCCTTTGTACTAGGTCTGTTAATGATTTGGAACTTTTCTGCTCCTAGAAATATAAAGTCATACAATTAAATGAATAGTGCACCCAAAATTAAAAATCTAGTCAACATTTATTCGTCAGTATGCAACACAAAAGTCAGTATGCAACACAAAAAGTGGGGGTTTTACCCTTAAAAATATGAACCCAGGATCATTCTTAACTAAAAACCTTAAAAATGTTTATTACTTAAAATATTTAACATTAAATATGAAAAACCTAATCTTATTTTGTTTAAGCTATAAAGGAGGAAATATTTTTTTATTTTTTATTTAGCTTGATGTATAAAAATAACTAAAACTAAAATAAAAAAAAGTAATATAAAAAATGACCATAAACAGATATACTGAAAAATATACTGAAAAAAGTCCCAAAAAAATAACAAAGACATTTGCATTTTTTTGTTTGGATGTCTGAAAATACGATTCGTGTTTAAATCCACAAGTGTATTCATAACCAAGGGTTAAAAGTAAGACAACACATGGTTAGGTACAATGTGAAAAACTCTAAGAAGTTCATATAGAAAATACCACTCTTTTCTGTAAGGGACTTTGGGTGTAAGCTCCAAAAAAATGGCAATAAATAATAATAATAATAATAAATAAATGTTACGTTACCATAAAATTAGTCTTATGTGCTAGTCCTGTGTCACCAAAAGAAAACAGAACAACCTTATGGCGAGTAAATTATGAGATAATTTCCATTTCGAATAAATCACGGTCTTGACAACAACAATAGCATCTACAACCTCGTTTTTAAAAGGCGGGCAATTTCTAATTAAATGTCAATGAATTTATCGCTCTTCAGCTGAAAAAAAAAAAAAACCCTTACTTAAAATGATTTCATCAAAATCGTTTCTGTATGTTGTTTAAACTTATTCTATGAGAATAGATATGACCACACCATATAAAAATGGAGTTGTAGTTATAATCCTTGGCGTAAACAACCTTTTGTTAAATAAATGAGTGACTTGGCCTAACCTGGAAGAAATAGCACTGCAGTGGTGATTCCTTGTCTTCATCAACAAACAGTCCTCCCAAAACATAGAGCAGGTTCTTCTTCGACGTGATGCTAACATGATTTCGAGGTATCTGCTCTGCCATGGCTGCAAGGAAGCATTCGTTTTCATCAGCATCATAGGCCACAGCCGCCGTGTCGTTTACCATCAGGATGAGATCCCTGTTGAACATCCCCAGCCGTTTGCTGGTATTGAGATAACCAGGCAAGACTTTTCCCCCCTCTTCGCCATTCTCGCCCTCCTTATCTTGTGGAAGTTTTCCAGCAAACGCCTCTTTGATGGCCTTCAGCTTCATGGCGAGCTCAGGGTCGGCCTTGATGATGTCGTCCTTTTCCACCTTCTCCTTGAAGTATTTCTCAGGTAGTAATCGGAAACGGATGTGATCGAAGGCATCTCCCAATGCTTTCGTCCGGTTCTCCTTGTTCTTCCGGACCCATCTCATCAAGAGCTCGAACACGACCTCTTCTTTTTCCACGTTTAGAGCATCGCACCCGATGATAGCGAACAACTCGGGAGCGTCGAAGTCAAGAAAGTCCTCATCCGTGGATAAAGTCTCAAAACGCTCTGCTATAAAGTCCCTAGCAGCTATTGCAAGTCTAGGGCAGTTCAAAACCAGTCCCATTCTGAAATTGGCCAAGCAGTTGGCCAAAGAAAGCTTGTTTTGTAGATAGTTGACGCAAATGGTGAACACCGATGGGATTTGGAATCTGTTGGCGACTGCGAAGACGTCTTGTACATTCTCATCTGTGATTTCGATGTCTGCCGAATAGAGATAGTTCACAATCATGTCCATAATAGTGGGATCCACGTTCTCCAGCACTACTTCCCTGCTGGAGTCTTTCTTCTCAACACCATCTTCAGTAAAGAACAGCTCTCGGAAATACGGGCTGCATGCAGCCATGATGAGTCTGTGGCAGGGCAGACACCGGTCTCCAGCCTTCAGAATACAATCCACAAACTTGTTCTCCTTCAGAAGCTCCTTCAAACCGTCCTGGAGCAGGGTGCTCTGAAAGAGCCTCAGGTCCTCCTTGATACTCACGGGCTCCATCTCAAATGTTGCAGGTCTTGAAGAGGATGCTGTACTTCCTCTTGTCTTGCTGTCTCAGTTGAAAGAGGCTGAAATAACACAGAGCTCCAACACAAACCCCCTTCAATTTAAGTCCGCCCCTCTAAATATAGAGCCCTCATAAAGTCAGAAAGAATTCAGGCTGACCAAACGGGAGCCTAGTGTCGCATCATGCAGCTGTCAAAGACTGAAAAAGACAACTGTGAACCTTGGACACACTCAGAGGTCAGGGCTGTTTGGTGCTGTATGACTACAGGATGGAAGGAGTGACGTGTCAGTAGGAATTCAACCGGTGTCTGACAGTTTTAAATAATTGTAAAGGTGCGTGTCATTACCTCCGTTTTCGACATGGTGTCATTTGTACAATTAGTAAGTTTATAGGTCTGTGACTCATTCATGTCATGGTTTCTATTTAAAAATGAAAATGGTGTCATTATTTATGCACTTTTGTGATATATATGTATATTTTTGTTGATGTTTTTATTTTTGGAGCTTGACAGACTATAAACGGTAATTGTAAATAGCAAATAATGAGTGTACATTTTTCTTTAAATTTTGGTTCCACAGAAAACATAACGGCACACAAGTTTGGCACAACGTGAGGGTGAGTAAATCATTATTTTTGTGAAGTATTCCTTTAAATGCTCTTTTTACTTTACAACCTTCTGTTTCTTCAAATGTCAGCAAACATCAGCTGTGTTAATCAGCTCTTCTGGTCATTTGTGGAGTAGTTGAGCTCCTCTGGCACATTTTTAAGCAGACCTGTCAATCCTGAGCCAACAAACTGCACGTGTTGGTTTGATCAACCCACTACTATGAAAACGGCTTAAACAAGTGTCCAAAAACATGATCAAACAACAATTTCCAACATCATTTTCCCTCGTACATTTATTACAATACAACAGCAAAATCAGCACGTAAAGTTCTCTACCTAAAACCAATATACATATATTATTTTGTATTTAACACGTATATGAATGTTCCTATTTCTGTGTCTATTCATCTAACACACAAGTTTAAAAATGAACTTTTAATTTTACATACACTTGGTTCACATTTGATTTGTAAACATAAGACTTATAAAATATCAAAAACGGCTCTGAAAATAAATACAATTTTGACATTTTGCTAATGAAAAAATCTTAATATTGGATATAGACAATGCAATGCGAAAATACATAATTTTTTAACCCATGACTTCCCAGAGTCCCTGTAGTGTGAATCCATCTTTTAATTTCTCTATAGCCAGACCCAGCTCTTCAGAGAACACCGGCTCACGATCATGTTGCTTAAGAAGAAGAAAAGATGTCATTTAAATGGACAGTTCCTCTAGACTGATAGATAGATAGATAGATATACAGACCGACAGACATAGAATTTACCTTATTTCCATCTGCAAAATAAGCCTTGAGGTGAATAAGAGAAGAAAAAGCACATCAGTGATTGTGTGTAAAATAAAATCTACAATAAGTATTAGATAACAGAACGTTTCTGATGTCAGAATCATCAGAGGGCTGTGTAAACATTTCTGATACCAGGCAACAAAAGTCTGTGTTGATGGGACATTGTGAGTTGTGGCTTATGCGATCTGCTATTTTCAGCATGTGAGAGACGCGCGCGCACACACACACACACACACACACTGTGTTGAAAGCAGAGTGTCATTATCTCTGAGAGTAGCACATGAGGTAAAACTCACGGTAAAAGCGTCTGTGTGCTCATCTGGCTCAATCTCCACGTCATCAGGCGGCTGATCTACTGTCAGCTCCTCCAGAGGCTGAGGCTGAGACAGAAAGCTTATGTTATTTACCTATTTTTTTTTGCTTTTACTTTACTGAAATGTGGAACCATTCTAGCCAAGTTTAATACTGATGAACAAAATTATTGTGCTTTTCACAATAGATCAAAAATCTTCAATCCTACCTTTTCTTCCATCTCATATTCCACACCAAAAATGGGGTTTGCCGAGTACACTTTGTGTAAGGAGTTGATTTCCTTCACTGCATCTTGTAACTTGTCTGTTGGGTCGATCTTGAATCCCAGCACATATCCTCCTGTCTAAGAGAGAGGAAACAGCACAAAATGTCACAACATTCACACCACCGAATAAATTCCACAACGACAACCGGTCAATAGTTTTGGGGTGTGTAAGATCGATCTGTAATAATGTTCAAGGCTGCATTTATTTGATTAAAATACAGTAATATCGTGAGATATTATAACAATTTAAAATAACTGTTTTCTATTTGAATATATTAAAAAATGTAATTTCCTGTGATCATTACTCTTCAGTGTCACATGATCTTCAGAACCATTCTATGATGATTTGCATCTCAAGAAACATTTCTTATCATCAAATATTGAAAACATTTTTGTGGAAAGCGTGATACATTTTTTAAAGATCTTTGATAAGCAGAAAGATTACAAGAACAGCATTTATTGAATAATGTAAATATTTTGTAAAATAAATATCTTTATTGTCACTTTTTGTCAACGTAATGTGTCCTTGCTTAATAATTCCTTAAAAAAAAAAAATGTGCCTAGTAAATGTACAAAATAGTATCCCATTAAAAATTATAGTAATTTTAAGAAAATATGTGCTTTTAATGAAAATTTAGGGTCATTATAGGTCACATCATATGACATAAATGTTATTTGTCCAGTGATCTTGGTTCAAACTTACCTGTTGAGAGCTCTCAATCACAAGAGCATGTCCAAATTTAGAGTCTCTAATCCTTATTGAGCGCTTCAGACAAAACAATAGGAAAAAGAAATCACAGTTACAACTCATTACTGATGGCTGAGTCTTTTGAAGCAAAATAAACACTTACAATTTGTAGATAGGGAATGCTGACGTTGAAGCTCTCGTTCATGTTGGCATGCCACACTATCCTCACGTTAGTAATGAAAAACGTTCCAAGATTACCCTGAAACACAAGCCCATGCTTTGTTGTTTAACGGCACAGCAACAGACACGTCTCAGTCAAACTCCTATTAAACATTCAATCCACTGAAAATACCTGATCACTGGACAGGTTCCAGACTCCATTGATTTTGTCATAAACCTGCTCCTGCGGCAGAAGCCTCAGCTGTTTATTCTGAATTAGAGCTCCTCTTAGCTTTAGATCTCGATACATTTTGGAAGTTTCATAAGCTCTGAAAGAAACACAAATGATAAGTTAACTGTACTAATACTTTACAAGTAAAGGCATGGCTTAATATTTCTTATTATTTGTGTCAGCTGAATGAATAAAATGCAAAAATGTATATATTTTATTGAAATTCCAATCATTTCGGCATAATATTTTGTTCTATTTTCTATTAAGTTTATCCTATGCAACATCTCTTATAGGCTTTCCTATAATATTATTTCCTCTGAATAATTGATTTTATTTAAAGGTTCAAATTAACCAATCAAAAACTCTCCTTTCTGGTGCTTTCTGTTTTGTCAGATTATGTGGTATTTCTTTATGTCCCTCCCTCCTAAGAATTTTATTTTTAAGTATTAACTGTGGTTAGAAATAAAAAAATTAGAATGTATTATTCTGCAGTTCACAGAATATTGTATATATTGAGCTACAAATCTAAATGCTAGATTTAGTTTGTTAATTTAGTCAATATGCCAACTCAGAAAAAAAAAAAAAAAAGGAATAGAAAAAGATAGATTATTTGAACTTTTATTAGTCACTATAGTGGTCTAATGGTGTCATTATGTATAGCTTATGTACCTGTGAACAGCAATGACAGATGTGAACAGTCTTGGACTCCCTGGGACCACATTGGTGAATATGAACTCAAATCTAGTGTTATTAGATTTGGTTAATATGTAAAGTGCTTCAGTCTGACCTCTCAGTTTCTGGAAAAAAAGGGAAGATTTTATATCAGCCATTAAAAAAAAGAATGAGGAAAACATGCATTCGGATGACTCACTGAATTCGCTGTCCTCGTGGTGATATTTATAATGCAGTTGTATCCCACAGCTGTTAATAAATAAAAACAGAAGACAAATAAAAAGGTAAAAGACAACTAATGTCAAGCAGCTCTCTGATGCATGAATGATTACATCACAAATGAAGAATTGGTTTGACTTAAATACAAGAAAAGCATCCAGATGCTGTTTTATGAGTGCACTGTCATCTGTCCAGTGCAATGAAAGATGTAACGCTCACACAAGTTGACCCTTGGTAGTGCCAGTGAATGCCAGATTATCCTCAAATTGGTCACCAGGAGTCTTCCTGTATAAAGACAAAACGAGACGTACCGATTAATACAATTTAATATACATAACGTTACATAAAGGTAACCACATGTAACAAGGCTGAAATAATACACTTAATCACCTCTGTCACCATTATTTCCCTTTGTGTCCTCGATTGAATCCAGGCAGTCGATGAGCGCTTCGCCTGGTCTGGTCTTCATCTGTCTTAAGTGAAGAAGAGAGGAGAATAAAACACTAAATGGTTGTAGTGTATGAGCTAGCAGATTAGCCTCGGGACTTACTGCGGAGTGATGTCAAATCTCACGTCTCTGTCCTCCCAGAGAACGTCAAACACCGACGCCATCACAAGTCCTTACTGTCGGCGCTTTATACGCGAAACTAAACCAAAGGAAATATAGTTTTCTGTCGATAATATTGACTGATCCTCTGTCACTGTGCAAGAGGATTTAGCGCAGAGCGTCTTCACGTCACCACGGTAACATCAGTGAGTACGGCGGTCCGGAAGGGACAAACCGTGATTATCTAAAAGTAGATTTATCATGCTTGCTATACAGGTGCATTTCAACAACAACAAAATTGAATATCATGGAAAAGTTCCTTATTTTTTTGTTATTAAATGAAAAAAAGCAAACTTTCTTATATTCTAGATTCAGTGCACACAAACTGAGTTTTCATTATTATTATTATTTAATTTTTGATGGGTATGATTTACAGCTTGGGAAAATTAAAAATTCAGTATCTCAAAAAATATGAATGTTTCACATTCAGTGCGGCGTGGCATGGAGCTGATCAGACTGTGGCACTGCTGAGGTGTTATTGAAGCCCAGGTTGCTGTGATAGCAGCCTTCATCTCCTCTGTATTGTTTGTCAGATGTTACTTATCTTCCTCTTCACAATACCCCATAGATTCTCTGTGAGGTTTAGGTCAGGTGAGTTGGCTGGCCAATCAAGCACAGTGATATCATGGTCAGCAAACCACTTGGAAGACTGTGGGCAGGTGCTAAAGTCCTGCAAAATGAAATCAGCATCTCCATAACGCTTGTTAGAAGATGGAAGCATGTAGCTCTGTAGCTCTCCAGTCTTCCTCCAGACTCCAGACCTTGATTTCCAAATGAAATGCTAAATTTACTTTCATCTGAAAAGAGGACTGAGGACCACTGAGCAACAGTCCAGTTCTTTTTCTCCTTACCCAGGTGAAATGCTTCTGACGTTTTTCCTGGTTCAGGAGTGTCTTGGTTCTAGGAATGTGACAGATGTAGCTCTTTTCCTGAAGACGTCCGAGTGTGATGACTCTTTGATGTGCTGATTCCAGCTTTTCCTGAAAATCTTTCTAAGGCTGTGGGCATCCTTGCCTGTGCACCTTTTCCTACCACATTTTTCTTTCCAGTCAACTTTCTCTGAATATATTTTGATACAGCACTCTGTGAACAGCCAGCCCTTTCAGCAATTACCTTCTGTGACTGACCCTGGCTGACTTGTGGAGGGTGTTGATGATTGTCTTCTGGACAACTGTAAAATCAGTAGTCTTTCCCATAATTTTGGTTGCATGTTCTAAACTATCCCAAGAGATACCCAGTATTTACACTCAAAATTAGTCAAACTAATCAAGCTCAAAATGGAATATTCGCATTTTTCTTATGTCTATCTATCTATCTATCTATCTATCTATCTATCTATCTATCTATCTATCTATCTATCTATCTATCTATCTGTTTTCTCGGTCAATAACAAGCACAAAGTTAGACATCATTATTAAACAAACATTTTATTCAAGAATTCCACAAAAGAACACATTCAAAAATATCATTTGTATTTGTATAAAACAAAAAAATGTCTACAATTCAATAACAACTTATTTCAGACAATGGTTAGGAAAGGGTTAGTTCATAAAAAAAGGCAAATATGTTTTGAATAAAAAAATTCAGGAATGCAAATCTATTTTGTCTGAATATTATCATAAAGCTACTGTGACACATGAAAAAGAATATATACAAAATGTTTTCTTTGAAAAAAAAAATCACAATTGCATTTAAATTATTAGGACTTTAGTGGCTTAACTATTTGATTTGTTTGTTTTATTCCCTACAAAATGATAATATCCCCATAAAACCCCTAAGACATAATTAATGACATTTCAGTCTACTAAATCTGCCTGTGGCTTCACTCAAGTCACAAATTGTAACTTAAATTTTAAATAAAACAAAACATATATACAATCAATTCCCAGTGAATAATATTTCTGCATGTCACAACTGTCACATGTAGAGCAGTGCACAGATTCTCAGTGGATGCCAAGAAATATAAGAAATGTGAATAAATGGCCTTTGCAGCTTCATAATTACACCTGTGTTTCACTTTAGCAGGTGCGTTTTCATGAAATATTTTTGACTTATTTGGTGCATAAACATTTTCTCCAGATCCTGAGCTTAAAGATAGGGAACATTTTTATGATATTATAATAAGAACGTCTGAATGCTGTAGGCATCTGTCATTGGGGTACACCATCACCAGCATAAAGTTCATTTATTGGGGTTCATTGTAGAATCAGCGATGTTGATCTTCATCCCGCTTAGCCTGCTATGAAAACAAAGGAAGAAAAATTCAATAAAAGATGCCAGAAAGATGCAAAGCATCACATTTTGGAATGCAACTGGTTCTTGACTCGAGAACGAGTCAATCTTTCGTTTGTTATCTGGCTCAGCTCCGCGTTCATCTTCAGTTCACTCTTCACAGTAGTTCAGTCAGTGTACTGTTTGAGTGCATGCATTACTCCGAGATGTTGGTTTGTTTGAACTCAGAGGGAGTGTCAGACACATTAAAAAAGTTAACAGCTTAAGTCATTTGTGGATTAATGCGTATTGGAGGCGCAAACCGTTTAAAATGATTCAGTTCAATTTGGTGAACTGGTTCAAAAAGATCCGGTTACATCGAATGATTCGTTCACGAACCGGATATGACAAACTGCTTTGTTTTGAACTCTCTCACAACAGACACGGAAGAGAAGACAATGCTGAATAAAGTCGTAGTCTTTGCTATTGTTGGACCAAAATGTATTTTCGATGCTTCAACAAATTCTAACTGACCCTCTGATGTCACATGGACTACTTTAATGATGTTTTTCTTACCTTTCTGGACAAGGACAGTATACCGTACACACAGCTTCAATGGAGGGACAGAAAGCTCTCGGACTAAACCTAAAATACCTTAAACTGTGTTCTGAAGATGAACGGAGGTCTTACGGGTTTGGAACGACATGAGGGTGAGTCATTAATGACAATTTACATTTTTGGGTGAACTAACCCTTTAAACAGTCCATTCATGCTAAAAAAACCCTCTAATGTAGCTGAATTAAAACAATTCTGCAGGGAAGAATGGGCCAAAATTCCTCCACAGTGATGTGAAAGACTCATTGCCAGTTATCGCAAACACTTGATTGCAGTTGTTGCTGCAAAGGGTGTCACGGCCAGTTATTAGATTTAGGGGGCAGTTACTTTTTCATGTAGTGCCAAGCAGGTTTGGACAGCTTTTTTTCTCTTTAATAAATGAAATAATTATTTCTAAACTGCATTTTGTATTTATTCGGGTTATCTTTGTGAAATATTTATAATATTTTGATGATCTGAAAAAAAAAAAAAAAAGGGATATATATGTGTGTATGTATGTACTGTATGTGTGTGTGTGTGTGTGTGTGTGTGTGTTTTTAAGGTTTCACTTAATATTTACATTTCATATTATTTGAGCTTCATTTCAGTTACCAAAATGTATTTTATTTGTTTTAGTTTTTGTTAAATAACAACAACATTAAGTTTATTTTTATGTAACAAATGTTACAAATATTTGTAATAAATGTAATAATTAATAACACTGCTGTGGACAGAGATTATCTTGTATGAACTCATGTCCGTAGGAGCGAATGATACCTGTGCTGGTGAGGACACACGTCTTCTTGCATTCTTCTTCTGTCTGGAAGCGGTTATCGTTGCCCTGACAGCCTCCGTACCAGAACTGAGCACAAGCGTTTGCCTGTTTGTCGTAGTACCAGTGAATGACATAGTTTCTACAGGAGCCCTGACTCAGACTGAGCGAACACCGAGGATCCAGAGGAGCCGATTCTGGGCGAAGGAGAGAAAGTTCTATCACTTAACACTTTCAGAAAATAAAAACTATTTTTTTTTAATTAGTTCTGAAAACTTTCACAATTCTGAAAACTTACTATAAAAATAACTATATTTAATCATTCAGAAAACTTAGTATATTAAATTTAATATAGTCAAATTTTCCATATTGTCAATAGATTTTAGAACAACTTTTGTATACAAAATTAATATTATTTATTATTTTTATGACAAAATATCTTTAGCTTATCTGTAAAATTTATGTCAATATTTATGTTTTATTACTGCTTTTGTATAAACATAGTATTTTGTTATCCATTACTTTAAATATTAATAATATAATTCAATTTAATACATTTTTGTATCTAAATTATATTATAATGTTATGTTATGTTATATTATACATTTAAAACTATTATGTGTAAAATTGTATAATTATACATTTATATTTATTCGTATATTTATAAAATAAAATATCATTGTTATTATTATTTTTGTCCAATTTATAATATTCCATATTATCCACGTTTGTTTTATGTAAAAAAAAAATAATATTCAATTAAAATCTGTTTTATTTGTTATTTTATAATATAAATAAATAGTTTGATCATATATATATATATATATATATATATAAATATATATATATATATATATATATATATTATTCATTATTTTATATTATAGAAACATAATGTGTAACATTTAATAATTCAATATCATCAATAATTGTGTAAGAACAGTTGTATAAAAAACTACCTTTTATCACTACTGGACGAGGCTTTGCATTCACATTCACATTCACTGAAGTAGAATGTGTTGATACTGATGATGATGATGATGATGATGATGAAGAAGATGATGTTCCAGGCTGTACAGGTTGCACGGTCTTATTGACTACAGCAATAGTGCTTCCACTTTGGGTTTGTGTCTTGTCTAGATCCTCGCCCTCATAGTCTTTCTCCACCTGCACAGAAGCAACAGCACAGAATCAGACAGCGGTCGGGTTCATATCAGTCTGCATTAGTCTAGCATTCATAAGAAATTCACAGGAAGTTAGTTGTGTTGATTGACCTGTGTTTTGATAGGGCCGGTGTTGATGGGAAGAGTTATGCTGTGTCCTCTGCCTCTAGAGTGAGTCTGAGATTTATCCAGTGAAATCTCCTGAAATCTGTTCCCATGGCCATTATTCCCGTATGAAGAAACATCGTCTTGGCCATTACCGTTACTGTAGCCATATCTGTTGTTTCCGTTCAAGCCGTTGGTAATCCGGTTGAAGTACAAGGCCCCGTTTTCATCCTCACAGAACTGGCTGACCAGCTTAGACTCCAGAGCTGCAAGATGAGACCCAACACAGAGCAAGATGCAATTATATAACCTGGACTTTACATTTGAAACTTTTCATCTTTGCAGTTAGGGTTATTTTGCTGGTGATACTTGCTGGTGATTTTTCAAAAAATGAATGAAAATGAGTTTTAAAGAGTGTAGTATTAGACTAAGGCTCAATCCCAATTGTACCCCTTACCCTTCCCCATGTCTCGATTCTCTTTTGGTTGGAGGTGTAGGGGTAAGGGGTAAGGTGAAGGGCCAGATAGCCCTTCAAACGAAGATTTTTCGGGACCACACTTCAAACGAAGAGGTATGAATTATCTAGGCACCATGTCTGCTACAGTACAGAAAAAGACACATAAGTGTTCCTGTAGCTCAAGTGGTAGAGCATTGCGTTAGCAAGCACGAGGTTGGGGGATCGAATCCGGGGGGGTGTTAGCCTGTATGCAATGTAAGTCACTTTGGATAAAGCGTCTTAATGTCTTTTGGACATTAAGCGTCTGCTAAATGCATATGTCTGATCGGGGCGATAACTGCCGTAGACTAATCCCTCCAATAATTAGAAATTTCTAAACCATTTTCACTGATTCATTTTAGGGAATCTGTTCAAATTGTTCATTTCAATAAACCGATTCAGACCTCTAAAATACTCATGAAAGTCTCTGGGTGGCATTTTTTCATTTATTAAATTGTTCATGTAGGTATATATATATATATATATATATATATATATATATATATATATATATATATACAGATTCCCTTTGCATTAAACATTTTTAAAATAATTGGTGATAATGGCTGTTTTAAAAAATATATTTGTAATACAATTGTATTCTATTTTTTCAGCATTATATTATATTATATTATATTATATTATATTATATTATATAGCAAAAAAATGTATGCTATTTATGTATTTATTTTTAATTTCCAAAAATATAATGTAAAAAAAAATGATTGGCCTAACGACAATATTCAATATTGTTAATAAATTTTTTATGAATGTTTCAAATATATATTTTTGTATATTATATTTCTTTTTAATACATTTTATTTTTATGTAAAAAAATAGTATTTCATATCAAATATAATATTTTACTCTATTTTTCTCCCTGTTGACAGTATTTATTGTCAAAATTTGTTTTATGACAACTGTAAGAAAATACATTTTCTATTATATATTTATATTATAATAATATTTTTTTTTATTGCCCAGGCCTAAATGCAAAAAAATAATAAAATAATAATAAAAAAAAAACCTTTCTGTGTATATAGGTTAATTTTCTCCCATGCTCACCTGGCAGTGTGTTGTAGTCATCAATGAGGAACATATGTTCACTGTCAGGGTCAGAAGCGATGAGGTTGAGCTCCCTCAGGAACTCGGCCTGTGTTGGGTCAGAGGTGTTCACGATTCCCAGCGCATACATCTCGATGTTCGCCACTTGAGCCTCTCGTACTGCCATATCCAGCTTAACAGGTTCTCTCTTATCCGTCTGTCCATCTGTAATGACGATGGCTACTTTTCTGACCCCGTTCCTGGCGCTGTAAAAGGCTTCTTGCGTGGCTTTGCGGATGGCAGTGCCAGTGTAAGTGCCCTCTCCCATGTAAGGCATGTTCCTGATCGCCTTCTTGACATCCTGCTTGGTCATATACCTGGCCAGGTTAAACTCCAGATGGACGTCCAAGCTGTAAAGAACTAGACCGATTCTCGTGGCATTACGGCCCACTGTGACGCGGTCCACTAAAGCTGTGACGAAGTCCTTGATGATCTCAAAGTTTTCCGGGCCCACGCTTTCAGAGCTGTCAATCACAAACACCAGCTCCATGGGCCTTTCCTTGCACTTAATACCACATCCTAGAAATATATGCAGTCATATCATGAAACACCTGTTTTACTCAATATCAAATAATTTGTTTTGTCATATTTAAAGTGTACAACTCACCACAGATCTCCTTAATTAGCTTGATTATGTCTTCTCTCTGAAACATAATAAAAATGACTGAATTTGCTAATATTTACATGCGTTTGCACTAAAATTAACACATTAATCAGTTTATGTTTTGTCTGTATTTACAAATATTTACATAGCATATGACTGCATAGTTCTCCTAAAATTAACTCCTTAATCAGCTCGATTGTCTTCTCTTTGTTAAAAAACTGTAAAATGACTGAATTTGCTAATATTTACCATGCATATGTTTGCATAGTTTTCCTAAATTAACTCAGTATTATAATGCATTTGGTTGCATACTAAAATGTAATCATCAATGTCTGAAAAATCATTAAAAAATGACTGAAAATACCAGTATTTGCATTGCATATGGATACATAGTTTTCCTAAAATAACTTCTTTTAACAGCTTGATTTTCCTCTCTTCAAAAATAATTAAAAATGAATAAATTTGCTAATATTTACAATGCATATGATTGCATTTGTCTGAAATGATCTCCTTAACTGGCTTGATAATGCCTTCTCTCTAAAAATTATTAAATTATAGAATTTTAAATATTTGCAATGCATATGGCTGCACAGTTTTTATAAAAATTAACTCCAAATACAGCTTAAAAGATGCAAATGTATTAAACCTTACCGTGAGCCCTTGTTCGCCCTTGATTCCCGGTCTTCCCTAAAGAGAGAGATTAAAACGCTCATGTTGTACAATATGATTTAGTGTTCACATTTAAAACTCTGTCTGCTCTTCCACAAAAGCTGGTTTATAGTAACTAAATGAACTCACAGCTAGACCTGGCGTCCCTGGGTCACCCATGTCACCTCTCATTCCTTTGAAGCCCCTCTCGCCCTGCAAACCACGATCACCCTGCAGGACAGAGATTTACAGATGAATTAAAGGATTCACAACATACATTTTTACTGATGATTTTTATTGCTGTAGTCGAGTTCATTTGGGTCATTTCTTGCTATTGTGCCTCTAAGACATCTATGTAAATTCTCTTTACACATGTAATATGTGATGTATAAGCTACATGTCTGCTGCCGAGTCTTTATGTTGTCAGTATGATTTAAACCAACGTCTCACCTTGGAGCCTGGAAGTCCCTCTCCTGATGGGCCCCTCGGCCCTGTCACTCCAGGAGCCCCCTGATCACCCTGATGGATTTAACAAACAACGTTTATCATGACTTGAACACAATCCTATGTTGTATTAGAGCTGGACGGTATTTTGAATATTCATGATTTCATGATATATATCTGATATGATACATATATAATATTAGTATGGTCCACACCCCCAAAAAATAAAATACTGTCATTATTTATTCACTTTAATGTTATTCCAAACCTGTATGACTCTCTTTGCTCTGCAGAACAAGACATTTCAACTGTTTCGATTTCTATTGACTTCCATTATATATATATATACATTTTCAATTGTTAGGCTGACATTATGAAAACAAAACACCTTTTTTTAAAGAGTAAATACAGAAATATCCAGATGAAATGTTAAATAAATATATAATTTTAGTTCTATCACCCCACCCTTTATTGCAGGTAGTTGATAGTTCACCTACTTTGGGTCCCTGAATGCCTTCCCCTGGGGGTCCTTGTGGTCCTGCAGGACCTGGTCTTCCCATGTTGCCCTGAAACAGCGAGACAGCAGGATTAATATGAGAGGAACAGACAGCTTGTCTTCCTCAATCCCCACAGCAACACAGACAGACTCGCTGTGCATGCTGGTCAGAGCTCTTGTTCTGGACGTGTGGGGCGGTCAGTATCAGTCTCATTACTGTTAGGAGAGTTTATATAAGATGACATGGATATCAGTCTTACCGGTGGTCCCTGCAGTCCTTCACCAGGTGGTCCTGGCAAACCAGGCAAACCCCTGAATCCAACGTCTCCCTGGAAGGAAAGCAAAGTTTTACCAAAAGCACCATTTCAATTTATTACATCTATGCAGGACATTTTAATGTTTCCATCATGTGTGTGACCCTGGACCAAAAAGAAAAAAAAAATACAGTCATAAGTGTAAAATATACATCTGAAAGCTGAATAAAAAAAAGCTTTCCATTGATGTATGGTTTGTTAGGAAAGGACATTATTTTGCAGAGATTTTGCAACTATTTGAAGATCTGGAATCTGAGGGTGCAAAAAAAAAACTAAATATTGAGAAAATCACCTTTAAAGTTGACCAAATGAGGTTCTTAGCAATGCATATTACCAATCAAACATTAAGTGTTGATATATTTACAGAAGGACTTTTACAAAATATCTTTAACAAAACATGATCTTTACTTAATATCCTAATAATTTTTGGCATAAAAATTCTGACCCATACAATGTATTTTGGGCTATTGTTACAAATATATCTGTGCTACTTGTGACTGGTTTTGTGCTCCAGGGTCACAGATGATTAAACACACTGAACTCTATACAAAGGTCACAATAGTAAAGTTCTATATATTTGTTTTTTTGTTTTTTTATGCTACAATCTCTGAAGCAATTGATCATTGATACATATACAGAAATCAGTGTGAAAATATTAGCATTTCAAAGGATAGTTAAAACAAGTAATACACAATTAACTTAAGTCCCTCACAGAGCAATGACTAACTTAAGCTCTATATTTCCATTCTGTTCATTTCTATGTTGATAATTGTGTAGACGTTGTGTAAATAATCATGCCATATTTAATGAAGTTGAAATTGCTTAACATTTCTGAAAGCCACAATTGACCCTTTTATATGATCATGAATAAATGAAGTGGAAACTTCACCTTTGGTCCAGGAACACCAATGCCTTCAGGGCCGGGCTCACCCGGTGCTCCTGGTAAACCAGGCTGACCCTGTGTAAAATAAACACACATGCTCACATAGCCAGCAACAAACCTAATTGATGGGAACTGTGATAAAAAAGTGTTAAGTGAAGTATATGGGCATGCAGTGACGTTTTATGGAAATAGGTATTTGTAAGAAGTTGCTTACCACTGGACCAGGAAATCCTTCACCTTTAGGCCCAAATGGTCCAGACGGTCCTGGGTTACCTCGATCACCCTAAATGTGATAAGGAAGGAATACCACTTCATATTTACTGGTTAAATGTTTGGAATAGATATGTTTTTAAAAGGAGTGTTTGCTCAAGGTTCCATTTTTTAAAAATCAAAAATACAGTAAACACAGTAATATTGTGAAATATTATTATAATTTAAAGCATATTAAAAGAAAAGAAAGCAGCAAAACACTTATAATACTAAGAAACTTTATTAATATTTAAGCATTCATAATATTTATTAATAATTGAGCAGCAAATCAGCATATTAAAATGATTTCTGAAGGATCATGTGACAGACTGGAAAAAAATTAAGCTTTGCATCACAAGAATAAATTACATTTTAAAATATATTCTAATAGAAAACAGTTTTTTTTATTGTAATATTTTACATTTATTATTATAATTATTATTTTCTTATCAAATAAATGTTGCCTTGGTGAGTATAAAAACAATAAAATTATTCCAATTGTCTATATAAAATGTTTGCTGTTTCATAATTAGCATTAACAAAATGTCTCTTTATAAATACATTTCTTTCAAAAACATGTTTAAAAAAAACCTCAATATTATTCCATAGTTTTGACCAGTAAGAAAAAAGCTATATAGAGCTGATTTATGATTAGATTAGTCAAAATCTCTTTACATTTTCTTTTTCTTTCACAATCATTACACAACACTTTTGATCCGTTATAAACATATTGCTCAATCAAACTCTCTTATTCCTTTAACTCTTTTCTTCAATGTTCGACAGGTTAAAGAGTCCCACCCACCTTTGGCCCAGGCAAACCGTAACCAGTCTCTCCAATCGGTCCGGGAGGACCAGCGGGACCCACATCACCCTGAAGACACGAGAAGATGAGGTCATGACATTACTTCTCTGTGTTAT
Source organism: Carassius auratus (assembly GCF_003368295.1). Lineage (NCBI taxonomy): Eukaryota > Metazoa > Chordata > Actinopteri > Cypriniformes > Cyprinidae > Carassius > Carassius auratus. Next base: position 8,115,723 of record NC_039251.1, on the reverse strand, counting down.
TGATGAATGTGAAATAGAAACGGTATGATTATAGTGTTGGCAGTGGGCCATTAGTGGAAGACATCTCCCAGCCTGCAGGGGATGGCACAGTTGTAGTAGCTTAGCATTGTTACCTTTGATCCTGCAAGAGCTCGTCCAGGTAATCCCGGCATGCCCAGCCGTCCTGGCGTACCTGGCTCTCCCTAAAAAACAACAGTGTAATGTTCCAGTGATGTAACTGCATTACTGCTAAAACTATGTGAGAGAGAAACCACAGGCATTTCTTGCACTGCTACTTCAAACAATGAGTGGTTTGGTAAGCTTGGAGTTAAAAAATAAATAAAACAAATCTATATATATATATATATATATATATATATATATATATATATATATATATATATATATAGCTTTTACTGTCACTTTTTATTAATTTAATGTGTTCTTGCTGAATAAAAGTAATTTCTTAAAAAAATAAGCATGGTCCAAATAAAGTTCTTAGTAATGCATAATAATTAAAAATTAAGTTTTTATATATTTACAGTAGGAAATTTATGAATATTTTAATGGAACATGATCTGGATGGATGAAAGATTTTTGTCATAAAAGAAAAAACTACAATTTTTACCCATACAATGTATTTTTGACTATTGCTACAGATATACCCCAGTGACTTAAGACTGCTTTTATGGTCCAGGGTCTCAGTTAAAAAAATACACCAACCATGGGAAAAAACACTTTTGGTGGACACGCAGCCTTACTGACCCCAAACTTCTGAACAGTAGTGTGTAATATATTATTAAATATACTGTATTTAATACTAATGCTCAGTGATTCCCAGTTCCCAGAGAATCCACATGCTGGTAAAATTAAAAAAATAATTATAATAATTATAGCCTGAATGCACTGTAAATTGCTTTGGATAGATGCATAAATGTAAATGTAAATGATTATAAATCGATAATTTTACTGTAAGAACATTTGTTTCTATTAAATCATTTAGGCCTACATACTATTTTCACAGCATAGTCATTTAACTTGTTATTTAAAACATTTTGTAATGGAGAAAACGTTAAAATACTTCCAGAACCAATGTTGTGCTCCATTTCTTTAGTTATTCTCACCTTTGGTCCCGATGGGCCACTTATGCCAGGAGGACCTGACAACCCTCGAATGCCACGCTGGCCTTGATCTCCCTATAAAGATTAGAACTCAGAATATCAGTCAACATATACTGTAGATAATGATACTTGAGTCTTTTTTGACATCCACCAGATTAACAATATACTCATACAGGAAGAAAATCTGTACCTTCTCTCCTTGAGTGCCAATCCCCGGAGCCCCCTCAGATCCCCTCAAACCTGTCGCCCCAGCTTCACCCTGATGAAGAGAAACACAATGCATTTACAGTAATATCCACTTAAAGGGATGCTCCAGCCCAAAATGAACATTTTGTTAGTAATCACTTACTCTCATGTTGTTTCAATCCTGTAAAAGCTTCGTTCATCTTCAGGAACACAATTTAAAGGGGGGGGGGGGGGGACAAGTTGGGATAAGTTGTACGTTTGAAGGAGTATTTATGTTCCAAAAATACTCCTTCCGGTTTGTCACAAGTTTCGGAAAGTTTTTTCGAGTATGGCTCTGTGTGACGTTAGATGGAGCGGAATTTCCTTATATGGGTCCTAAGGCACTTCTCCCGGAAGAGCGCGCGCTCCCGTATAGCAGAGCACTGAGAGGCTGAGCACAGCCTGATCAGAGCGAGAGCGTCGCAAAATGTAACAAAAGGAGTGTGTTTTTGGTTGCCAGGCCAAGACAACCCTGCACAGATTACCAAAGAAAAAACAGCATTAAGGGACCAGTGGATGGAGTTTATTTTTACAGAGCATCAATGGAGTTGTGCAAGTGTTTGTGTTTGTTCCCTGCATTTCTAAAATGCTTGTTTTACAAACAAAGCCCAGTTTGACGACGGATTTGCGTATCGTTTATTTCTTAAGGATGATGCAATCCCAACGAAAAAGGGTCACGATCGTGTGTTGGAACCGCAGGCGATGAGTAAAACTGCTTAAAATATCTCTGCCTCCTTGTTAATGCGTCCCCTCCCATGCCGGAGACCCGGGTTCGAGTCCCGCTCGGAGCGAGTCCTTGCTGCTGCTGCTCTCGTTCAGTTTCAGCCTCTGGATCTGATTCTGGATCATAAATAAACGGCTGAATCTGACTGTTAGCCATGGTTTGTTTTGGATGATGGTTTTTCCCTCACAGTAATGTCACAGCTTCCAGATGCTCTCAACGCAAAAGCCTACTGGCGCTCGTGATTCTTTAGCTCCGCCCACACGTCACGCCTCCAGGCGCTCGTGTTTTTCTGGGAAAAATCGGTAAAGACTATCTTTCTCTTATGAATATAATAAAACTAAATACTTTTTGGAGTTATGAAGGATGCAGTACTACTCTATAGGTACTCAAGATTAACATGATATTGAGTGAAAACGAGCATTTCACCCCCCTTTAAGATATTTTGGATGAAAACCGGGAGGCTTTTTACTGTCCCATAGACTGCCGAGTAAATAACAGTGTCAAGGTCCAGAAAAGTATGAAAAGCATCGTCAGAATTGTCCATCAGCCTTCAGTGATTCAACAATTACATTATGAAGTGTCGATAATACTTTCTGTACGCGATTAAATAAACAACAACTTTATTCAACAATTCCTTTGTCAACAGTCTCCTCTGTGTCTCTCCATATCACCATATGCTGCGTATGCTCTTCTTTGTCAGCCGTGCCACAAGGATGCACTGTTTTCTTTCAAAACAAAGAGTAAATACACACAGAAACAGTGCATCTTTGTGACGCGGCTGACACAGAAGTGCGCAGGCAGTTTGAGTGATGTGGAGAGACACAGAGGAGACTGTTGACAAAGGATTTTTTGAATAAAGTCTTTTTATTTTAAATTTGCGTATTAAAAGTGATCTCGTTGCTTCATAACGTTACGGCTGAACCACTGACGACAGATGGACTATTCTGAGGTCTGATGGACCTTGACACTGTTATTTACTTGGCAGTCTTTGGGACAGTCTCAAGCCTCCTGGGTTTCATCTAAAATATCTTAAATTGTGTTCCGAAGACAAACTTTCAAAAGATTTTTTTGAGAGAAAGTGATTAATGACAAAATTTTCATTTTGGGGTGGAGTATCTCTTTAACTTGCCTATTTGCCTAGAGCCTTATCTAATCTCAGTCACGTTAGATGACTTCACACCAGTCCCAACATCAGAAAGCGGAGTTACCTTTTGTCCTGGAGCTCCATCCTCGCCAGGAAGTCCAGGTACACCAGCCAGTCCTGAGGCACCAGGGTCACCCTGAAGAAATAATATCAGTACTAAGTGCCATTTGTAAAGTCTTCATCATAGTCAGAAAACTAGCTTCCATCCCAAATGTCCCATACACCACCCCGGGTTTAAGAACACAAACCTTTGGTCCAGGTTCGCCCTGCCCTCTCTCTCCCGGTGTTCCCATCTCTCCTGGTAAACCTTGTTCTCCCTAGAGAACAAAATGGAAAATAATCAAAAGATTAAGCCAAAAACACATTTTTATGCTTCCTTTGACAGCTTTCCATTAATTATAATCTTTATCAGAACCAACCTTGGGACCAGGGAAACCCTCTCCAGGTGGCCCTCTTCCTCCTGGAGGACCTCTCGGACCCTCAACACCCTGATATTGAGAAACATTGCATTAGAAAACACAACATAAAAGATCACTAATAATAATGATATAAATAATAAACATAGCATTGCATTTAAATTATTATGTTTACTGCATTTAAAAAACATAGGAAATCAAATGTTTAGAAGTTATTTTTCTTTAAGACATCTCTTATAATCACAAAGGCTAAATTATTTAATCAAAAACACAGTAAATATTTAGCAGTGTTTTGAAATATTATTAAAATTATTACAATGTTTTCTATTTTAATATACTTTTAAAAGTAATTTATTCCTGTTGTGCAAAGCTGAATTTTCAGCATTATTACTTTCGTCTTCAGTGTCACATGATCCTTCAGAAATCACTGAATATGCTGATTTGCTGCTTAGTTATTATTGATTAATATTACTGATGCTCAAAAATTAATAAAAGTTATTATTATTATTATTATCAATATCAACAACACCAGTTTTGCTGGTTCCTTTTTTGTGGAATCCGTAATACATTTTTTAAAGGATTATTTGATAAAGTTAATAAGTACAGAATTTATTTGAATAAGACGTATTTTATAATATTATAAAAGTTGAAAGTGAAAGTCACTTTCACTCAGTTTAATTTTTGTTTATTAATATTTTTTAATATTACTTAAACCAAACATTTGAATGGCAGTGTATCAGTTTTTGACTTAAATGACAACAATAAGAAATGTTTCTTAAATTAGCATGTTAGAATGATTTCTGAAGGATCATGTGACTATTCATCTGTCTGTTTGTTATGACAAGGTGCAGTTTAACTGCCCTTACCAAAAAGTAGTATACTTCAAGTTTATTTTACTAAGTATACTTAAAGGTGCTGTAGGGAACTTTTGTAAAAAAATTTTTTTTTTTACATATTTATTAAACCTGTCATTATGTTCAGACAGTAGAATATGAGACAGATAATCTGTGAAAAAATCAATCTCCTCTGGCTCCTCCCAGTGGTCCTATTGCCATTTGCAGAAACTCCATCGCTCCCGGTAAAAAATAACCAATCAGAGCTGTGGTCCGTAACTTTGTTTGTGTTCAAAATGTAGAAAAATGTATATAATAAGCGAGTACACCATGAATCCATTTTCCAAACCGTGTTTTTGGCTTGTCCTGAATCACTAGGGTGCACCTATAATAAGTGTTTATATTCTGACTATTTTAGATTGCTTCGGGGGTACCGTGGCGGAGTAACCCAGTACCTTTGTGATTCTTCATAGACATAAACAGAGAGAAGTAGTTCCGGCTACGTTGTTCTTCCGCAAGACACAAGCAGTTCTGTTTATTAACCGCTAGAGCGTCAAAAGTTCCCTACTGCAGCTTTAAGTAAATTTCAAATATATTTTTAAGTATACTTTTTGTAGCAAGTATCCAAATATCTGTGTTCTAGTAGTATACTTGTAAGTGTACTGTTTCAATACTTTTTGGGACTAAATTGGCCCACTTTGTAGTATATAAAAGTATCCTTTTAAGTATAACAGTAGCAAACATTTTTACATACAACTAGTTTACCTCTATGTTGGTAGTTTCTACTGCAATTATACTAAAAGTGAACTTATAGGTAAACTGATAGTTTACTTATTAAATACTTTGTACACTTTGAAGTATAGTCTCAGTAAACTACTAGTCTAGTAGTTTTATACTGCAAGTATACTCATAAGTTTTCTTTAGTGAACATTACATCATACTTTAAGTATACTACTGTGTCCATATTTAGGTTTAATTTGTATTTGTTGTATGAATATCTGAAAATACAAAACATCCAAAGAAACAACAGGGTATCTGCTTATAAACAAAAAAAAAAATGTATTGTAGCTTCATGCATTATTTTTTAAACACTTTAATGTGGGCAAGTTTCATAAAAAATCAAGAAATAAAATGTTGAACAAAAAGCTGAAAAAAGACTATGAATTGGATTCAGAATGAAAATCAGGACATAGATGGAGTCGATCAACACCCCAAAACTTGACTGTAATTATTACCTCTTCATCAGTCAACATTTTATTCCTTAACAGTTTTGATGCTGTTTCATGTCAGATGATCATGTTAGATTACATGTGTTAGTATCTGTTGTTTCTTTTTTCTTCTTCAATTGTATTTTTTTTGGAAATTGTGCAGAAGATGTGTACTTGCGCCCTCTACTGTATAATAATGGAAACACGGATTTTAGGAGTATAGCGCAAATATATTTAGACTATTTGTAAGTGTAAGTAAAGTATACTTGAATGTAATTTTAAGTATATTTCTGAGGAGTACATAAAACCCATTTCTGAGAAGTACATAAAAAGTAAACTAAAATCATACTTTCCTATTTTTTAGTTTAAAAGAAGTATACTAATAACACACTCGAATAAACTGATTTTTCATACGGGTGAGCACAACTCGATCTATTTTATGAAATAATGCATGTCCATTCATGTTCATTTTCTAAATTTATTGGACCCTGTAAACAAGTCAAGAACAGCTGAGAACAAATAAGTCAAGGATCGGATCGTATCACCTTTTCTCCCTGAATGCCAAGCCCTGGGAGTCCAATCGGTCCTGGTAAACCTGGAGCCCCAAGTTCTCCCTGAAGACACAGAGACATGAGTCCGTTTCAGATAGAGTAATACATCTCTAAAATCCTGAGATTGAATTTAGGGACTATTTTGAGCATAAGAAATGAATGGTGTTTTATTCAATATTAGCAGGTAAGCAGAACTCATCTTTTCCCACAGTAAGCTGAGCTGCGCCGCCCTCCCATCTGCTCTTTCTTACTCTTTATTACCCTCCCACAAGTCCCTGGTGTTTAAATGGGAACTTAAGGCCAGTTTGCATACTTCATTAAGCCTTTTGTGTGTTGTAGATGGTGTGGTTGTGTAAATCCCATTCATGGGCTGATATATTTACAGCCCACCTTACTGCCTTTGATTCCAGTGCCCGGCTGTCCTCTTGGTCCCTTTGGCCCCTCCAGACCCCGGTCCCCCTGTCAAACAAAAGAGGTGTCATCAGCCCAGTTTCTCTGAAATGCTAGCCTCCCTTTCTCTGCCATTCGGGTGCATTTACTGCATTGCATGTATTGTTTCTTCATCTGCGGATTTAGAAAACACCTGTTTTTCTGAATGATGATAATACAGTGTAATCCCTCAGGGAGCACTAATTGTTGTTTATTCACAGTGGCTCAGTTTGTGTGATGGTCGTTTGCACCGATAACGATTAAATTAGAGCTAATCCAAGATTTTTTATTTATTTTGGTTTTATTCTATTGTGTAATTTCAAACACCACTTAATTAACAGTTATTAAATTAAAACCTTCTCCTGCAATTAATTTCTAGTTTTATTTTTTTATATTATTGTCTCTAAATGCATTCTATTTATTTGTACATTTTTATTTAGCTTTAGTAATTTTCAATAACTTCCATTTAATATTATAAATTAACTTTTATTTTTAGATTTTTAGTCTAAACTTGTTTTTTTTCTATTTGTTTTTATCATTTTTATTAGTTTCTTTTCATATTTCCATGTAGAGAAAATATTTTTTTAAATATATATAAAATATGATTATTTAGTTTAGTTGTTTTTTTTATTTTATTTCAGATCCATTTCAGTTACTGTAAACTATTTTTAATGGTTGTTGAAGCTAATGATAACACATTTCTTATTGTCAAATGTATTTAATTTGTAAATATTAGCAGAATATAAACTGATGAAATAGCATTGATTAGAAAAGTCAACATGTAAGTATATGCTTACTAATGACAAATGCAAGATGGCTTGATTAAATGTGTTTTCATTTCCGCAATAATTCCCTTAAAGATAAAGCAATATTATAAAGATTTATGATAATATTCACAAAACATTTGATATATCTAGAGCATGTATGAATCCAAAGCAATACATCTATTTCTCTGGAAATATGGGTCAAAAAATTTATTAAACATCCAACCAATGCCCCTTACTTCATTCACTTCAAATTGTTTCAAAACTTGAATTGCATCTTCATGAATACTGAATATCATCATAAATCTGAAAAATATTGAGATATAATTTAGCTTAGCTACTGTGTGGAGGTTTTCAAAGAACTGAGGTTCTTGACATGAATCACATTTCTTTGCTGCATTATTAGTTTACAGTAGCATTTTATACACAGTTCTGGCTTTGATGTAGACCTAGTTAGAAAACAGATCCATTAAATTATGTCTTGCATCCTCAGGCTGGTAATGCTCGGCTAATTTATCTGGAACATACAATAATTAATAGCCTTGGGTTTTGAAATGAGGATTTACCAGGGAACTTTAAGCCTCTAATGAGGTATTATAAAAATGACGAGTCTTTAATGCATTTGTAGATCTTCTCAGATTGCCTTTGGCTGCTACAAATCTCCAAGTAGATTAAAGAGCATAGAGACATTAGTGAGAATAAGGTTTTTTTTGGGTGGGGGGGGGGGGGGGGGGGGGGGGGGCTAACCTTACCTTTGGACCTGGAAAGCCCTCTCCTATTGGTCCTTTCTCTCCTTGAACCCCCTGTGGCCCTTGAGGCCCCTGATTTGTTGAAGAAATGTGAGTGAACGTCATATAGTCAAATCTATGGGTGTAAATTCAGTATGTGTTGATTAGTAAACCGTTGTGGAAGTACTGCTTCTGTACTTACAGGCAGACCTGGCTCGCCTATGCCTTGCGGACCAGGAGGACCTGGTCTTCCCTGAAATCCCATATCTCCCTGCAGACGGATCAAAGACGTGAACAACTCAGGAGAAAAAGTAAGAAATACTATAGCAAAAAAAAAATCTAGAATATCTGAGAATCCACAATCATAACCATCCATGACATCTACAAAAAAAGCACAATGAAAATCACCTTTTGAGTAAAAAAAATCACATTGGAGAAGATGCTGATATTCATAAGGCCATTTATAAGTAAAATTAAATTATTATGGCTTGAAATGTAATGATATCTTTATAACAGCATAAGAGAATACTGTACTTGCATAAAAAGCATATGCTGTAAATATAGTTTTTCACTCTGTATCTCCCAATAATATGTATTTGTAAGATGATATTTAAATGCTTAGTTTTAAAGCTTTGTATTTTCAAAACATGTAATGCAATGCAATACAATGATGATAGAGAGACATTCCTCAAAGGTTACTTTTTGATACTTTTTTGATGTGATTTTCTAACCCCCCCCCCCCCCCAAAAAAAAAAAAAAACATCTTAAACCAGCCTAAGGTGGTTTGCTGGTCTGAGTTGGAGTTATGTCTCAGCCAAGGTGTTATGATGGTTTAGCTGGTCTCTGCAATTTTGGAGAATTTCAGAATTTGGAATTTGGAGATTTGCATTCAAAAGGTAAAAACGGCTAACCTTTGGTCCAGGAAGACCAATTCCACTGTCGCCCTGAATTCCAGGAGGACCAGCAGAGCCGCGCTCACCCTGTGATTAATTACAAACAACAGCAAAAATACAGATTAGATACAACTAGTTCATTAAACATCACATTCATAAGAGAAATGAGAGAAATAAGGTCTCATGTATGTCATTATCTTAGTGCTGTCAAACGATTAATCGATTAATTTTGAAGATATAAACTGTATGTGTTTGTATTTACATATAAAGTTACACAGAGCACACACATATATTATGCATTCGAAAACTTTTATTTTGGTTGTGATTAATCGCGATTAATCGTTTGACAGCACTAATTTTTATTTGTAAGGACAGTTCACCCAGAAATTCATCCAGAAATTTTGTCATAATTTATTTACTCTCAAACTTCCAAAGCCACTGACTTCCGTGGTATTTTTTCCCCCCATACTATAGAAGTCAGTGGCTACCTGTCACTGTTTATCATCCTTCTTCCAAATGTTGTGCTAAAGAGAAGGAAGAAATTCATACAGGTTTGGAACAACAATGAGAGTGAATAAATAAAATATAAATCATTATATAAATATATATATATAGCATCTCAGAACTACTAAAAGTAGTGTTTGTAATCAGGGAATTAAAGTCGGAACCAGAACCGTTAAATTATTTACGATGCCTGTCCATATTTAGGGCGCTTAAGAAGCATTGCACCATCTGTAGAAGTATTATTATGGATTATGGCCTTGTATTTTGACCAGAAGTATCAGTTTAAAGTAAAATCGTCTTAATGATGAATTAGCTTTTTTACAAACAAGCAGCCTTGTACTTCATAAGATGTAAATTAATGGACTGTATTTGTGTGGATTATTGTGATCTTTTTATCAGCTGTTTGGACTCTCATTCTGACGGCACCCATTCACTGCAGAGGATCCACTTGTGAGGAAGTGATATAATGCTACATTTCTCCAAATCTGTTCCCATGAAGAAGAAAAAACCTCATCTACATCTCAGATGGCCTGAGGGTGTGAGTACATTTTCAACTAATTTTCATTCTTGGGTGAACTATTCCTTTCATTTTCAACCAGGACTTGACCCATAAAGAAATGTACTGTTTAAAAAAAAATACAAAGTACAATCCAATTTAATCAAGTAGGTTAATCTGCTCATGACATTTACAGCTCGCTCTCATGTGCTGCCTTTCCACATGCTGGAAATTCTCTCAGTTCACGTCACCTGCATGTCTGTGCATGAATTAATATTTTGCACAGAATTTTTCCATCATGCACATTTCTACTGTTATTAGCTTCCAAGACAATAATCTCAATAAACCACCCATAGTCCATTTGGTGACCAAACAAGCCCTCTAGCATCTCACTGGTTGACTTTAAACCTCAGGTTTTTAATAATAATGGCTATATCACGGTATCATCTATTTTTAGATGATAAACTGGAAGTACAAAACAAATTTGTTTCATGGTGGGCTGTGACATTTTGTGAACCTGTGCATGTATGAAGAAGGATCCCTAATTAGTGAGGACATCTGCAGAGCTGTCTGAACCTCTGAATGCTTCCTGCAGTTAAATTAAACAAGGGGAGACTACTGGCAGAGCAGCAGATCTCTATTAAAGAAATCCAAAACATGTCAAAACACGCTGGATGCAGTTTGTGATCCCTTTGTACTGGAGACACAGAAAATTGTAAAGAATTGCATCTATTTTCAATATAATAATTTTGACAAGAATACAAACAAGGCTGTTAGGAATAAAAGGACTGTGTTTTTCATGTATTGTACTATTGTTTAAGAACATACTAACTACTCAGCTGATAAAACTTCTTTCTGAAAAAATCTTTCAGTACATAAAAACTCCACAGAACATCTTGGAGGACCTTGATACAGTGGATGCCATTGGAAAGACTAAACATGTCCCTCACAGCCTTATGTTATCCATGTAAAAATCAATGTCATCTAATCTGATTAAGGTCTATAGCTTTCTGTTTGTAAACAAATTAAGTGTTATTAACTTTTAAATATTCGTGTTCCACAGAAAAATTATAATAATAGCATACGGGTTTAGAACAACATGAGGAGTAAATAATGAAAGAAATGAATTGTTGGATGGACTATTCCTTTATAATATGACTAAAAGTAAGACAATCTCAGATGCATTGTAAATGGATGCATACATCATACTGTTCTTGTCAAGGCCTAGAAACATAATGTTTTCTTCTGTTAAATGGTAAATGAGTGCATCATTTAATCAGAAATGGAATTAAATGATTATTCCTTCTAAAGAAATGTGAATGCATCAATATTTCTCATACATTTTTGCCAGAATGTTCTAATGGATTTTATCTAATGATTATATCAAACAAACAAGCTTCCAGTGCATGGGGTTTCTCATGCACAATAGCATGCTGGAATCACAGGACACAGTGAAATTTTCCAGGTGTGCGTGTTAAACATGATGAGCTGACATTTTCAGGATAATGGTTTGTGATTATAAGCCACAGACCTTCTTTCCCTGTGGGCCTTCTGGTCCGATGTCACCCTGTGGTCCTGGTAAACCCTGCAGGGGAAACATGAAAGAGTGTGTTACAGTGTCTATCATCAACATATGAGTCTCTAAGACATTATCTGTAGACACCAAAGCATTATGCTGCTTTACAATACAGGAAAATGTACGTTTAATCATATGTTGGGGGAAATTCAACATGTGTTTTAACATATACCTCCTGAAATATATTGAAGCCAGTTTCCAGCACAGGGTAAAAGATTATGTAATGAGTAACTGAAACCTTTAACGACAGTTGCCGTTTTTTATTTTTTATATATTTTTTTTTACTGTAAATGTTACTGATTTAAAAAAAAATTTACATTTTAAACTATTTCCATAAAATACTTTTAATATAATTTACTTTCTTTTTTCTCTCACAAAATCCGGAGAAAAAAAAAAAATAATCAGAATTGTGAAATATAAAAATTCCAAATCAATTTATATCACATTTCTTTGTTTTTGTATTACAATTCTGAATTTACATCTGTCAATTCTGTCTTTTTTCTCAGAATTGCAAGACAAAAGTCTGAATTGTGAGATAAAAACATGATATAAAAAAATTAAATGTCATCGTTATTACCTTTTATTTATTTTAATCTTGTGTTGGAAACAAGCATTTTTGAAAATAAGCTCTCAGATTTAGTTCTGTCTCAGGTGATCTAAATGCAAGCGGTCATTGCTAAATACAGCTGTAAATGGCTCACTCAAATCACATTTGCATATTCAAAAACAAATGCTCACCTATTCACCTGTCAATCAACTACACACTAAAAAAATAATCTGGTGTAGGATTTACTTTTAAACAATATACACTCAAGAATTGCTACTAAATTTCACAAATAATTTATCACAAATTTGAAAACAATTTTTGTTGCAACACTCTAAGGGTTAAAGGCATTAAACAACAGTATGGCTTTAAAAGAAATCAACTGTAAACCATAAACAATGTGATTAAACATATTACATAATATGTTTAAATAAAAAGTCAGATGTTATAATTTTTATTAAATAAATAGATATGTAATAAATGTATCAGACCCACCTGCAGACCTCTGGCCCCTTGAGTACCAACTGGACCTTCAGGACCCTGTCAGATGGTATAATATAAACACATTTAGCATTTGAAACATATTCTCTATTACTGTGTTCACAACATATTGGAGGAGTGTGTAGAAACTGTAACTTCTGAAGGGTTACGCACTCGGTCTCCTTTGATTCCTGGAGTGCCACATTCTCCTCTTTCACCCTGTAGATGGTCAGAAAAAATCATAATCATGACAGTCTCATATGCCTCCACATAAATATATTATAAATCAGTGCAGGGGTTTAGTACCTTCTCTCCATTGTAGCCTGGTTTCCCCTGGGAACAAAACAGGAAAACATTATTTATGTATGTATTATTCTTTTTTATTTTTTATGTTTATATTTACTTATTGGTCAATGATGTGACACTAATCTGGATCTATTAAATTATTGCTTTTTTTAATGCAGTTCATACACAAATTCTTGAAAACACATTTTAATTTGTGAATTAATATTAATTTAAATGTTTTTTTAGGCTTAAAGTCTCAAAAAAGTGTGGTGTAAATTATTATTTTTTTAAATAGTTTGAACTAATCTTAAAAAATAACTTAAACATACTAATTAATGTTTTGAAATAACAATGAATTTTGTCCAAATCAAAGTCAGTGTTATGTAATAAAATTTCATCATCAGAAAACCATACAACAGGAAATTACATCAAAACCAACATGGTCATCTTTAATAATTGATGATTAGTTAGTACAAATGTGTAATTAGTTCACATTTGCAAATAAATGAACTTGAATCATTAATAATATGCATATGCATACACACACATTGTATACAGTATACACTATAAAGTAGTGTTTTTGTGTATGTATGTGTAAATTTATATGTATATATATGTAAATAAACATATGTAAAATAAAAATATATTTTTCACAATAATTTCATACATTTATAAATAAATTCTTTGAAAATTAAGAAAATTAAGATTGAGTTGTGTACAAGATCTGATTCCAATTTTCTTTATGATTACATCACTTCCTTTAAACCTTTTTTCCGTGGTTTTTGTGTTTTGTTTTTTTGTACATACTTGTTTCATTTTACCCGAATAAGCAGTGATTTTGTGACCTTGCCCCTCACCTCTGTTCCTTCACGACCAGGAAGTCCACTCAAACCAGATTCACCCTAACAAGAGCACAAAACAAGTGTTTTTCAGAAAGGGTTATAAAATACAGTTGGTCAGTCTTGATTTCTGTACAATTCATTATGAGAAAGTGTTTATGAAATCTAAAGTAGAATTATGAAGTGCATCCACAGAAGCAAGCGCAAGGCAGAGAGAATGACAGATAGACAGCAGGACTGAAAACAAAATACTGACCTTTTGACCTTTAACCCCAGGGGCTCCATCCTCACCTGGACGACCCTTCTTTCCCTGCAGGGGAGATAGGAGAAAGTGAGAAGCTGTGTCAACTCCAGCCAAAATGTTTGCTCAATAGAAAAATGAATGACCTCATATGTCTGATGGGTTCATTAGACCCATAAAACTACCCAATCAAAAATGTTGTGCATGCACTTAAAGGGATAGTCCACCCCGAAATGAAAACCTGAATGCATTTCTTTCTTCAAAAGTAGATACTGTGTTTTAAAAAAGTTTGTTATCAAAAGGTTTCTGGTCACACTGACTTCCATTTCATGGACAAAACACATGGGACCCAAAACTATTCGGTTATCAACATTCTTCAAACTATGTTCCACAGAAGAAAGAAAGTCATAAAGGTTCAGAATGACATAAGGGTAAGAAGACGACAAAATGTTTAGTTTTGGTTTTTAATTTTCAATATTAAAAAAAAAAAAAAAAAAAGAATTCTGGCAAAACCACCTATTAGGAATTTAAACTAAATATTATGTTAATAAAGAAAAAAAGATTTAAAATGTTGTCGAGTTCATTATTATTATTATTTTTACCAATACAAATGAAACAATTCTTTAAAATCAATATAACAGCACTACAAATGACCAAGGACAGGCTATGAGTTCACTTGGCAGCTGGTCAGTGCTAAAAGTTCTGACCAGAGGAGGTTCAACTAATGAGAACAATTACTGAGGCCTGTCATTTAAAGTCATGGGAATGTGTGGAATCCAGAGAGGAGAAAGCACCTGGATAATAAGGGTTAGGCGTCTGTCAAAATAACTTACTCTAACATGAACCTGCCTCCTACACATTTCAGGTTAGCATTATAAGCATTTTCAGCCAAAACATGCAATTACATTCTCTTCACTTTCAACAGTCTGAACAAGAAGGATTCTTCTTTTGAGGAATCTTATTTTGTGTTTTGCCCAAGGTGGTCCTGAGGGTTCCTGAGAAAGACGATAATTATCCTAACTTTTACAAAGCGAAGCAGTTATCCAAAAATCTCTTCATCCCTCAACGGAATCCGTACCTCTTAGGAATAGAAAAAAGGAGAAAAATGTGCCTGTGGGGTCGCGTGGAAACACGTCCCATGTTGGAGGAAATTTAGAAGTGAAAATACTCACCGCCGGGCCGCTGGGTCCTCTCTCGCCCTTCTCGCAAGCACACTTCAGGGACAGAGGACACTAAATATAGAGGAAAGAGTGTAAATAAATGGAAAAGCCAGTTTTATTTGCTTTGTTTCAATAAGGCAGAGATGGGGAAGAGATGGTTTGTGTGTGTGCACACTGTAAAAAAATGACCGTAAATTGAATGGTAAAAGACTGTAAAAATGCTACAGTAAAAACCTGTTAAATGGTTAGTAGTAAATTACCCTACTATATACAGTGTAAAACTGTATTAGACATTACATGTGATTTTACGGTAGTATACCGTATTTGGAAGCGAAAAAGACTAGAGTTTACAGTGAATGCAGTGAAATTTGACATTCTCAATTCAATGCATTACATTTCAAATTTGATGTTTTTTTTGTTGTTGTTGTTTTTTCTAGGCTTTAAAGGGTGCAGTCTAACATGTGTTCATGCTTTGATAAATAAAAAAACATAATATTTTTCACATAATTTACCTTTATTCCACACCGATCTGTCCCTTCTCTGACAAATGCCTCGATTTATTTTCTGTTTTTATGAAGTCCTGCCACACTCAAGCTCAGAATGTGCTCCGGTTGTATTGTAAACAGAAAAGTCCTTTATATTGCTTATCAATTTCAGCCTGATTGAGACGTAGAGAATATTAATAAAGAGGGTCGTGCAGAACCTGTGCAAGCACAGCACTTAATGTTATGTCTGTTTGTTTTTGTCTTATACTTTTAGATATGCTGTTGTTTGTAAATGCTACTGCTTCTGTTAGCTTTTAATATATGGTTTAATTCAGATTAAAGCTTTACATCACCGCAACAGTATGCTCCCATGTATATCCATGTATAACGCTTCTCATTGTTTCGTGAAAATAAGTATATAAATGGAACAGTTTGTAGGAGCTGATCTGAATGAGAGCGGGAGAGAGAGAGAGAAATTCAGAGCAGGGCGACTCAAAGAAAACAGGATTGAGAACCTCTGCTGTAGAACATTTGTTTTGAAACTTGTGAATCCATTAGAATCGTTAGAAGACAGAATCACGATTCCTATATGCACAGATTGTTACGTGCATCCCTAGTTTACTCTTCCTCTTCTCTATAGCAGTATAACCTTTTCCCATTCTGTTGCATGTTCCTGGGGGCGGGTTTTTCTGGGTTTGTGATGTAACAGACCTTTTAAAAGATGATATGTCCATTTGCATTGAACTTTCAGCGCTACAACTTTGCAGATATTGCTTATGCTCAAACAGCAACTAGCAAACCAACTAACGTTAAAAAGTGAAATCGCAATCAACCACCCCTTTAAGTTTCATATGTGTTACCATGGTGGTGTTTAGTGTTTGTGTGAATGACACTGTGCAACTTCAATATATGTTATTATTTAAAAGCTGCTTGTGATGGGCTTTGGTTCATCATGTGACTTTCTCATCATCACCGGCATTTGGTGGTTATCAGTGTGTTACTAGGTACAAGCTACAAAACAGATTTCAGTACTTCAATAGGTTGATATATTAACATTATATCAGTTATATACGTTATTTAACTGTTAAAACCATAAAAAAAATGTTGCTACCATTTTTTGTTTACAGTAAAATTCCAGTAACTACAGCTGCCATCTTTTTACCGTAAATTTTACCGTAATTTTTTTTTTTTTTTACAGAGCATTTTAAACTATTACCATAAAATACTTTAAATATTATTTACTTACCCCATCGTTTGCCAGCTGAGCCTGTGTAGAGAGTAACAGGACAAAAATTAGATTCTGTCCAAATTTTAGCTGCTTTATTATAATTGCTGCTCTTTGGCAAGCCTTTCATTTGTGCGGTTAGGGTAAACAGTACAAACAGTTAATATCAGGCCATACATTATACAAATCTCCCAGAACAACAAATGTGATTGAAGGAAACGGTATCATTTAACATGCCTAGTCTTGCTTTACATTGGAATTATATCAAAGTGTTACTGTACAAATGAGGGGGAAAAAATAAACCTGCAGGATGTATAATAACAGTATAACAGCAGGAATGACAAAAAGGATTTATGGAATATATAAAACCACATGCATAAGCGACAACAGGACGTGTTTACTCTAGTCATAGTAAATGAAGTGTAGAAAGGCTAATCATTAGCTGTCCCAAAACGGTAAAAAAAAAAAAAAAAAAAACACAGCACATAATTATTTTATCTTCTGTGTTTTCTAAATACAGTGTCAAATGTGATTAGCTTGTCTTGTCTGCTTTAAATTGGTTTAGCAGGTCTCCCAGCCTGGCCAAATGGCAAGTCCAACCATAAAAACCTGGGCAATTAAAGACCAGAAAACTGATTTTCCAATGATTAATTTTGATTTTCTTTTTGTCATTTTTTTAAATCCCAACATTAACTGTTTACTCTGTCAGCGTTTAATGCAAAGCATAAGAATAACTCTTTTGAATCAGTGATTTGATTCTTAGTGAATCAAACAGCAGAACCAATCCACAGCACAACAAATAACTCTTATGAGTCAACTCAGTTATTTAAATCAATCATTCAAAAAGATTCAGATGTTTGTATAAGTCTGAGGGATCATCTGAATGGACCCAATAATAATAATAATAATAATAATAATGTAAAACTAATAGAAACAGTATACAGTATAACAATTAGTCAGTTTTAGAATTTTAAGAACTGAGTCATGAATGTGCATTTAGAGTGAATTTACCAAATCCTTGAACTAGAACCTTGCTTGGAATTCCAAATGACTCTTTTGAACTAATTCTTTTTAGTGAATCAAAAACATACAGTGCAAAAATATATTACTATCCTAAAAATAAATAAAATTTGAAAAAAAGTTGAAATTCAGCAGTTAGCTACCGTTTGAATCAGTCTAAAATGGAAACACCATTTTCAAGCTTATATCATTAATTGGCTGTGTCAAAAATGTATGATAAATCAAGTCAAATCCTGGAATAAAATGGAACGTTGTGAATTGAAATGGAATGAAATCTGGAAATCTATATAGATGCCCAAATGTGAACACAGAGCTCTACTATGTTAGCTGGCTTCTTCTCTGTTGGAGAAGTGTTAGTGGCTTGTAACTCTTAAAACACTCTTGAACAAGCCCAGACAGAATCAGGAGACTTTTTGTATTTCCTGAACTCATTTTATGGAAACAATTGCTACACTTTATTTTAAGGCGTCCTTGTTACCGTGTGCATTAACTAACTATATGGTAGGATTAGGGTTTGGCTTAGTGTTATATATGTAATTATGCATAATTTATTGTCATAATAGAAAGTACAATGTAACGTTTAACAAGGACACCTTCAAATATAGTGTTACCAGATAAATCTGTTGAATGGATTTAAACAGTAATAAATGAAGCTGAATATAGCCTTATTGGTAGCTGAAGCCAAAATAATGAACACAAATATACTCAAGTTGCTGGAATGAGTATGATTAGTGCAGTTCCAAGAAATGTGTGTGGGCCTGTCTATGCATACAGTATGAGAACAGAATGAGTGATTGGCAAAACCATACTTACAATCTGAATTATGACTTTTTCCATGACGTTCGTGTCCTGTAGATTATAGAGGAATTTGCTGGCTGGTGTACTGGCCAGCAGTCTCAGGTTTGCTGTGTTGGCAGGGTCATTGGCGCTACGGGTGATGCCAATCGTGAAGACCTTCACGCCCTGGTTCTTTGCGTCAGCCATAGCGGAGAAGATATCAGGGTTTCTGGGATGAAAAGTCCCATCTGTGAGGAGCAGGGCGATCTTGATGCTTTCTGGGCTCGATTCTTCCACAAATATCTTGGTCATGTTGGTGATGGCGTAGGTGGTGTAAGTGCCGTGGCCGATGTAGGCCATCGGTGCGATGCTGCTCTTGAAGCTCTCAGAGCCTCTCCACTGTTTAAGGGTCTGCTCGATAATGACGTGGCTGCTGTACTGAAGCAGGGCCGCTCTCCAGCTGAGTTTGCGACTTGTGTCCAAACGGATGCTCTGGAGGCCTTCTATAATGTCCATAGTGAACTGTTTCTCCTGCTGGTGGTGGTCCTTGGCCGTCTCAGAGCTGTCCAGCAGGAAGGCCAACTCTAGACTGCAGTCCTCATCCAAGATGGCTGACGCCACAGCATGGGCAAAAAATGGAAAGAGCAGTGTTAAAGAAAGATTCAACACAGTCAAACAACAAAGGAAATTCATTAGGCCGCCAAATGTTTTTTGACAAAACATAAATTAATACATGATTCATTTTGACTAACTATTCATTTATTCCCTGATATGTAGTGTATGATTCAGCATATTTCACTGTACTTATATGACCGCCATCAGTTCGTAGCAGTGAATGAAGATGTATCATATCGATCACAAGTGCAGTATGGAGTACCTCAAGGCTCAGTTCTAGGGCCGCTACTCTTCACGCTTTATATGTTACCCTTGGGAGATATCATCAGGAAACATGGTGTTAGCTTTCACTGTTATGCTGATGATACGCAGCTCTATATTTCCTCGCAGCCCGGTGAAACACACCAATTTGAAAAACTAATGGAATGCATAGTCGATATAAAAAATTGGATGACGAGTAATTTCTTACTGCTAAATTCAGAAAAAACAGAGGTGTTAATCATAGGGCCTAAAAACTCTACTTGTAATAACCTAGAACACTGTCTAAGACTCGATGGTTGCTCTGTCAATTCTTCGTCATCAGTTAGGAACCTAGGTGTGATACTTGATCGCAATCTTTCCTTAGAAAGCCACGTTTCTAGCATTTGTAAAACTGCATTTTTCCATCTCAAAAATATATCTAAATTACGGCCTATGCTCTCAATGTCAAATGCAGAAATGTTAATCCATGCATTTATGACTTCAAGGTTAGACTATTGTAATGCTTTATTGGGTGGTTGTTCTGCACGCTTGGTAAACAAACTACAGCTAGTCCAAAATGCAGCAGCAAGAGTTCTTACTAGAACCAGGAAGTATGACCATATTAGCCCGGTCCTGTCCACACTGCACTGGCTCCCTATCAAACATCGTATAGATTTTAAAATATTGCTTATTACTTATAAAGCCCTGAATGGTTTAGCACCTCAGTATTTGAATGAGCTCCTTTTACATTATACTCCTCTACGTCCGCTACGTTCTCAAAACTCAGGCAATTTGATAATACCTAGAATATCAAAATCAACTGCGGGCGGCAGATCCTTTTCCTATTTGGCGCCTAAACTCTGGAATAACCTACCTAACATTGTTCGGGAGGCAGACACACTCTTGCAGTTTAAATCTAGATTAAAGACCCATCTCTTTAACTTGGCATACACATAACATACTAATATGCTTTTAATATCTAAATCCGTTAAAGGATTTTTAGGCTGCATTAATTAGGTAAACTGGAACCGGAACACTTCACATAACACCGTACTTTCTACATCATTAGAAGAATGGCATCTACGCTAATATTTGTCTGTTTCTCTCTTGTTCCGAGGTCACCGTGGCCACCAGATCCAGTCTGTGTCCAGATCAGAGGGTCACTGCAGTCACCCGGATCCAGTACGTATCCAGACCAGATGGTGGATCAGCACCTAGAAAGGACCTCTACTGCCCTGAAAGACAGCGGAGACCAGGACAACTAGAGCCCCAGATACAGATCCCCTGTAAAGACCTTGTCTCAGAGGAGCACCAGGACAAGACCACAGGAAACAGATGATTCTTCTGCACAATCTGACTTTGCTGCAGCCTGGAATTGAACTACTGGTTTCGTCTGGTCAGAGGAGAACTGGCCCCCCAACTGAGCCTGGTTTCTCCCAAGGTTTTTTTCTCCATTCTATCACCGATGGAGTTTCGGTTCCTTGCCGCTGTCGCCTCTGGCTTGCTTAGTTGGGGTCACTTCATCTACAGCGATATCATTGACTTGATTGCAAATTAAAACAGACACTATTTCAACTGAACAGAGATGACATAACTAAATTCAATGATGAACTGCCTTTAACTATCATTTTGCATTATTGAGACACTGTTTTCCAAATGAATGTTGTTCAGTGCTTTGGCGCAATGTATTTTGTTTAAAGCACTATATAAATAAAGGTGATTGATTGATTGATTGATACTTAGTTTAATATTGTCATTAATTAACACAGCTATCAACACCACAAAATGGCCAACATTGTTTTCAGATTAAAAATAAATAAATAAATAAATAAATATATAAATATATTTTTTTTATAAATAAATTACTTAAAATTTATATATTTAATAAATATAAAATATTTAGCAAATTAGATGTTACATATATTGAGTAAATTACATAAATATATAAATCACCAACACCCTGATGAAGGCCAATGGGCCGATACGCGTTGGTGTTTTAATGCTTTAGCCCAACCATTAAAGGCTTTTTTACTTTTGCATCCTATTGAGTGCCTGGACTTGGATTTTTTTCCAAAATCTTTTTTTACATAAATATATATTGAGTAAATTAGACCATTGTGGGAAATTAAGTGTTTTATAAAGTGAAGGTCAATTTATTATATTACATATATATATATATATTAGTCAATGACAAAATAATGTGTGTGTGTGTGTGTGTTACTGGAAATATCTAATATGTTGTGCGTAAGATAACATTCATAATGCATATTAAGAAGATTTATATTTTATAAAGTATATTTATACTGAGTAAATTTGATAAATTATATACATAATATTTTACAATATTTTAAGGAAATTACATTATATAACTACATAAATAAATATACATATTAGATATATTAAGTAAACTGGATAAATGATAACGTTTGTTATAAAATTGTTCATAATAACTGATCTATAAAATAAAAGTTAATTTATTAAAATAATAATAATAAAGTAAATTGACTGCAGCAATTTGTTTTCATGTCGTTCCATTTTTCATGCTTCGTTCAATTCAAATTCCAGAATTCCAGTTTTAACTTCAATAAAGACTGAATAGTTTCTGAATAGTGCTCAGTGCTAAGCCCTGCCATTTATTTAGCTATTTGTCTTTTTTTTTCTTTTCTGAAAAAGTTACATTACTCCACAATGTTTCAGAAAATGTCAATGTCGTCGTACAAAAAAAGAAGAAAACTAATCCTCCAAATCTCCTAATAATCCTTTTTGGACTCATGAAGCAATGCAGTCTGTCATCTGATCTTCCTTGCAACTCAGCAGCTCATCAGTCTTCATGTCACCAGTGACAAAACATGGCCTACCAGCTCTCATACAGATATGAATAAATCATGTTCATGTTAAGAGAACTGAACGCCTCAGGGCTCCAAAATCACTACATCCAGACACATCCTCCTCCGAGACGGCCTTTAAATATGCTGCTAGTATGTCTAGTATGTCCTAACATGACATTGCATGTTTTAAGGCATAAAACTAACTTTATGTTTCTTAGACAGTACGTGATGCACTGATGGCGATCCATGATTTTACAGCTTATACATAGTAAAGAAAAGACACAAATATCCTTATTGGGTGTCAACCACTTTTATGGGTGAAGTAAACATCAAATCCATTAGCAACCATAATGTGACACATCTGAGTGAAACAGGATATTCAATAAGCAAACATGTAGGAAATGACTTGATTTTATCCATTGACAATTGATTGGATCATTAAAAATCAACAAAATCCACAACAGACCATCTATATCATTTATTTACTCTACTAAAACAATGCATGCACATTCTCACCTTGACCGTCATGTTTCTGCAGAACGGCTGCCGTCTGTCCTCTAGTCTTAACTCTTGTTGGTCCAGTTTTTTCCTCATAGAAATCCTGAGCCCAAACGCTCAGCAAAACAAAACACAACACAGACCAGCTTAACGTATGAGCCATGACCGCCACTCCTGCAAAAATCATAATATATTAGTATGTTAATAGAAACTTGAAAAGAACATGTCCAGATCACAATTTACACTCAAAAGAGGAAGATTAAATTGTGCATGAATGGAATTAAGCTTATTTTAAGGCCATTAATTGTAATTTTCTTTATAATATCACAAAACCTTTTATAAAACAACAACAACAAAAAAAAAAATGGCAGCAACGAATGTCACATAAATAGTTTCACTTGCAATGCAATTTTTATATTTATTTTTTTTAATGCAAAACACATGATCTTTCTCTGCAAAATCACATTTCATGCCAAAATCATGTATGAAGAGAATGAAGCTTAGTTCATGGCCATTGATTGTATAAATAAAAATGGCAATAAGAAAGTTCGCAAAGTCAAAAATGTCCTCAAAATATTATATAATAATTTTCATTAGTGTGAAAAAATATGGAAAACGTCATGAAAATGTCACATGCAATACAAAAAGATAATTTATTCTCATTTTATTTATGAAAAACACATTTTCTTATTTTCTTTGTTTTTTCCTCAAACGTGAATCGATAAACCATTATCTATTTCCAAGGGCACATAAAACAAAAATGATATTATTTTCATACAAACCTGCTTGGCATGTACTATACATTATAGTAGTATATAACCTTCCATACAGACTTAATTACCCGACTAAAAATGCAAAGCTCAAAGACAGCAATAAAAGAAAGGCTCATATTTTTATTAGCTGTTGAAAAGTGACTCACCTTTGGCAGCAAAGCCTCTTGCCACAAGCGAGCAGTGCAGGTGTGCAGCTCAGCGTTCCTCAGGTGACGTCTGAGTGAGTGAAGCAGACTCTGAAGTGAATCACCAGAAGTAGACGACGTCCTCAGGCTGTATCTGCCGCTGTCACAGCCCATTTCCCTCCCACTTTTAAGACGAGGAGGACCCACCGAACTCTTTTCTGCATGTATCCCCTCAAGACTGCAGAGAGAGTGAATCTAAAAGCTTGGAATGTACCATAAAAAAATAAAAACAATGCTCAAAAGATATTTAGGCTTAAATGCATTATTATATTATTGAAAAGCCCTTGCTACGTGTACGGTGTTAACCTAACTGTGACTTGTTATAGCACTTATATCATTGCTTTTTGTTGTTTTTGATTGCTTCCACTGTCCTCATCTGTAAGTCGCTTTGGATAAAAGCGTCTGGTAAATGAATAAATGTAAATGCAAGATTTGTGTATTTGAATTGCACTTAAAAAGTCCTTCCACTTGGACTACACAGTTTTGATGCATAATTATCAGTCCTACATAAATGAAACTATAAAAACCTCTATAAAAACCAAAATGTGTTTTAAATAAGCAGTAACCAGGTTTATTTATTTGTCACCAATGAGTCCCAATTGGTTTCAATGCATTTTAATACTTTGTATATTGGTTATTCCAAATATGGATTACTTTTGTGATTTTTTCTTCTGCTTCTTAGAGTCGTTCATTATGAACTGTCATTGTGAAGTGAATTTGAAAAGATATGCGGATGTACAGATACTGACAGTACTATTCTGCTGATCTACTACTGCTGGTTTAGGCTTTTATGCCACAGGACAGGCTGAAGATATACGAGACGAGGCAAACAAAGAGGAATATGGGTGGAGTTAGTTTTACAAGTCTTTAGTCTTTCTTCAGACATTCCACGAGATGCTAAGGTGGTTGTCATGATGATCAGAGGGCTTGACCTCAGCTAGTCTTTTCTTTAGCATTGTCCCGTCCCTCGGTCCTGGTCATCAGGGGTGTTGCACTGGCTTAAAATAGCACCACAATGTGAAGTGAGATCATCCCTGCCATTCTGAAAGAAATACTGAGCGGTTTCCAAACAACTATGATATATACACACTGCTGTGCAAAAGTTTGAGTTGATTTTTAAAGAAGTCTCGGTAACACTTTAGAATAAGGTTCCATTAGTTAATGTTAGTTAACTACTTTCGTTAACATGAACTAAGCAAGAACAATCCTTCTACAGCATTTATAAGTCTTAGTTCATGTTAATTTCAACATTTACTAATGCATTATTTAAATCAAAAGTTGTGCTTGTTAACATTAGTTAATGCACTTTGAATTACCATGAACTAACAATGAATAACTGTATTTTCATTAACTAACATTAACGAAGATGAATAAATACAGTAATAAATGTATTATTCATTGTTTGTTCATGTTAATTAATACATTAACTAACATTAACTAATGGAACCTTATTCTAAAGTGTTACCGAAGTCTCTTGCTCAACAAGGAGGAATTTATTTGATTAGAAATATATTAAAATAGTAATATTATAAAATACTATTGCACTTTAAAATAGACGTTTACTATGTAATTTATTCCTGTGATGCAAAGCTGTATTTTCGGCATCATTACTCCAGTCTTCAGTGCACATGATCCTTCAAAATTTTTATTTAATCATTTTTGTATACAGCTTTGCTGCATTATATTTTTGTGTAAACCGTATTGTATTTTTTGGTGAGTAGAAAGGTCAAAAGAACATCATTTATTTGAAATTTGTAAAAGTATAAACAGTAATTTAAAATAAATTGCATGGCCTGAAGCATGTTTTGATGTTCACTAAATAGTCAAATATATTATTAAAATTCATGAGAATAAAATATTTTTCCATTTTACGGATAGTAAAATTTTTTTTTTTTTTATAAAATAGCACAAACAGAAAAATAGCTGTATGGCAACAAAAAAGGAAAAGAGGAATGTTTGCAGTTTATATATTATCTGGGGCATATTTTTCGGTTGGTTTCTGACCTGAGTGTGAGCGTATGTGACCTGTGACCGAAGTGCAAGTATGATACAAGTGTTTGCACGTCCAGAAGCCGAAGCTGTTTTCTTCAGCTGTGCTGTGGGTGACGGGGATTTCAGTTTCAGACTCCGCAGGCTATGACTGACACTCTGGAATGCTTTGTTTCGGGAGCAGCACATTCTACCCTCTCGGTGCCATTGTGAACCATGGATAAGGATTATGGTAGAAAACTATGAATGTAAAAGAAAAAAAGAAATCTCGTTATTATTTCAACAGCAACAGGAATGGAGAGCTGGGGCCTGTTCCATAAAACAAGTTTACAAAATAAGCCAGGCTTATTTGGTTAACTAGTTTTATGAAACAGGCCCCAGAAGCCTCTTTCTTCTCAGATGTTTTCCTAAGATTGTTTTTTTTTTTTTTTTTTGCCAGCTTTTGTCTTTTGGTGGAAATATTCTTTAAATTGTTATTTTAGTCAGTTATACTCACCTAAATTGGCATCTGTTTTTAGTCAATATAAATAACATATTCCCAGCGATAACATTCTTAGAACTATTCTCTCAAAGTTCTGAACAAATGTAACACTCCAGTAACATTATTAGAATGTTCATTCAAAGTTTTTTGATGTTCCTCAAAATGTTAGCGCACACACACACAAATTATTTATACATTGTGTATAGAAAGTTTTTTTTTTTTTTTCTGGAAATTATTTTCATTATTTTTGACCCTGGACTAAACCAGTTATGAGGGTAAATTTTTTTGTATTTATACACAACCTGAAAGCTGAATAAATAAGCTTTCCAGTGATGTATGGATTGTTAGTTTAGGGTAATATTTGTACGTGATACAACTATTTTAAAATCTGGAATCTGAGAGTGTAAAGAAATAAACATTGAGAAAATAACATTTAAAGTTGTCCAAATCAAGTTCTTAGCAATGCATATTACTAATCAAAATTTTTTTTTTATATATTTACTTTAGGAAAATTAAAAAAAGATATTTATGTAACATGATCTTTACTTTATATCCTAATGGAATAAAATAAAATAAAGGTATTTTTGACCCACACACTGCATTGTTGGCTATTGCTACAAATATACCAGTGCCACTTTTGTGCTCAAGGGTCACATTTTGATGTTTGTCTAACATTTAAAAACTTTTTTCAGTGTTCAGGGAACATTCAAGGGCAGCATATGTATAATGTTTGAAAAATCATAGAACAGTCCCATTGCATATTCAATAAAAAAAAAAAATGGTTTTCAGTACTTAATGGCAACATTAGCAAAATGCTCTCAGAATTGTATTTTTGTTAGCTGGGTTAGTGGATGAAAACATATAAAAGTAAATTCAACACATGTATAAACATGCATCACCATTTAACATAAATTAACAATAAGAGTATACTATTGTAATAATGTTGTGAATCTTTATGATTTTGTTACTCGTCATACAGTTACAGAAAGAGCATGTTCACAAGATGACTGACATATTTTGACTTAGTCCAAATGAATTAAATCCACAAGTGAATTTGAACAGATTTGATTATTTAAAATCATATTTGTATAAATCTTTATTCCTTAATTCAGTATATTTTAATAAAAACAATAATTATCATCACAATGTTTCATCGGATCTATCATTGACAATTCTTCACTGACAAAATGTTGTGTGGCATTTTTGCTAAATGATTCCAAATGCAAATTTTTCATCAATGAAATTAAATATTTTTATTTACTAATGAACATTTTGTTTCTCAAATGTAAAGCCAAATGATCTTCTTAACCTAAAGGACTAAGGCAATCTTAAAGGTGCAGCTCAGCCACAAATGATGAATTTTCTCTGAAGACTGACTAAATCAAGTAAAGGCATGCAGCAGTGCTCTGCTCTTTCCATTGTTAGGAATCCCAGCTGTGGAGGGAATGAACAGCGACACACTGGAATGACTGTTAAAGCTGCGTTTCTTTAATAATACACATCAAAGGCGAGGAAATGACCAAGAGATTTATCAGGTGAGAGTCTGTGCAAAAGTGCAGATGTTGGGGCGTGGCTTCAGTTGTGGGCGGAGCCACAATTGTGGTGGGAGTTTTCCACCAATGCAAGTTTGCACTGCTGTCATATTAGGAGGTGGTCCAGGATCATCAGCCTTTCAGTTTGCAATTCAAGCTCCATTCTCCAGATAATTTTTCAACATGGAAGTAAGCTGTTCACTGTGAATGTGCCAGACTTTATTAGCCAATAGGCCTATAGGTAAATAACTACAAATTTCCTATACAAACCAGTGTGTTTACGACTACAATCATATATTAAAATAATATGATAACAAACAGCAGTTTGCAATATCAAGCGACTTAACAGACTGTTTTGACACAGCTAAAAAACTGGATGTAAACTGCTATGCTATGTTGGAATTACTATAACTGAGTTTCCAGCAAATAAAAAGTGTCACAACTTTGTCAAACTCTGAATTACAAGTTGGAAACTTGGAAATTGTGGAGGCTTGAACATTTAGGGAAGTTATGTGGTAAGATTGTATTATGAAAATTATTCTCTCCAAGCTGCATTTATTTGATAAGAAATATATTAATATTGTAAAATATTTTTTGAATTTAAAACATGAGTTTTGTATTTTAATACATTTTAAAATGTATTTATTTCTGTGATGCAAAGCTGCATTTTTAGCAGCCTGTCCTCCAGTCTTCAGTGTCACATTCTAAGATGCTGGTTTGCTGCAGGAACCATTTCTTATTCATTAAAATAAATCATTTAAAAGCTTGAATGAGTGCCACTGAGTATTTGAACAATATAAAAATATTATTGCAAATTTTATGTTGTTCATTATTTGTGATACATTGTGACATTATTTTTTTTCATATTTAAATCTCACGATTTAGACATTAAAAAAGCAATATGACAGAAAGGGGTCCAGAAAGGGCCTCGAGACACCATAATACATCCTTTTACTGTTTTGGCAATACTTTGGCATTAGACCATGCTTGAATCATTATAACAATAAGACTTTTCTTTATTTTGGAGTAAAATGTGCATGTGGGCATCGCTGCTTAAAAAAATGGATTGTGAAACTAACGTTGAAATCCGATCTCCCAGAAAAGAGCTCAAAAAGTCTTTAAAACCAGCCTCAAGACTTGCAAACCAGCTTAGGCCAGTTTAAGATGTTTTTTTTTTTCAGGGATGTTCTTATAAAAATATTTTTTTTCATTTTGCTTTTATTTATACTCAAAATGCTTTACATATCATATAAATAATAAATTAAAAGATCTTAACAGTCAAGTCCTCTCTCCAACAGTGTGTTTGGAAAGAATTACAACAGACAAAACAAAAGAGACACAAACAGAGTCTTTGACACCATTCCAGTGGTTCCCATCTAAGGCAATTCCCATATTCACAGCACTTCTGAGGAAGAAGATTGTCATGGCAGTGGGGTAAAGAAACACTGACCAGGTCAAATGCAGTCAAAGGCCAGCTGCAATGGTCAGTTATGGCACGGACGCAAACTTGCCTCAACTTGATAAGATGCATGAAATGGCAACGTGCAATTACGAGAACACAAAGGACTCCAGCATTTTGACCGCAACCTCACAGCCATTAAAAACTCACACGGATGATATAAGGACTAACATACCTAACCTCAAAGGTTAAAGATCTGAGCCGGTCCTCAGGTTCACATCCTAGAAATACCATCATTTCTGAAACAGAAAATGCTCTGCTACACGATTAAATATCCTCCAATTAGGACTCAAATATTTCAATGGAAACATCTTTACCTAGTTAACTCGAGACTAACATGCTGTCAGGTGTGAACATCTATAAATCCATCCAGATGTTCTATTCTATAAAACATATATACAGATGCAGACCAGATGACCACTATACAATTACACAAACTACCTGTTATTTCCCCATATATATTAGTTCAGAAAAGACACCAAAATGACTACACTAAAAATTACAAAGAGCAAAACATTGGCAAGTACTGTAGTTTTATGCCCAAGCTTGTTCATTTGTAAATCAAGAAGACATACCTGACAGGAACACAGATTCATTCTGTTATGTTATCAGAGCAAGGAGGAATACATGTCGAGTCAATACATGGCCTTAAGTGCTGGAAGGAAGTGGAACTGCAAGGTGAGCAATGCATTTCTATATGTGCTATATGGCTTGAGAGCTTTAACTAAGACGGAACGAGGCTACATGCAGAACAGTCCAATTTATTGCATATACAGAGCATTAGATAGAGCTGTCAAGATGATTCAATTCTGACTGGTTATACAAATAGTGGTGATCTGTATCAATTCAATATAACATTTTTGTATATATATATATATATATATATATATATATATATATATATATATATATATATATACGTATATTTTAAATGCTTGGAATAATGTAAATGCATTTTTTTCCCCTGAAAAACACAAAATATATTTTGACGAATTGTGGGATCCAAACACCATTGGAACCTATTTATTTTTATTGTATGGACAAAAGGGGGTGATTAATTAATAACCCAATGTTATTTTTTGGATGAACTATTCATTTAAATTTGAACATTATAATTAATTACAAAGTTTCTGCATGTCCTTCCACAAATTAAGTCTTAACAAATTCTTAAATCGGAGCAGCAAGTCAGAAATTCATAAAGTTAAACCATTAAATGTTGCATTTTTACTGCAAAAATCTTGCAAAAATTGTTTTGTTTTATAATACAAATATCTAAATATTCTTAAATCTGGATATTAGGCAAATTGAAGGTAAGAAGTGTAAATTAAAACATGAATAAATATCTGTCAATATTATATTATGTTGATCTTTCTGAGGCCAGCGGCAGATTTGTGTTTGGTTTCATCATTTTGATCAGTTTCTTATCAAACAATGTAATTTTGCATCTTTTTATCTTGATTTAAGAATCTATATAGAGTAATGGAGGTTGGTTGGAAGTTGTATTTTCAGACTTTGAATTATAATACAAGGCATTTACAATCAGAGACCATATTAATGTATATAGTGATGTAATGTATTGTGTTCCATTCATACCTGCATTCCAATAAATGTTCTTTAGTTGATCTTATACATAATACATTTTATAAAACCTGCAGAAATCCTGAATTATCTGATAAGCATCATATGATATAACCATCTTGGTTGGAGAGAGCTAAAAAAGTTGTGGGATTTCAAACCCTTCTAAATTTGCTAATTAGTTTAAAATGCCCTTATTTGAAAGGCAATATCTGACTTGAATGTAAGACCCACAATCATCAGAGATTTTTTTAATGAATCATAATCAGATGTTTTTCTTTTAACAGACCTTTTTCAACTCATTGCAGGTGTCCTCTGCCCTCTCTAAGATGTCCTGTAGTTCCTTCACTTTTAATTCTCTGTTCACGGCTGCTGCTTCAATTTCAAAGCTGATAAAAAAAATGTAAACCATGAGAATGGCAAACTAAGCATAAAGATACATAAAGAGGACTGCCTTTATCATACTTTTATGGTACTTACTTGAGCCTGACAGTGTTATGCATTATGTACTTTTCCTCAAATGGAAAATGAGGCATTCTGGCTGACATAAAATTGTATGTTTCATGGAAGGAAATAAGAGAAAAATGTATGGTGTTGGAATGACTTGAAGCTGCGTAAATGATAATGAAAGTTTCACGCTTGGGTGAACTATTCCTTTAATAAACACGGAATGTGCTATCCATACAGAAAGTCTAGTGTTGCATAAGTCGTTTCATGTGTTTTGAGATTCATACCTGTTTTCTGCATCCAGTCTGCCGTTCTCAGCTTCCTTTCTTTTCCGCTCCAGCTCCTGAATTTTAGCTTGCTTGTCCTTTAACACAATGAAATTAAATTATTTTAACTCCATCTGAAAACAAACAGCAATGCAACTTATAATTAATATTAAATCTAGGCTGACCATACATTCTCTTTTTCCCAGAAGTGTCACGGCTGGGTTACTTCATATTTGCTGATTTACTAAAAATGTAGTTTGACCAATAGCGTGCATGCATTGTGCATAATCGACCAATCGTGGCATGCGAGAAGGTGGGACCTTTGCAGAACGATCAAAGCAATGCAAGTATGCATATATATAACGTATGAGGACTGCAGAGAGCATGTCAGTAGGCAAACAAAGCCAAAACCCTGACATTTTATGCCATTTAAAAATTCTAGACACGTCCAGGAAAAAGGTCATAGACTCTAGTGAATTCTGAACATTTGTTTCATTTCTTACCCGTATCTTTTTCCCACGCTGCACTGAGAGATCAATGAGCTCATCCTTTTGCTTCACAAGTTTCTCCAGTCTCTTTTGAGTGTCTGTCTCTCTCATTGATTATTTTTCCTGAGTTTGTCTTAGTTTGAGATCCAAAGAAATGTATGAGCTGTTTAACAATGTACCAGGCCAACTACACAAATTTACACAAAAATACTTAATCCTTTTTTTTTTATCTAGCTGCCAAGGCAAAACCACAATTAAAATACTAATATAGCTCAAACTGAAATAAATCTACTAATAATAAAAACTATACAGACATAAAAAACTAATAAAATGAAAAAATAAATAAATAAATAAAAATAAATTACTACAATTTTATTTAAAATGGAAAATCACTATAATAGTACCTCATTAATACTAAAATGATATGCAACCCAATATAATATCAAGTGTTTAGCTTACATTAAAATTAATTCATTGGTTAGATACATTCAAACCAAAACACTGTAGAGTTTGATTGATTGAATGTACATCAGCAACAAAATATCTCTCATGTTTTCTCTAAGACAATGAGCTATTTTAGTATACAAGAAGCTATAATAAGGTGCTCTATATTTTTGCATTTTAATACTTGCATTTATTCTTGTTTTATCCACAATCCTAACTGAGAAAGACCATTTTTAATGTCGTTTAACTTGAACTAAATGTATAAATTTACAAAAATTCCAATCAAGTTTCTTATTTGAAGTACAGTTATTTTTTATTCTTATGGTAAGAAAAAAAAAAAACGGCACTGTAATTTATATTACAAAAAAGCCTTAAAAACTATATTTTATACAGTGTATTTGCTTTAAAATATGTGTTGTATATAGAATGTATGCCATATTTTGAATACAGAAACAGACTGAAATAGTACTTAACAGCTTTAGTGTATATTACACTTCTTGTATAATAACTTATCTGTTTTTACGAAGCACAGATCAGCTGTAGAATTACAGAGCTGTTTTCATGGCTGTATTTTCAGGTACAATTAGGCAAAAGGGAAAATGGGGCTTCGGCACCACCTTTCTGCCAGTCCAGCAGGAAACGGGACTGTACCATTTCAGTCAGGAGGGAGGCTAACATTCACCTGTTCACATCATTTTGTTACAGTTTTGTTGATTCATTTGCTTATTATTTTAGTTATGGATACAACTGTATGTTAATCTGAAAATCATGCATATTATTCTGCGGTTTGTCTTTTTTGCTGTTTAATACCTTCTATGTTTAAGGTAGAGTCAGGTCTATATCCTGTTTGTATAATCTATGTTTGGGAGAGTTTTCTCTCTCAGTTTCTCTGTTTTTAATGTTATTCTTTGATAGTAATTATTCTTCAGGGGTAGAGCTTCTATTATATTTCAGAGGCATTATAATCGGAGATTTTAGCAATGGATTTTACCATTTCTTCATGTTTGTTTATTTGCAAAACCTCTTGATAGCTGCACTTTTGCTTTTTTGTTGGGGCAAGTTGTCACATATTTTAAATACATAAATATTAATAATATAATTTTATACTGCGTTCTAACGGTAATATTTTTAACCAAAACACTGGTTTATTATTTTTGTAAGCTACACTTTGCATGTGATTGCATTACGCTATTTATGCCCATTGTAAAACTTACCCCATTCAGTGTGACGCCAAGGCATATTACGACAAAAAGTTGACATGTGTTATAAGAACTCAATTATATTTTATTTTCTTAAGAAGTATCGGTGGAAATGTTCAGGTGTTTGTCAACGAAACTGAATTGGAATAAGTAACATAAATTCCTTGAAAATAGTAAGTTAGCCTAACGTTAAATGGTGTTAAAAATTTAAAAGTGACAACACTAACGTAACGTTACTGGGAGATTATTGGTTTTAAAGCTCACAAACTACAAGCAGAGTATTACAAATTTATGTTTCTAATTCGCCACCAGTTGCTTTGTTATTTAGGGGGCGAATTAACGTTATGCGTTTCAAATCACGATTTTATCACAAATACAAAATCAAAACAGTCGGTTTGGAGGGATCTTGAGCAAACAGAGTTCATGCGTGTCAGTTGCAGAAATGGGCGTAACGTTAAACAGTTTTGTATGAACATCACGTACCTGTTTAGTGTCTTTGATCATCCTTTTCAGGTCTATTGGGATTTTCTAAGGAGATGTCATACCGGAACTTTCAAGGCTATGTTTCTGAAGAAAAGCAAACAGGTTTTCCCCTCAGGTTTAGCAGATTGGTCTGAAAAAAACAGATGTAGTGCTCGAGTTTAACCACTAGATGTCGCCACGAGTCCTCTTTGGTTTAGGCTTTTACTGGTTCGAATGACGCAGACTTGGATTTACATATTTCCATTAGGTTGATCAGAAGAGTAAAGAATAAAGGATCGATTTGAGTAAAATGAAGCTATAACTTACTGCTGTAGCTCTGTTGAAAAAAAAAAAAAAAATCAACAGCCTGTTTAGAGCCAGTCAGACTGAGAAGCCAGCCTAAACTAAATAGTGGTAGGCTTGTTTAAAATGTTTATTTATTTTATTCGTTTTTTATTGGGAGCTCTAAAATGATACATTGAGGATCACAATAAAGGTTTTGGACATAAAAGGGTCACTTTAATACACTTCAAACTTTAGTTTTGGACCAAAAGGTTCACTTATCAGCTAAGCACGAGATCTTTGACGTGCCTGAGTGACTCTTTATAGAAACCCACTGACCTTAAGTAACGCATTTAAAACCAGGTTTTGCATTTTTTGACTCTTGGAAGACTTGAACTTGTGCTCTATCCTGAGAATAAGACACAGTTGTGGGTTATTGTCAGTAATAATTTAAAATAATTAGCAGCATATTTTTGCAAGTTGTCATTATTGAATTAGCCTGGTGTTGTAATGCATAGAAGCACAAATTAAAGATTCCATTTAATTTAAGCAAATTAATTTGTTAAAAGAAGTGATTGACCATTAGTTTAGTTTTTATGTCTGTGGCTGTTACTGCAGCTGGTTTTGGAACATAGTAGCTGGTTTCTAACTGGTTTAAACCGGTGAAAGCTGGTTATTAGGTGGCCGATCACCAGTCTGACAGTTTTAAACTGGTTGGTCAATGATGTACACTTTGCTGACACAATATTTCTCAAAACTGAGTATTGTCTGTTGACAAGGACACTCGGATAAATGACCACTTCTCTCAACTGTTCAATCAAACTTCAATTTGCTGCCCTAAAAGTGAAGTAAAACACTTGTGATTTTTACAGGTCCAACCCCCCCCCCCCCCCTACCCCCAACATATTTACTTTTTTATTTCTCCAAGTTGGGAGAATAAAACAGATTATTGCAGTACGTTTTTACAATAATAATATTTCAGTTCTTTCAGTACTTTAAAATTTCACATTTAAGTCAATGTGTTACCTAACGTTTCTTTGTAATTATCTGTGGAATGTACCAGACATTTTTGAGAGAAAATTGTTTTAGAGTTCTAGTAAATCCATAATAATCTGATCTAATATATATATATATATATATATATATATATATATATATATATATATATATATATATATATATATATATATATATATATAAAATAAATAAAATGTTAGTGTTATATATAACACACACACACACACACACACACACACACACACACACACACACATATATATATATATATATATATATATATATATATATATATATATATATATATATATATATATATATATAATAAATAAAATGTTAGTGTTATATATATAACACACACACACACACACACACATATATATATATATATATATATATATATAATAAATAAAATGTTAGTGTTATATATATAACACACACACACACACACACACACACACACACATATATATATATATATATATGTGTGTGTGTGTGTGTGTGTGTTTAATATATATAACACTAGCATTTTATTTTTATTTATTATATTATCTAAATGCCCTTGCTGTGTGTATTGTGTTTAAGATAAATTGCTTCTATTGTCCTCATTTGCAAGTCGCTTTGGATAAAAGCATCTGCTAAATGACTAAATGTAAATGTATAAATAAATGCATAAATGCATATATATTAGATCAGATTATCAGATATGTTTGTTAACCTTATTATCAGAAGTGCCAAAGTGGTCATTTTGCCTATAGCGTCTGTTCCAAAAATCTAGCACACCATTAAAAAGTGTTCAAACAGCTTGGTCAAAAAACAAAACAAAAAAAACTTGCAATCAAAGATTTTCTCGACCTTCTTTCTATTGCAGATTCAGGGAACATGCAAAGCAGCAACAGTTGTCTCAGTAAATAAAACCCATGTAAAATAATAATTAATATTTCATAAACAACAATAATTAATTTAATAATTTAATTTAATAAAATTAAGAATTCATCAGGCTATACTTATTATTTTATTATTATTATTAGTACAGCAATAATAGCAGTGGATATTTGTATATATTTCATTCACACACTGTGTCTGTTGCGCCACGCACACATTATGCAGGCTAGGCATTGAGCTCAACAGGTTCCTGGGAGCCAGTGAAGGATTTGATCCTGTGGGTCGAGCCGAGGGGGGAGCGTCATGTGCACGCCCTTTTTCATCAGCCCGGGACAAGTGAGTAAGAGGCACTTCACTGCATCTCAGTCCCAAGAGCTCCATCTGTCCGGCTTCATGAGGGGCTGGACACTCCACCCGGGACCGTGCGTCACAATGCACCTCCGACTTCTCCTCATTATAACTTTATGCGTGCTTCACTGCGATTGTCAAGGTACGGTGCGACTTTTGTTATTAACTTGTTTTGTATCATATTTGTTTCAGATACGGTCCCCTTTAGGGACTTAATTTCTAACAATAGACATAACGGGCAAGTGACTCTGCATGATATCACCATTATTCTGGTTTAATTTACCTACAAAACTGGGGGGGAAAAGTCCAATAGGATTCTCAGGGTTTGTTGGAAAATAAATAATCGTTCATTTATTCGTGCGAATAACGGTTTTGTTATTCATGCATGCTAGGATGAACGGATTTTCGCTCGAAATAAAACCGAAGCGTGAAAATGAAACAAAACAAGTATGCATCTGCTTAAAAAAAAGCATATAGTTCTAAGGTAAATATCAGAGGCGACACATTGTTGCGGTGGCGCACAAAGCCTCGCGCAGACAGATTGGAGGCTCTTGGAGAACTTTTGCATGGGCTTTGGCGTTGCTAGGGAACAGAGACGAGCATGTGACTCCAAGACAATCTCTAGCAGACCCCAAGCTGCTGGTACAAAGCAAATTCAACACGTTTCTGCGCTCGGCCCTGTTTCTAAAAGACTTAACTTAGTCTGTTGTGGAGGGGAGCTAGAGTTTGAGACGCGCTTTTTGTCGCGTTGCAGTCGGTTAGTCAGTTGACAGCAACAGGTTGCTCTGTGTGCTTGCATAGCTTGAGCTTCTCGAAATGTAATCTGCTTTCTTTTTGCCCAACCCTTAGTTTGTAAGCTTCTTATGTGCATCAAGCAACTAATTACTCTGCAGCTGCCGCTCAAGATGCTGCTCATGAAACACTCTGTTTCCAAGCGAAAATTAACTGTGGTTGTCTTATTTGAGATTAATCCTTTGTTTATAGGGAGAATTTGTCTGGATGCATTAAACAGAAGCCAATTAAATTCAGTTGACTGACCATTTTGACCTTGAGGTTTCAAAATCACATCTTCTCGCACAGTCTTTTGGGATTTCGTGCTGCTATGTTTGCATCAGGTTTAAGTTTGTGGCCGTAGCCTGGATTGATCTCCTCAGAAATGCGAGTCAGGAATGAGGTCCTGTAATCCAGCTTTATTCAGCATGTGTTTTCGGAGGAAATGACCAAAAGGGTCTTGATGGAGGGGGGACAGGTTACTTTCTCTAATCCGCTGAGCTTCACTTCCTGTTGGTTCCTCGAGCTCTCAGTTTCAGAGGGTCAAAGGTCTTTAAAGGTAGTTGTTTGTTACCTTCTTTAGCATGCATTTTAATTTAAACTGAGCTGGCACAATCTAAACAGTTTTGACACCTCGTTTTGTGATGTTTATTAACCAACTTGTGAAACTTTCCTTTATGAATTACTATTTACAACCGATAGCGTGTAACTCATTGCCTGCAAAAGTGATGATTATGCCGATTTATAACTTGTTTTTGTCATGTTTTTCACTTTCATTAGTCACGTATTAGCTGTCTCTGGATTGTAATGATTAAAGGGACACTTTCAATCAGTCACATTCACCAGTGGCCTTTTTTTCATTATGTGAAGCCATGGGTCCAGACAATACCGTGAAGATCAGCGAACAATGATATCTTATTCAGTAGGCTCAATCAGATGTGGATCAGTGAGGGGCCTCATGATCTGTAACAGGATTTCCATGCATGAAATCAAGAGAGGAAATCAGTTTGATAGTGGACAGAGGATCTTATCTGAACCTGGCTGTCAGCAAGCTTTAAAGTTCATAACTTAAACACTTTTGCAGCTGACTCCTTTAAAACGGTAAACATCTATGGAAGCCCATTTCCACCACAAAAAAAAATAAAAAAAAATAAAATAAAAAAGGCAATTCTGACTTTCAATCTTACAATTCTGACTTTTTTTCTTGCAGTTCTAAGAAAAACATAGAATTGCGAGATATAAACTGACAGCTCTGAATTTTATTCTTGCAATCCTGAGTTTTTAAACATTTTGCGATTGTTTTGCGATTGAATGGTAACTGCAAACTTTATCTCATAATTCATCAATACACTTTGTTTAGTCAGAATTGTAAGATATGATCTCAGAGTTGTAAGTTATAAACTCAGATTTGTGAGATAAAAAGATGCATCCCATGGTGGAAACAAGGTTTCAAAAACTTCTAATTCCTTGCCCCTGTAGATAAATTAATATTTTTTAATGAATAATGTCTTTAAATGCTTTCAAACTATTTATAATATCTATTTAATTTTGAATTTTGCAATGAACTTTGCATATATATGTTGTTGCAAAATATAAACAATATATTTACGACAATACATTTTGAGTTGAATCCAACTTTTATTAAAAACTTTTATTTTGGATGCGATAAATCGCGATTAATCGTTTGACAGCACTACTACTTATCAAATCTCAACATTATTTTGTCGCAAATATCGCAAAGTTAGTCAAGTATATCTAAATTTAACCACTTACGTACAGTACACTTACATAAATTAATATATATGTACTATATAGCTTTACTCAATAACTCATCGCCACAGAATGCAAACAATATAGTCGCCCGACAAAATATTTAAAGATTTCTATAAAGTGCAAATTATGGATCAAACTTAAATACGTAGAAATATTAGGCATATAGCAAAGATATACTTTAAATCTCAACTTAATTGTTGCCAAATGTAACTACTGTCCCACTCTAATCTTCTACTAAATGAGACATGAAGATATTAAGATATTTGAAATATTAACATCATAAAGCTCTGAAAACAATTATAACTCTTTACTGAAGAATACTTTGAAATCCTTAAGCAAATAAATATGAAAATTACTGGCTGCTTAAAAAGTGGGCTTTAACTTTTGCAACTCTTGCTGTCTTAAAACAGTTTTAGGTTTGCCAGAGAATAAAGTAGAGCAACTCAAAAGTGTACACAAATGTCACTAGTCTCCAAAGATTCTTCTTCGTCTTAAGTATCTTTTTAAAGTTTACAGCTATGAGTGAGAAAATGTGCCTGATAAGTAGCACGACTTTCAGATTGTCATTGTTTATTGTTCTAGAAAGAACTGCACATCCACTTGACGCGTGTTTGGTGTTCATTCCTCTGTGTAGGTTATTAAACAAATGTGTGAACAGGCTAAACTAACAGTAATGACGTCTGCATTTCGAACAGTGAGAAAATACCGAAATCCCATTTTTCCTGTTCTACACGTGCTCCTTAAACCTCACACATGCTTCTGGGCCTCTCTGGTAAAAGTCCTTGAGCAACCGAGCTGCTGTATTAGAAACACAGTTGGCGCTAATAAAGACTTCTAATCCTCTCAGTGTAAACAGCACCCTCACTGGACGTATTAGTCACTGCCGCGATGTCGTCTGAAAGCTGAGAGGACTGTGTGATGGTGTTCACGTTTGACGACACTGGATTGAGGGAGTGTGTTCTGTAAATCATTGTATCTTAAAAGTGCATAAAAATAAACAACCTGTGATCATTTACTCACCGTCATGTCATTCCAGACTAGTATAAACCTCTTTCTTCTGTGAACACAAAAGATGTTTTTAAAAATGCATGTGATTTTGTTAGTCAATATGAAAGTTAGGGTCAGGGTTACTTTCAAAATAACTCATTATATGGTTTAACAACATGAAGGTGAGTAAATGATGATGTGTTTAAATTGTTATTTTTTTTTAACATTAGTTAATTATTTTAAAACTATATTTAGTTATTTCGATTCTTAAACTCAGACTAAACAATGTCGCCTTGGCACTTGGTCTTTAGTTTTAATAAACGATAATATCCCAGGCTTAATTAACAGTATTTATTCATCTAGGTAAATGTTGATTCATATGCATAATCATGCATTTTATGTATAAGCAATGAATATTATATAATTTTTTAAAACAAATTAGATAAATGATAGAACATGTTGTTTATTATAAATATTTTACACTATTTATGATGTTTGCCTGTAGTTTTAGTCTATTGGTGCTGATTATTTCAAGAAGTACAAATAATTTGGACGAAATTTCGGTCCCACACATAAATGGCAGTCAACTTTGCCGATCTGAATGGTTTAATAGGCTCCCCGACTCTATGTTTGCCTCCTTTCCAATCGCAGCCAATGCCAAGCCACCTTGGCGTACCAGTAGGTCTTTTCTCCATGACTCCGTTTAGGCTGTGCGAGCCAAAGTCAGTTGTAAAGCAATTGACTGCATTCTGCGTCGTCCATTTCCATATGAAACGGGCTGCAGCACTCGGCTCCACGGTATGGCTGGCCAGCTCTGGGCTCTGCCAGCCATTCCTGCACATGCATTTACTCCAGCCGCCCCCCCAAAACAAGGCAGCATTGATGAAAGAAGCGGCACCTCTCCCATGGCCCCCGCGGGACTGGACAGAGATGTTTTGGGGGGCTTGCTAGTGGCTGGCAAGTGCCTTTAGTTTTATTTAAAGGGAAAGAGGGGTGACAGAATGGAGGAGGATGGGCCTCTTTTCGGCTTTCTTTTTCGCAGGAAGCTCTACTGTATTCCCCCATTCTGTTATCCATCTCCATCGGGCCTTTTGGCGTGCTGACACTTTCAGTTATGGGGCTGCAGTCCCGCCAGCCAGGCCATTGTGCCATTGTGGTCTCACAGTGGGGTCTAAGCCTTTGGGAGGCTTCATTCTAATGAAAATTCCTCCACCCCACTCTCTTTGTGACCCGACGTTGGCGCGTCCTTGTTTTTCCCCTCAGATAGTTTTAGGGGATTCTTGCCTGCTGAGGGTTTAAGTTGGCTAATTAGAAAAGACATGCCTAGAGAGGAGACGGGGACTGAGGGGGGCAAAAAAAAAAAAGGAAACAGCGAACGAAACAAAACAGGGTAAGCAAAGACATTAATGAAGAAAAGAAAAACAAGCGCAGACCCCATCAACAGGAGGACGGCATTTGCATAATACAAACTGCTGTCCTGACAATGGCCTGCCGGGACAATCGCATAACTGTTGTCATTCACGCAATCTTAGTTAAGATGTCTAAATAAAACCCTTTTTGAAGACACCCCAGGAAATGAGGGGACTAAATGCTTCGTTTTGCTGAGTGCAGGAACAGGATAGGCCCGCCGCCGTTCACTTTACCTGTCGCTTTTCCCAGATGCTGATACCGTCAGGAAACACTGGCTTTATTTTCCATGCTCTTGGCAGATAGGTTTCAGCTCTTGGCAACGACTAATGGGTTGTATAGATGACACATACTGTTAAACTGAGAGAAAACAATTCAGTGAAAATCTGTGTTATTTTAGTGTATATATTAATATTATTGTTTTGAATAATCTTTTATTTTTATATTTTTGTTGCCAACTTAATTTCATTTCAAATTTTAGTAATTTTGTTTTGGGGTTATATAACCCCCCAAATATGTATTTTCTATATGTTTATTTATGTATACTTTTATTTTTTATTATCTGTATAATTTTGATTACATATTTAGTTGCTTTGTTTAGTGCTTTAACTTAAATGAATAGGAATGGAAAGAAATTAAGCAATAAAAATGAATAAAAAATAAAAGAAAAATAATAAAAATAAAAAAGAAATAAATCAATAAAAATTAATTTAAAAGTTTCTTAATTGTATTTTATTTGTCAACATTTTTTTTTTTTTTTTTATTTTTTTTTGTGGTTTTACTTTTAGTAAATGAGAACAACCCTGGTGAAAATCAGCTATAAAATATAGCTTTCTCATTCGCTTGTATCCTGGCAGCATGTGTGAAAACGTCTATGGCTGATGTTTAAAATTCTATTACTTGCGAGCAGGTGTCAGTAAGAGCGTCTCACCTCCCAGATCCTGTATATGCCAATTGTCTACCTGTGCGTTACAGACGCTGCTGAAACCTCCGGGATCATGTCCTACCAACAAAGGCTTCCTTTGAGCGAGTAGAGCAGCAATTTTATCATTAGTAAACTGAGCAGGAAAAAGGCACATTTCCCAATTGGCTGCCGAAGGAGTTAAAAAGGAAGCCCATTTGGCTGGCATGCTTTAAAAGCGTTTGCTGTGGTGTTTGGTCTAGACCTCTTGCTATGAGGAGGCCCTCGCTGAGCTTTTAGCGCCACGGCTCAAGCACAAACCCCCGTGGCTTTCTGGCAGAGGACACAATCCATTATTAAAGAGCACATCACGGGGAACGAGGCTGATAAACTTCTGACTCATACATAATAAATGCTCTGCTAATACAGTTTTTGTTTTGCAATGGCACAGAACCAAAATGCTGTCCACTATGATATATTTAAATTAATGTTGAAGGATCGAGAGTAGTAATATTTTACAAACTTCCTGTGTATAGATGTATGGAAGCCTGTTTGTGCTACTGAATAATAAAAATAAAAAAGGTAATTGCAACTTTTCATCTTAGAATTCTGACTTTTGTCTCGGAATTGCGAGATATAAATTGCAATTGCATGACAAAGTCGCAATTGCATGTTATAAAGTCATCAGAATTGTGAGATATAAACCCCAATTGTGAGAAATAATATCAGTATTGTTAGTTTATATAATGCAATTGATGTTTTATAACAAGCAACTGCAAGTTATACAGTCAGAATAGTAAGATATAAACTCACAATTCTTAGAAAAAAAAAATACCCCTCCCCCCATCAGGATTGCACTTTTTAACTTACAATTGCAATTTTTTTTCTCACAATTCTTAGAAAAGAATTCAGAATTGCAAGATATAAACTTGAAATTGTGAGGGGAAAATGGGCTTCCATACTGAAGGAAGCACATTAAAGGTATTATTCTCCAAAAAAAAAAAAAAAAAAAAAAAAATTCAATGCAAACCTGGAAAACAAAACATGGAACTTAAATATTTATCTTTTTTAGAGCCTTATAGTCATTATTAAAATAAACTGTTTTTATATGGCATTTCTGGGTGAACTGTTCCTTTAAATCTTGCTAAAATGCTTCCAACCTGCCATGTCTCACAAGAGGGAGTTGTTCCTCCATCCATTTAGAGATTACTTTATTGCACTGTAAGACTCATTTTTTGTCAGTCGGATGTCTAAACATATTACCTCAGATTTTTAGCAAGGTCTCTGGCCGGCTAAATGTCAATGATTTCCTCGTTAGTTTTTTGAGCAGTTCTCAGTTTCCTATTGGCAGGCGCCGTGTGCTCGAGCTGTCTGATTGAGTCACAGGAGTTTCCTAAAAGGCAGCAGGTCAGATAAGATTCTTGTTTCAACCGATCCAAACAGCCACGCTTAGTAAAAAATTAAAAAGTGCTTGTTAGTACATTCATTATCGTTTACTGAGACGTTACACAGTAAACTGATGTTACTGACGTTAGTCAGTAAAAAAAAAAAAAAAAAAACACTTAATATCCATGAACATTAATAATAACAAATCACAAAATATATAATTAACTGCCCCTCTTTAAAATAATATTTTTAGATAACATTTTCTTACACTTCTCAGTGAAAAGTTGTGTTCTCTAACCTGTGAGAAGTATAAATATTTAAATAAATTAATAAATAGGGTGTTTTCTGTGAGAAGTATATAAAAAAATAAATATTATATTTATTTTATTTTGGGTGTATATATATATATATATATATATATATATATATATATATATATATATATATATATATATATATATATATATATATATATATATATATATATATATATATATATATATATATATATTTATA
The DNA here is from genome assembly GCF_003368295.1 of Carassius auratus. Taxonomy (NCBI): domain Eukaryota; kingdom Metazoa; phylum Chordata; class Actinopteri; order Cypriniformes; family Cyprinidae; genus Carassius; species Carassius auratus. The sequence goes on along the minus strand of NC_039251.1, from coordinate 8,071,322 downwards.
TATATTTATGTTTTTGCTTTCTCCAAAGAAAATGTGAGTAGTGTTTGCCTGGGCAAAACCAATTCTAGAATGTCATGGATGGTTACCTGAATGTTGCTGTGCACTTAATAGAACGTTTTGGGTGGTTGTTAGGGTGTCGCTGTGCACTTAATAGAATGTTTTGGGTGGTTGTTAGGGTGTTGCTGTGCACTTAATAGAACGTTTTGGGTGGTTGTTAGGGTGTTGCTATTCAACAGGTAGAATGTTTTGGAGTGTTGGAATGTTTTACAGTCGACCAGGTGAGGGATCACTCATGCAGTGCAAACAGTGCTTGTTCAAATTCCTAACCTCAAATCTGACTAGACCTGCTTTCAGAGAGCATGCAAATTTAGATACGATGGATTTGTTTTACAAAAGAATTATGCATGAGGTTATTCAGGAACATTTTATTGGTTGAATTACAACAATCGAATAACTATAGAGCCGTCAAATTTAAGTTCCGGTAACTTTTGAGTTTATTTGCTGCAGCTTCGTTTCAGAAGATCACAAACATTTGACCGTGGACTGCCTGTATGTGTGTGTGTGTGTGTGTGTGTTTAGGTAAGTGGTGATAAGACATACTCGCTCACCCCCTCTCCAACCCTCCTGCCCTTCACCACATCATTCCACCTTGCATCTCCCTTTGCTTTTGGAATTTGGGTGTAAGGGCTGCGGTACCACCCTGTACCGATATTTATCCTAATTACATTTCTGACAAGGAACAGCACGCACCATTCATCAGTGTCAGCCAGAGACAATCAGAATCCCCTGACGGAGGACTCCGCTGCTGAGCTATGCTGATGGTGTCGATATGTCCCAGAGCCCGTCGGGGAAGGTAGAGGGGTGGTACGTTATCTCCTCAGATGTCACTCACAGGGGGAGATCAAAAGCAAGGAGAATTAGGGCGATAGAAGTGCTTGCTCACAGACTGGCACGCTTGGCTCCGCTGGCTGTCAATTCGGATGTACAAATGCTTCATCAGTGGAACAATCACATGCACACTTAAAGATGTGTGAGCTCAGTGCACTGCTTTTCAGAATTTAAATTAGTATTTATGTCCTGATTTTCAGTACCAATATCCACACATCCATAAAAAACGAAATACATTGATGCAAAATTGTTTAACATAAAAACATTTGTTAACAGAGAACAATCATTGCCATCTTGTTTCTATTCACTGTAAAAACAATTCATAGTTAAATTCAGTGTGAAAAAAACTCACTTACTGTACCATTTTTGGAGTGAAAATACTTTCTACACTTTTTTTAAATGTGGTAATTTTGTTTTGTTTAAAAAAATAATCTTTTTTTTTTCTGGTAAACAAGACAAAATAAGCATCACAAATTTCTGGAAAACAAGACATAATGATCATGAAGAAACTCTTTTTTTATTATTTTTATTTTTTTGCTGCAGTGTTGTGAGTCTTTTGGCAAGGAAGAAGATTAAGACAAAGTCAATTTAAGTTTCATTTTGCATAACTTTTAGCTCCTTTTTAATGACTTCTTTTGTACATGCTTTTAGTCTCGGTATATACAGAATGTAATTTCACTTTAGACAAAAACTGAATATTTAATCTGAACAGTCTGTAAATAAGACCTTCAATGTACTTAGCTTTCATTTATTGCACATACATTTTGAAACTCTTATGCAAAACAGGTTTTTCAATAAAAATTTACAAAATAAATGATATGAGATACAGTAGTTTATACAAAGTAGTATATTAAGGGTACAGTAACTTCAATTTTGTTTTCTTCCTGAGAGATCAACTTCATTCTTTTTGGGTCACTGTTATAAAGAAAACCATATACATTTGTAGACATCTTTGACAAGGATGCATCTCAATTAATTCTCATGGATTTGCGACATTGATCATTTATATCGGACGATTGTATGTCGAATGGTCAAGAGGCCTTTGGATCGGTCGTGTGCAGAAGGTCATTGTCCATGTAGGGGAGATCTTTGGACCTTATCTTGCGTAGTAACTCCTGCAATGTTTACATTATTTCTTATTACATTACATTATCTGGATGTCTCAAACCCATCACGGTCAGGTTTTATGATCTGTGGGAGTAGATCTTTGGTTGCTGTCTTGTAGTCAGCATTGAGTAAGCCCATAGGCCTGCATGATGAATGTGTTTTTTTTTCTCCTTTTTTGAAGCTAATGGATGCAAGAGATTAAGGCATCTGTCATTTAGAGCTGACATAATCATAGGTCAAAGCTCAGGTAAGAATGTTACATAGAATTAATGTGGGAAGTGATGCTGTTCTCTGACCTTAACAGCTGTCGTCCCATCAAAAATCATGTTTAATTCTGACGATATATATATATGCCTTTTGTTACAATAAAAACATCTAACACGTTAATTTATTTATTCATTTATTTAGAGCAGATCAGAATATTTTGTACCTTTGGTACTCCTTTGCACATTATATAGGGCCCTAAGAAAAAAAAAACATATAGTAGTTTCATAACAAGAAATGAGTCTAAAGTGGCCTGAAATTCAAAAAATCGCTACAACGTTATCTAAGCAGAAACCCCTTTTTTCCCACAATTTTTAATGGAATTAAAAAAAATATGAAATTTGGGAAAAAATAAAACAGATTTCATAGGGCCTACTTATTTACCCCTTAAAGAGTGCATATTAGTACCTTAAACTATATTAGTACCTAAAGAGTGCATACAGTATTGTAGTATCTTTTGAGAGGGTACAGCTGCAGTGACAGCTTCTGATCAGATTTGAACAGATGATCTGAATATCCTGTCATTCTCTGTGTAGGTTCAGGTTGTGAAGCGGGGTCTTTCCGCTGTGGGACAGGCCGTTGTATTCCAGCAAGCCTGAGGTGCGATGGAACGACCGACTGTTCGGATAACTCAGACGAAATTGGCTGCCGTAAGTAACTCTTCATCCACAGTCACAAGCTCACAATGACAAAGAGTGGCAAGTGTGAAATACTGCTGTTCAGTTTGTAATCCATAACCCAGAACAACATTAGCAGAAACTAGCCATGTCTTCTCTCAGGTATTTCAAATAGGGTTTTAGCATAGTAAGTGTTGACTTTAAAAATAACATAGTTAGCATTGCTAACATTACTTTTTTAACTTAAAAGTCTTGTTTTATACACCATTTAGGGATTCAAAAAACTAGTTTCTTACCAGTTTTAGGGCTGGTTTCACACATTCATACAGAGCATAAGAAAATAAGAAATGAAATCAATTCCAGTGTAAATCTCACTAGCCTTCTATGGACAGCAAATCTCTTGAAGTCATGGCTCAAAATCTAGTCTGGCAAAGACCAAAAGAGTTCTGAGGGGTGAAAACCTACAAATCTAGTAAGATGACTATCACAGATCCGCCATCCAATCCAAATTAAATGGGTTTTTGCTTAAAAATCTGTGGTGTAAAAAATAATCTTGTTTTCCCCTAAGTTTTATTACACAGCTCACTGAAATATTTTTGTTGTTTTTAACCAAAAAGTCACTTAATTAGTTTTTAAAACAAGACACAATATGAAAGTAAATTTAAGAATGTTTAGATGTTTTACTGGAAAGAAGACAAAAATACGAAGTCTAGCGTACTACATGTAAAGAGCCCTATCATACACTGGGTGCAAGTGTTTTTGCTAGTTTCAGTCTGACACAGTTCTCACCTGTTCTGCACCCATTTGTGTGCTCAGGGGCGTGCTGGTCTAAAAAAGAGGTGTGTTCAAGTGCATTGTTGGCGCATTGCTATTTTGAGGGACTGAACATAGACTGTGCCACAGACCAACACAAACCTGGTCTAAAGTCTGGGGCAATGTTTTTTCTTCGCTGTTTAAATAGCGTATTAAGTAATATGCGCCTGTATGGCTGGTGCACAAAGCACATACACTTTGCTTATTACACACACAATGACGTACAGCACCACACAAACATTATTAAAAATGAAAAATTACATTCCGCCATGTAAATAGCAGACCCGGAATGCAATGATCACAACTGGCTTTTAAAGGGGATGGGAGATGAGACTCTGATTGGTTTATTGCACATTACGCCTGAAAAACACCCATTCCTCATTAAGAGAATAGGAACAACCCGTTTAGACCATGCGCCGGGGTGCGTCGACCATGCACTTAGATGGTTAAAATAGGACCCGAAGAGTTCATCTGCAAAAAAAAAGAACTAATTTTCCAAAATTATGGGTAACACTTTAGTATAGGGTCCAATTCACACTATTAAGTAGTTGCTTATTAGCATGTCTATTATTAACATATTGGCTGTTTATTAGTGCTTATAAAGTACATATAATGCATGACATCCATAATCCTACCCAATACCCTAAACTTAACAACTACCTTATAAACTATTAATAAGCAGCAAATAAGGAGTTAATTGTGGCAAAAGTCATAGTTTATGGTAAGTTAATAGTGAGAATTGGACCCTAAAATAAAGTGAAAGAAAAACGTTTTCCAAAAGGTAATGTGGCATGTTTATTTCACTGTATCGTGGAGCCAGCTCAGATCTGTTCTTGGTTAACAATGGCGTCTCATTGCGCTCCTCCAGCCCAGCCCACCTGCGAGAGCGCTCAGTTCCAGTGCTTGAGTGACGGCGAGTGCATTCCTCAGCACTGGGTCTGTGATGATGAAGAGGATTGCGAGGATGGCTCCGATGAAAGGCAGCACTGCCGTGAGTACACCTTATCTCCATCCATCCTTCTCTCCCTCGCTTTCTGCTTCCATTTCAATTACGACTGTCCGTCAGAGCAGAGAGCTCCATTGACTCCCAGTAATGTACGGGGATGCAATTTCCATCATGTCGGAGAAACACGATATCTCAGATGTGCAGGCAACAGTCCGAAAAACAAAAGGCAATGCGTGCATATGTTGTAGAGAGAGCATACCACTTTAGTGAAGATGAGGACCACCCAGCACTCTCATATTATAATCATGTGTCTTTGATCTTTGATGGCAGCTGGCAGGACGTGCTCCAGTTCACAGTTCACCTGCACGAACGGGGCATGCATCCCGGGAGGATACAGGTGCGACCGTGTGCCTGACTGTCTAGACGGCGCAGATGAGAGAAACTGCCGTAAGTATGCTGTCGGTATGTGTGTGGTGGGATTAGAGCTGGACAATACAGCTAAATATATATATATATATTGTATAGTTTTAATAGTATCTGAAGAATACTAAAGGAAACCTAGTAAAAGCTAAAAAAATTATTAAATGAACAAATACATATGTAATTGCTGTTTAATAATTGTAATTTTTTTGCAACAATTACTACAAAAAAAACTATTACTTTTAAATCAACTGTGAATTAGTTTGAACTAGTTTGAGTCAAATCAACCAGTTATTTTGCCATTTTCCATAATTGAGCTTAAATCAGATGTCCAAGTGAAATCGAAATAGCGCCCATTTACTTTAGAAACTCACATTAAACACATTGCAAGCCTTCTCCTTTAACCACCTGACTCCATTCTGGTATGCTTTTACCATCCATCCGGTTTCCAGTGGTTCAACTCGTGTCCTCGTTCCTGAAATATCCTATTTCATGCGGAAATGCATTGGATTAAGGATGCAGAACGGTCACGACGTTGCATGGCATTTCATGAATTTCATGTATTTCTCTCATATTTGCACTAGTTACTCAATATTTTAATATCATAAAGTGCATAGCAATATATTGTGAATAAATGATTCATATTTGATATATCACCAAATCCTATATAGTGTGTGTGTGTGTATGTGTGTTTGTGTGTGTGTTTCCTTCCCCTCGAAGGCTCCTTTGGCATTTTAATCAATTTGTAAGATTAAGAGTCTCGCTGATGGACAGAAATGGCCACAATATGCTTCTTGTTTGTCAGAGTTGATTGCAGATTCCTCTGTGGATTAGTGCGAGTGTCAGTTCATCACTGAGCTGCTTTAATCGAACAGACCTGCTGTGCACATAATGCTCTTTTGGCTGCAGACGTTTGTGTTTGATTTTCTACATTAGCTTTATGCTGTTTTCGTGCTAACATGTTAAGATCACTCGATTCGATGATGTACCCCAGTGGAACCCTGTTTCATATTACAGAGTGATTCTATTTAATTGAACGAGTGAGTGATGGACCTGCTCTCTTTCTCTCAGTCTACCCAGAGTGCTCGGAGCTGAGGTGTGCTAACGGGGCGTGTTATAACAGAAGCCAGCGCTGTGACCAGGTGCTCAACTGCCGAGACGGCTCAGACGAGGCCAATTGCAGTGAGTGTATTTCTCTGGCAGGACACACACATTGACACAGTCATCTACTGGATGTCCTGGGAAACTTCTGCGCTACTTTTACTATTGCAACTTAACAGTTCATTATGAACCGATAATGTTTAGTCATGTGACTTTTTGTCTTCTTGATTGCACGTTTAAAAATAAAGATTTTATTTTTATTTTATTTTATTTTTTTTTTTCATGATTCCATCCGGAACTTTCCATTGGACAAAAAATGTATAATGGTGTAAAATAAAGTTCTATAGATTTTTTTAAATATTCTTTATACAAAAAAAAAAAAAAAAAAGATTAATTTAAGAACTGTTTACTAAAAATTTTCTTCGGGGAACCAAAAATATTTATTCTATGGCAACATTGTGAAAACCCTTTTGTAACCATTATTTTTAAGAGTGTAGAGTAATATATATATATATTTCAGGGTTATTATCAACAGCTTAATATATATAAAAAAATAATTGTTTATTGAAATCAGATCAAATAAAATAAAATTTAAATATTAGATAAAAAAGCTTTTTTGTTGTTGTCGTTGTTTTTTATAAATACACCATAGCTTGCAAAATCCCATAGACTATCCATGTAATATATGTGACTTTCATACTATATTTATACACTATATTTCATAATTTCTTGTGACTAACAAAGCACATTTAAAATGTTGTTGACTGATTATCCCATTTACAGTCTCATTTTTGTCATGATTCGTCACAACACATGAAAACCAATGGCATGTGCCATCAGTAGTTATTTCAATCATGGTGCAATGTGTCCAAATTTGACATATTTGAAATAAAAGCAAGCACACAATTATGTTTGAGAGCCTAAAAGGTTTAGTTCACCCAAAAATTCTGTTATTAATTACTCCAGACCTGCATCTTACACGACTTTTGCATTGTTTTATATTTATATTATATTGAATGAATTAATAATAGAGTTGGGACAACATGAGGGTGAATAAATGATGACAAAAACTCATTTCTGGCTCGACTATGCTTTATTATACCGTATCCTATGCTGAATTCTTTTTGACATTCATCATTTTTGCACGCTTTGGTGCGGTGGAAACATACAGTACCAAGTGTAGTAATCTTCAGATTTATGTAAACTTTCTGAAATTGTGTTGTGGATAAACATATCTCTTGTTTGTTTTCAGCCCGGCGGTGCAGCAGCGGTCAGTTTCAGTGCAGTAACGGGGAGTGTATTCCTCGCAGTTACGTGTGCGATCATGATGATGATTGTGGAGACAGAAGTGATGAACAGAACTGCAGTAGGTTTCAGTTTCTCAAATCCAGCCATAATGAATGTAAGGCATGAAGTGGTGTGAATGTTCCCTGTAACGTATTCTCTACAGCCTACCCCACCTGCAGAGGAACGTACTTCACCTGTCCCAGCGGCCGCTGCATTCATCAGGTCTGGCTGTGTGATGGAGAGGATGACTGCGAGGACAATGCGGATGAGAGAGGCTGCGGTGCGTCCCTAAAACCTCCTTCTGCATGCTAAATATTTCAAAATATTGCACGTTTTTTTCCACATGAAAGCATCTTGGTTTTTTTTGTGGTTGTTTAGATAATGTCCAGCGTGAGTGTTATCCCGGGGAATGGCCGTGTCCTTCTTCTGGTGTTTGCATCCCTCTGGAGCATCTCTGTGACGGGACGTCCCACTGTCCGGACGGAGAAGATGAAACCAACATCACTGCTGGACGCAACTGCAGTCAGTCTCCACCTTAAATTCACTGCCTGTGTTATTTTAGTGTTATTTATATACTATTATAGTATCGAATTACTGATGTTTTTATTTAGTGATTTAATTTTGTGCCTTTGGCATTTTTGTTAGTATCTTTTTTTATATTTTGATGTAGCTTTCTTTTATTTTATTTCAGTTTGAGTTTTTAGTAATTTTAATACTTCAACTTAAATCTTATTTTATTTTAGCTAGTCACCTTTTTAAAGCTTTCACTTTTGTTTTTAGATTTTCAGTTTACATTTTAACTTTAGTTAATTTGTTATGTGCTTTTGTGATTTGTATTAGTTCTTTTAACATTACTATTTATTTTTAGCGCAGTTTTATTTTTATTTATTTTCATTTTATTTATTTAAATTATTATTCATAATTTAGGATTAAATTAACAATAGCATTTAACAATTAAAAACGATTTGGAATAGTTTTAGTTATGTAAACATTTCAAACATTATTTTATTTCAGATTTAGTAATTTTATTACTTAATATTTTGTAATGTGTTTTTATCTTTTGTATATTTATTTTAATATTAATATTTATTTTTATTGCAATTTAGTTTAAGTTCAGTTTTATTTTTATTTCTTTTTATTATTTCTTTTTCATTTTATTGATTTAAATAGTTTTTAATAATTTAGGATTGAATTAACAATTGCAATTAACAATTAACAAAATATTTTGTATCGTTTTTAGTAACGTAAACATTTCAAACATTAATTTATTTTATTTAAATTTTAGTCATTTTAGTCTGTTTTTTAATGTAATTTTTATATTTTATTTTACTTCAGCTTTATTTATTTCACTGTCAATTGATTTTTAATTCACTGAAAAAAATTATGTGGAAAGTTTTCAAATTGCTAGTAAATTTCACAAATGTGACATTGGACTACAAAACCAGTCAAAAGGGGCCATTTTTTCTTTTATTGAGATTTATACATCATCTAAAAGCTGAATAAATTCAAAATAATATAATGAATAATAAATAAGCTTTCCATTGATGTCTAGTTTGGTAGGATAGAACAATTATTGGCCATGTTCTGCAATTTGAGGCTGCAAAAAAATCTAAATACTGAGAAAATTGCTTTAAAGTTGTTAAAATGTAGTTCTTAGCAATGCATATTACTAATCAAAAATTAAGTTTTGATATATTTATGGTAGGACATTTACAAAATATCTTAACTAAATAAAGATTTTTGGGATAAAAGAAAAATTGATCATTTTGACTCATGCAATGTATTGTTGGCTATTTCTACAAATATACCCCAGTGACTTAAGACAGGTCTTGTGCTCCACAGTCACAAATAATTAAAGAGAAAAGCAAGTAACACTTTGAAATAAATTTGGAAAAATTTAAATAATTAAAAATAATTTTCTCGTAAAACGTACTCCAAAAATCTTTAATTAGAACTTTATGATTTGATGTAACGATTTGCACATTTTCCTAACGTCTGCTGTGTTTTGTGTCAGGTATCTGGCGCTGTGCGTCTCTCAGCTGTGAGCATCACTGTCACTCCTCTCCCGCCGGAGGAACCTGTTCCTGTCCGCTGGGATACATGGTCAGCAGAAACGACAGCCGCTCATGCATTGGTAAAACCTTCGATTGGAGATTACAAACAGTTGCTCATATTCAGTCAAACCGGTGACTTGCCATCAGCTCTCCTGTATTCTGTGCACGTCTCTGCAGATTATGATGACTGTAGTCTGTGGGGCATGTGTGACCAGCTGTGTGAGGACCGCACCGGAAGCCATCGCTGCAGCTGTCGGGACGGTTACCTTCTGGAGCAGCACAGATACTGCCGAGCCAATCCCTCTTGTGAGTCCCTTCAGTATACTATCTCTGTGTTTGATGAAGGCCTGTAACTGATTCAAGTTTATATGTGTATAAAGCTTTTCACAATTCTTGTTTCAAAGCAGCTTCACAGAAAATTCATGTTTCTGAAAGTATTCTGCAATCAGTCAGAGATCAGTGTCAAAGTACCATCCATACGGCAGTGATATACAGGCTATAACATAATCCAAGTCATGTGCATTGAATTTATTTTTACTTTAGAAATTGCTTGTAAATTTCACAATTAATTACAAACAAATAGCAAGTAACACATCAAATAAAAATTGAAAATTTGAAGCAAAAAGACAGAAAGAGTATGTATGATTCTTGTAAAATGTACTCCAATTTACATCATCAAATAATCAGTTTTTATTTCACAGTAAGGTTAGGAAACATCATGTATTCAGATTAAACAGACAATTTGTTGCAGCTTGTAAAAGCAATTGTAGCCTATAGTTCTTTTAATGCAATATAAATATAGTTAAAATATAGTAAAAAATAATAATTTTATAGTGCAAGCAAAATATTTGCTTTTATTTTGTGTAATTTTTAAACACACATATTTGTCACCCAGTCCTAATGGTTCATTTTTTTAAATGATAAATAATAAATGTTTGTTGCTGTTTATTTTAAATATATTTTACACAGATTTACAAGTATATTTTATTTGTATTTTTGGATTACTACATTTTTCTTTTAAATATTTTTATTAATTTTATTTTTCAGTTTTACTCAGTGTACTTTTATTCTCATAATAAAGAATTAAATGTAATTAATCTTGCACATTTTAAATTTGTATTCATTTATTTACACAGTATCCTTTTTTCTTATATTAAATCACATTAAATGTATTAATATTTATTTTAAATATATTTTACAAAGGTTAATATGTATTTTGAAAAAAATATTTATTCACTCGGGGTCATTTTTCTCATAATAAATAATATTTAATTCATACTTTTATATATATTACTCATGCTTATACGTATTTTTTATTGTGTTTCTCTGTGTCACTTTTTACCTTAAGAAATCATATTAAATTACATCTTTATTAAATAATTTTGTAAGCTGTTACATTTCCTGCATGCTTTCACATAAGTTTCTTAGAGACTAATATTCCTGGTGTTAACTGTTATCTTATATGTCTATTAATCAGGCTTTTTGCAGCCCATCTCTCTTCAAGCGCCTCAGTTTGCATTGAATGCCACTGTGTTATTAAGCTCCTGAAATGTCTGCCTCCCAACCATTTATTTGGCAGGTCCTGGAAATGAATAACAAACGCTGGCACCACACAGCCAATCCCAAACTCTCTCACATTAGTTAGGTCTTATCAGAAGTACATTGTATTTTGAGAGTCCTCCAAAGATTGTCAAACTGTATCCTTCATTTTGAAGCTCACCACATGAATTCACTTTGTTCTGCAATCTTCAGCTGGGGTTCCTTCACTTATATTCTCCAACGGGAGAGACCTGCTGATCGCTGATGTCCACGGACACAACGCTCGAACCCTGGTCCAGTCCCAGAACAGAGGAGTTGCTGTTGGCGTGGACTTCCATTTCCAGCTGCAACGAGTCTTTTGGACCGACACAATCCAAAATAAGGTCAAACGGATGACAGACTAACAACATCAGTCCTTCTGAAGTTACATAGTTGCTAAAATATAGCATAAGGGCTGGCATTTATAAAGTTAAGACATTTATGATGTTACATAAGATTCAATTTCAAATTTCAAAACAAAATTTAATCTATCACAGTTTTCACAAAAATGCGAAGCAGCACTGTTTTCAACGTTGGTAATAATAAGAAATATTTATTGAGCAGCAAATCAGCTTTTAGAATGATTTCAGAAGGATCATGTGACACTGAAGACTGGAGTAATGATGCTGAAAATACAGCTTTTGTGTCATAGAAATAAATTACATTTTTAAATATATTCAAAAAGAAAATGGCTAATTGAAACTGCAATAATATTTCACATTATTACTGATTTTACTGTATTTTTTAACAAGACTTCTTTTATACTGAAAATGATTCAAATGCTTGAATGGAGTCTCTTGATATTTTTCAGTCATTATGACACTCTTTATGTATTTGCATTTTTTACTAATTTCCATCAAACAGCCATTATATCCTAGTAGATGTTTAATGCAAGTTAAAAACAGTTAACCTGTAGTTAATTAACGACCATATTTACGCTGTTGCTTAATTTAATACATTATCCCCCGGTTTCACAGACAAGTCTTAAACTTAGTCCTAGACTACTAAGTAAATCGGAGCTGTTTCATCTGAAAGAAACTTGCATTGACTGATCTTTGTTTTGTGTCAAGATGCACACCAGTAATGTTTTTTTGTCTAAGGCACATTTGTAAAAAATTGCTTAAATGTCTTAATTGAACTATGATCTAATCCTGGCTTAGTCTAAGCCCCGTCTGTGAAACCGGGCCATATATGTTTTATAGTTAATCTAATAATCATCAAATATATTTATTGCCCAGTCCTAATGGACTTAGACCACAGTCTATTATATTTCATGGCTGAGTGTGTGGCATTAATGTTTCCCGCTTACATTCGTTTAATGATCTGGCACCTGTCATGGGTTCTCAGTTTCACCAAATTTAATAAGTGACTTTTCACAGATTACTAAAGTCCTAACCTTGTCAGCTATCCATGTAACATTTGTTGTTGATAACAAAGCTCTGCATTATACCTGCTCTTCCTCCTTGGACATGCACTACCGTCCCTGACCCTCAACACACACACACACACACACATCTTCATTGTGCCAGTCAGTCTGCTCTGATCTCACCTCTCATACACCCCAGCAACAGCGTTTGGCTAAAGGCCCAAATAAAGTCTGCTGGACTCAAATAAAGTGTGCCAGTATCTTTCAAGCCTCCCTAAACTCTTCCTGAAGCATTCTTGCCCAACTTATATTATGTTAACCCTAGCCATCCACTTTGAAATGAAAACAAATTTAAAGTGTATAAATAATGGGTTAAAATGTTCAACTTTCAAATGCATATTAGCAGCAAGTTAACAATTTTTTAATGTGAATTTCCAGTATGTAGGAGTCACTCAGTAGGGATTGCTTTGTATTAAATATAACAGCTATACAGTATATGAATATATGTAAACACACTACCATTCAAAAGCTTATGGTCGATACGATTTTTTTTTTTTGTCTGACCAAGGCTAATGATACAGTAAAAACAGAAATATTGTGAAATATTATTTCAATTTAAGATAACTGGTTTCTACTTTAATATATTTTCAAATGTAATTTATTCCTGTGATCAAAGCTGAGTTTTCAGCATCATTCCTCCAGTCTTCAGTGTCACATGATCTTCAGAAATCAATCAGATTTGCAGCTCAAGAAACATGTCTGATTAAATGAAACATATTCAATGTTGAAAACAGTTGCACTGCGTAATATTTTTCTCGAAACTGTGATACATGTTAATTTCCCAGGACTTCTCGATGAGTAGAAAGCTCAAAAGAACAGCATTTATTTAAAAATATAAATATTTTGCAATATTATAAATGTATTTTCCGGACACTTTTGATCAATTCTTAATTTCTCTAAAATAATTTTTCTAAAAACGTCTTAATGACCATCACTGAACACCAGTTTACAGCGTGTGTATTTGTTAAATTGTAGTGCAATTTATATTGTAAAAACTGTATTTATTTATATATTTTTTTTCAATTTCCAGTGTAGAAAATGCAATGGTGCAATTTATATATATATATATATATATATATATATATATATATATATATATATATATATATATATAAAATTTCAGAGCTAAGTATTAGTGAGGATTAAAGAAAAAAAACAGTTTGTGGAAGCTATGAAGGAAGTTGGCTCTTCATCAGCAGAAAGGGGATTCTTCAGCTGATGCCTGTAGATACTGCTAATACGTTAATAATGGGCGACCAGTCTGGCTCCCGAAGGGTAACTGGCTCGGATCGGTGCTAGACTCCACGTTTTCTAATCTCCAGAAAGTGTCTGATATGAGAGGAAATGCTCGCATATTTCTGCGTAATTGTATGCAACCTGAGAGTATCTGGAGTGAGCGTGCAGTATCTGTCCCTTTTTTACGCATTCTTTGGACAGCTCAAAGAGCTTTGTTTCAAACTCTTGGCTGCTTCATGATTTGGAGATCAGCCATGGAGGAAAAAAAAGTGGGTACATGCAAGAAGACGGGCTTCTGAGACTCGTGGCAGGGGGTCTGCGAGAGCCACACCACCAGACCACCTTCACAGCTTGAGTTTCTGTTAACGGGTCAGCTCTTTTAGACGTTTAGCTCTGGTTTCCAAAGGGCGAAGCCTGCAAAGAGCATTGGTGCCTTAGTTAGTGATATGATGCCAAGGGATCCAGCCTGAGAAACTGGTGCCATCTTTTAATCAATAGGGCAGTGGTTTCAGAGTACCACCTCTGGGGCAGCGGAGAAAGCCAAACTCAGGGACGTCAGATACTAGAAGCCAGACCACAGTCTTATTACCCGTGATTATTTAAGAAGAGAATCTAATGTCAAGTTTTGATTATGTTCTTGTAGGATTACTGCTGAAAAGACCACCTTAGATCAGTTTGAGTGTTTATAGACTGGTTTCGTAATGCATAGGAAAGAAATTACTTTTAGCCATTGTAAACATTTTGTCATTTAATAAATAAATAAATAAATCCTATTTAGGTTTAGTAAAATTTTATTTTCGTTCTGGTTTAGTTTTAATTTTTTTAGTTATTTCATTCTTATTTTATTTATTTAGAATGTTTGTTTTTTCATTTATTTTGTATATTATTTAGTAATTTCAACATTTTTCAATTTCATTCATGTCATTTTAATTTATTTCATTTTCATGTCTCTTTAATATTTAGTTAGTAAATTATAATAGTTAGTGAATTAATTTTTTAATTAGCAAAGCAGCATTTATAATTTTCATTTAGTTTACGTTTTTCTATTTATTTCATTTTATTTCGTCATTTTAATGTACAATAAAACTGTTTTATTTTTTATTCATTTAGTATTTAAGTTAATTTAAACTATTCTAAAAAAAATATAAGAAATTCATTTTATTTAGTAATTTAGTTAATAATTTAGTTAATAATTTCAAATTTTCATTTAATTAAATTTTTCATCTAATATTAGATTTTAATATTTTATTTCAATTCCATGCTTTTTAAAATTTAAAAAGTTTTCAATAGTTTAAAATTTTTTTTATTTCTGTTAATATATAATATCTATCATTTATAACAATTTATAATTTACTATATAAATATTTATTTACTAATTTAGTTAGTAATTCCAGTTCTACAATTTGCCAAGGCAACATTTCTAATTTCCAATCGTTAAAGTTTCTATGTAATATTTTACATTACTTTAATTAAGATGCTTACATTTTTCAAAAGTTTTACTCTTTATATATTTAGTAATTTCCATTAATTTATAATATTTATTATTTACAACATTTTACAATATAAATCATATTTACTTACTACTTTAGTGAGTAATTCCAGTTCTTCAACTTGCCAAGGCAACTCGTCTAATTTCACTTTATTTTAATTAGTAAAACGTTTTTAATAGTTTCAGTTAACAGTAATGACTCCGGTTTGAACTAGTCAGTTTTAACCCATTAAGAACCTTAGAAGTGACAACAGCAAACCAACATTCTCTACATATGCCTGCCTTTTCAGCAGCGTGTCAAAACCTCAACGACAACTTCTCCAACCACATCTTGTTTGCTCCAAACAGGTGTTTTCCGTGGATATGGACGGGTCGCATTTGCAGGTGGTCCTGAACGTATCCGTGGACTATCCTGAAAACCTGGCTGTGGACTGGGTGAATAACAAGCTGTACGTGGTGGAGGCCAGCGTCAACAGAATCGACATGGTGGACCTGGACGGGAGCAACCGGGTCACGCTGATCGCCGAGCACCTGGGCAACCCGAGAGGTCTCGCGCTTGACCCGACCGTGGGGTGAGCTCCCGGGGGAGACTTTAATCCTACCCTTGCTTCCTCCACCTAATCATAATCGTAAAGCTGATCTCCGATGTGGAGCCTCAGATACTGAGAATGGGAATGTTGTACACTGTCTGTAAGGATTAGTCAGAAGTAATTAAGCAAAGATGAGCTTCACAGAAACCCAGGCCAGGTGGCCTCCTGCTAAATTGAGAAGTGACAATAAATAGTTGCATCGCTTAAATAATGTTCTTTGTGTATTCATTTCAAAATCTCGTTCTTATCCCTCAAGGGTTTTATCCGTAACCCGATGCTGTCCAAACTGAGCCCTAACAATATATTTGTGCAAATACCATTGAAGTTCAAGTTGCTCTTCGTCTCTTTTAGTGCAACGCGAGATTAATAAATCGCAATTCATGATTATAACGGGATAGCGTCATTTAGGATTAGTTCCTTTCTATTTTAGATGATTAAAACAAAGTCTTGTGTCACAAAGAGGTTGTTGTGTTTGAGTTTAGGTACCTTTTCTTCTCTGACTGGGATACTTTGAATGGGGAACCGGGTTTGGAGAGGGCCTTCATGGATGGGACCAATCGCTATGGGATCATCAGGACCAAACTCGGCTGGCCTGCTGGGATTACTTTGGACCTTGAAGCTAAAAGAGTGTATTGGGTGGACAGCCGTTACGATTATATTGAAACCACCACTTATGATGGCTTGCACAGGTATCTTTAAGGGGTTGCAGATGTTTTATTTGGAAATGCATGCTGATTTTTATCATTTTTTCACACTTTCCGGAAGTGTTATTAACTCTTATTTGAATTCTCCAATAGGAAAACCGTGGTCCATGGTGGGTCTGTGATTCCTCATCCGTTTGGCATTACTCTGTTTGAGCATTCGGTCTACTACACTGACTGGACCAAGATGGCTGTTATGAAAGCTAATAAATACAGCGACAACAGCCCACAAGAGCTCTACAGGACCTCTCAGAGACCACATGGCCTGACTGTGGTCCATGCATACAGACAGCCCTTCGGTAAGGAGCTGTGTTATGTATATTAAACTGTTGGATGTCAGAAAGAAGATTGCAGTGCAGTTTTGGTTCTGGAAATATAGCATTTCATTGTGGTTTTGGTTATAGAAGTTATCAAAAAAGAAAAAAATTATATGCAATAAATCAAACTGATGAGCCTGTTATTGTTATGTAAAACTGTTAAAATATTTTTTGTTCATTGAAATAAAGCTGAAATAAAATATGAATATTAGATTAGATGTTAGAACTTAACTTAAAAAACTTGCATGGAATTTAAAAAATATTGGCTTTCGCAACTGACTGAAATAAAACAGGTTTGGCTGAAGCGCTAAAATGACAAAAACTGAAATCTAAATAGAAATATTAAAACAAAATAATAAAAACTACAAAAGCACAATAAAATAGCTTAAACTTAAACTAAAGTTGAAATAT
Source organism: Carassius auratus (assembly GCF_003368295.1). Classification (NCBI taxonomy): domain Eukaryota; kingdom Metazoa; phylum Chordata; class Actinopteri; order Cypriniformes; family Cyprinidae; genus Carassius; species Carassius auratus. The sequence continues at coordinate 8,054,077 of NC_039251.1, read as the reverse complement.
AAAATACTAGGAAAATAACTCACAATTTTATTACATTTTACAAAAGCACATGACAGTCAGTTTGACCTCAGATTATTAAATTACAACTTGTTATAATATAAAACAAAAATTCATTTTTTAAAAATCAGAAGTTTATATATATATATATATATATATATATATATATATATATATATACATCGCAAATGACGTAATTAAATAAATGTGTGCAAAATTGACTGGTTTTAACTATTTACAAAAGAGTTGCATGTTAAAATTTACATATGCAAATTTATAAACAAATATATGCAAGTAAATAAATGCTGTATATACAAAATGTTGAATATTATATATAGTCAATTTATGTTCCCAATGACGTACATCTAGGATTTGTTGCGCTCACAAGTAGTATGCGCTAAATACAGGTTAAACATGGCCCGAAAAGTTTTGTTAATAGTCACTGATACCATACATGATGATAGCCAGAAATGCAATGTGATTGCATTGCATCGTATTTGTAGTTTAAGTTAATCTGTCCTGTTGTATCCAGGACAGCAGGGTGGACTCACTGTGCTTAGGAGAGGTTTTAAACGTAGCCACTTTAAACAAAAATCTTGCAGACATAATTAAATTATTGCTCTTCTTTTTGTGATTTATTGACATGTGCGTTTGTTTGATCGGACAGTAAGTAACCCCTGTGGCACGAATCGAGGAGGCTGTGAACACATCTGTGTTCTGAGTCACAGAACTGATAACGGAGGTCTTGGATATCGCTGCCGCTGCCGGATGGGTTTCGATCTGCATGCTGACGGCAAGAGATGCATGTGTAAGACAGATCTCAGTCATACCTTGTGTCTTTGGTTATGCAACATGCAACAGCTTGACTTTTAAAGAAAACAATATGCATGCAATATGTGTCTTGCAGCTGTGAGGCAGTTTCTGCTGTTCTCCAGTCAGCTGGCGGTCAGAGGAATCCCCTTCAACCTGTCCACGCAGGAAGACATTATACTCCCCATCACAGGAACTCCCTCTTATTTCGTTGGAGTGGACTTCAGTGCTGCAGACAATTCCATTTTCTTCTCTGATACGGTGAAGGACATCATCTACAAACAGAAAATTGATGGAACCGGTGAGAATGGCTTGGGAATTTGTGTCAACCACAACTGTTTGAAACCAGTTGCTTTTTTAACTCTGTCCCACCCGGCATTTTTGAAAAAAGCTGCCAGCCACCGCCAGCGATTTTGATGATTTAAAAACTTGTCATTGGTGGGGAAGCGTTGTCTTATAAATGAAGAGTTAACTCATCAATGGCGAGGAAAGAGTTAAGGGGCTTTTTTTGCCTCGTATCCTGAATTTAGCGAGCCAGTTTTAAAGGTAGGGTAAGAGATTCCTTAGAGGTTAGCAATAGCAAGCTAGCCTTAAAAACATAAGTTCTCACCCTCCCTGCAAATCACACTCTAAAACCACGCCTCCTCCAAAACACATGAACGCACACTGGCAGATCAGATATGAGAAATGATGTCAGATTACCTCATGTGATGTATCATAACTGCATAAACAGGATGCGTGGAGGTATGCAAATACATACATTGACTGGCAGGCAGGACAGCCTATCATAGCCCTTGGACAGAGGCATATGTGACCCTGGAGCACAAAACCAGTCTGAAGTCTCTGGGGTACATTTGTAGCAATAGCCAAAAATACATTGTATGGGTCAAAATGATCTATTTTTCTTTTATGCAAAAAATCATAAGGATATTAAGTAAAGATCATGTTCCATGAAGTTGTTTGGTAAATTTCCTACAGACAATATGTCAAAATTTAATTTTTTATTAGTAATAAACATTGCTAAGAACTTCATTTGGACAACTTTAAAAGCAATTTTCTCAATATTTAAATTTTTTAATTTTTGCACCCTCAGATTCCAGATTTTTAAATGGTTGCATCTCAAACAAATATTGTCCTATCATAACAAACCATACATCAATGGAAAGCTTATTCATTAAGTTTAAAACTTAATAAAATAAATTGACACTTAGGACTGGTTTTGTGATCCGGGTTCACATATGATAGGACAAACATTTTACAGTCCTACACCTTCCACAGACGATATAAATTCATTGAAATACATTAAGACCACTTAGTGTTTCCTTTCGTAGTGTGAGAAGACTTTTAACCAGCATAACAAAAATCCAATCATATACCCTGCCTTTATTTTCTGACCCAGAATATAATTGCTTGTATTCACTGGAGTGTTCTTCAATTCAGATTTTCTTATTCATTTTGTTGGTGAAAAAAAAGCACAAAATCTGTGCTCTGTTTGATGAAATGTCCTTTACTTCTGAGCAGATAAAGTGAGAAACTGATACTCACTGAATACTCCACTCAGCCCTCGGGATATTTGCTGTGTGCCAACAACACATTTTGCTGCATGTGATCTCGCCTATCAGCTGCCTTCAAAGGCCAGCTACATGAGATAATGTGTTTGCTGGTGTTGGACTACATTTCTAATAGAAATCCAGGACACTAATACCCTCCTCCCCCTGACTCAACCCAAAACAATATAGACAGTTTCATTCAACACCTGTGAGCCACATATAAGGGATAGCACATTCATTTGCACTATGTTCCAATGATGCATTTATTTGATACAAAAAAAAAATAATATAAATTTAAAGTAACTGTTTTCTATTTAAATAAATTTTAAAATGGTATTTATTCCTGTGATATCAAAGCTGAATTTTCATCATCATTACTCCAGGTTTCAGTGTCACATGATCTTCAGAAATCATTCTAATGTGCTGATTCACTGCTCAGGAAATATGTATTGTCATTATCAATATTGATAACCATGTGCTGCATAACGTTTTTGTGAAAACTGAATTTTTGAAAAGTTCAAGAAGTGGACCGTGCTCTAATCTTTGTGTTTCTTTGCCTTAATCTCCACAGGCAGGGAGGTACTAGCAGCCAATCGTGTGGATGGTGCAGAAGATCTTGCTTATGATTGGATATCGAAGAACCTGTACTGGACAGATCCACGCTACAGGAGTATATCTGTCATGAAGGTCGCGGATAAGACCAGACGAGCCATTGTACGAAACCTCAACAATCCCAGGTCCATAGTGGTCCATCCAGTAGCTGGGTGAGTGGTTTATTGGCTAGTCTTGTTTATAACAATGCTATATATATATATATATATATATATATATATATATATATATATATGTATATGTATGTGTGTGTGTGTGTGTGGGTGTATGTAACCCTGGACTACAAAACCAGTCTGAAGTCACTGGGGTTTATTTGTAGCAATAGCCAAAAATACATTGTATGGGTCAAAATTATTGGTTTTTCTTTTATGCCAAAAATCATTAGGATGTTAAGTAAAGATCATGTTCAATAAAATATTTTGTACATTTCCTACTGTAATTATATCAAAATTAAATTTTTGATTTGTTTTAAAATGAATTGCTAAGAGCTTCACTTAGACAACTTTAAAGGCATTTTTTAATTTATATATATATATATATATATATATATATATATATATATATATATATATATATATATATATATATATATATACACATACACACACACACTGTATTTTTTCGGACTATAAGTCGCACCTGAGTATAAGTCGCATCAGTCCAAAAATACGTCATGATGACTTAAAAAACATATATAAGTCGCACTGGACTATAAGTCGCATTTATTTAGAACCAAGAACCAAGAGAAAAAATTACCATCTCCAGCCGCGAGAGGGCGCTCTATGCCGCTCAGTGTAGAACTACAGGGGCACTGACCAGCATCTCTGGCAGCATAGAGCGCCCTCTCGCGGCTGGAGATGGTAATGTTTTCTCTTAGTTCATTTCTCTCGGTTCATGTCAAATTAATTTAGATAAATAAGTCGCACCTGATTATAAGTCGCAGGACCAGCCAAACTGTGAAAAAAGGTGTGACTTATAGTCCGGAAAATACGGTATATATATATATATATATATATATATATATATATATATATATATATATATATATATATATATGTATTAGAGGTGGGCATAGATTAATTTTTTTATCTAGATTAATCTCACTGTAATCTTGGAATTAGTCTAGATTAAAATAGCTCATTTGAATTCTGCCAAAGGCATTCAGAATATGTGTGCTACAAATAAAACAATGACTAAAAGTAAGTATTTTTGAACGGGTTTCTAAAGCCAGGTGGTGCATTAGACCAGGAGATGTTTCTTGTTTCCAAAATGGTTTCCATTGGGAAGCTTCTTAAAAAAAAAAAAAATTCCCTGAAGCAAACCCGGCAGCTTCAGCTGCATCCATGTTTGCACGTCATTCTCGCCCCCTACAGTGCAATTCGGTTAGGTATACATCCACACTAAAATATCAAGGTGAAAGTCATCATAGCTCGCCTAATATAGACCCAGCTCTCAACCCAACTTTGAGAATAGATTAACGGCGATATTTTTTTTTATCGCCCGATAAGAGTCACACGTTAACACAGCACGTTAACGCCAATAACGGCCCACCACTAATATATATATTATATTATATATATATATATATATATATATATATATATATATATATATATATATATATATATATATATATATATATATATATATATATATATATATATATTTTTTTTTTTTTTTTTTTTAGTTTTAGTTGGTGATGTAAACTGTAATTTAATGAATTATATTTTTAATAAATATTTATCTTGCGTTTCAGGATAAATAAATATGCTATAGTTATGCCATACCTGTCAAGTATCCCGTTTTGGCCGGGAAAGTCACGTATTTTACCCTTCCTTCCCGCCGTCCTCCCGTATTAGTGTTTTCCCATAAATCTCCCGTATTTTTATTTAATTTATTTTTTTTACCTGCGTTATTAATAAAATAATAATAATAAAACATTCCCAATCTGAGCTCTGTCACTAGTCTCGCGATAACTCCCACCTGTAGTAGCCTGTCGCGAGGGGTGTGTGAGGTCAGATGACATGAGTTATAACGTGGGAAAAACAACAACAACAAAAGAAAAAACAGAGAAGGATAATGGATGCTACGATAGAGAGTGAAGGCACACCTGCCAAAAAACCAAAACCCATGTGTAAATACCGTGATAAATGGGACAGCGAATTTACTTTTTTAAAGAATGCAAAGTCTGCAACAAATTGGTACAACAACTCACTAAAAGAGTAAAAGAAAAGTTGTGAAATGAAAAGAAAAACTGTAAAAGAAAAGCAATATGAAATGAAAAGAATGTGTGGAATTAAAATAAAATTTAAATGTAAAAACAAGCAATGTTAAATTAACAGAAAATATGCAAATAAGCCTTTAAATAAATGCTCTTCATATATACCCTTTTGTGTTTTCATTTGGGCTATAACACCTGTCTTAAAATGTAAGGGATACTGGAGCTTTGTTGGGGTGGTGGGACTGCTCGCAATGGGCGCTGGAAAATTTCCCTTATTTTCAAATCCAAAACTTGACAGGTATGAGTTATGCTGATATTGTATCTTTTGAAAAAGTTTTCGCTATGATGCCTTAATATGAAGTCTTTATATGCAGCTTTTAGAACAGAAACATTTAGGCTAATACTTGCATACACAAAATAAACACACTCAAACTTCATCCTTCATGGAAAAAAGGGTTGCGACCGTGGGTTTGAAATCACAGGCACGTTCAGATGTCAACAGACACAATTCAGCGAGCGACCGTGAGCCAGGAACACAGTTCGGGGGAGCCCTGCTTTCACCTCGCCTCTCTGTTTCCTTAAGACCGTGAAAAAGCATTAACAATCGGGCCACTTGTGTCCAGTCACACCTTTCATAATGCAGGAGGTGCCCAGCCATTCATAGATTGCTCCTGCTTTGAACCTGGCACAGATAAAGGAGCTCTTTATGCCCTGCTAGTGGGACATTTCCAATGGCTTCAAAGTCATGAGGCCTCTGGGCCCAGGAGACTAGATTAGTGCTGCATGAAGGCCGGTATTGTAGTCCACACTAAGAACTTGGCTTAATGGGGGAAAACCCCACAGAGCACTCAGATAACTGTCTATACCTCACAGTTTATAAATAAAACCCAGCGGATGGGTTCAAATACGTCCCCACCTATTAATTTGGCTTTTGGTGAGGGCATGGGGTGAAGATTTGTGGTGATTTTGGTATTGTTCCCTCATCCACATGCTGTCCCAAACCTGTATGACTTTTGGCCCCTCTTTTCAGTTTATGACTGGGGCTAAATCCAAAGTTAAAGGTATATTAAAAAAGTAGTCCATATGACTTCTGAAGACTTCAGAAATTGAACAAGTGAACATTTGTATATATATAAATTCTGTATATACAGTGCTGTTCAAAAGGTTTATTTTATTGAAAGAAAATAATAGTTTTATTCAGCAAAGATACAATAAATTAATGAAAAGTGAAAGTTAATACAAATAATGTGTAAAAATTTCTATGTCAATTAAATACATCAAAAAATCCTGAAAAATAATATTGATAAATAACCGTTTAAAATAAAAACCATTTAATAATATTTCACAGTATTTCTGTTTTTAATGCATCTGTGATCAAATAAATGCAGTCTTGGTGAGCATAAGAGACTTCTTTTAAATAAATCTTACCAAACTTTTGAAAGGTATTGTATGTATGTGTATATTACTCACAAGTAATATGAACAACTTCTACTGTATATTAAAGATTAATTTTAAAACTTAAAAGCTCTAGTGCTCATTCATTGTAATTGCATGTAAAAAAGCTTGTGTTCGTCTGAGGAAATGTAGTAAAAAATAGGTATGAGGGTGAGTAAATGTTTATTTTTGGGTGAACTATTTCTTTTAAAGCAGTGTGTGTGTGTTTGTGCTCGGCAGTTATATCTTCTGGACTGACTGGTACCGTCCGGCGAAGATTATGCGGGCCTGGGGTGACGGGTCACATGCTCAGTCGATTGTAAACACCACTCTTGGCTGGCCGAATGGCTTGGCCATTGACTGGAGGTGAGTTACAGTTCCCCGAATGAAAGTACAGCAATACAGCATTCAGTTGTAATCATAATACTATAAACAATGATCCATTTCTGTTTCATTCATAAACTTTCCTCTCTTTGCTTTAACTTCGATGGCTTCCTGAAGCCGTGGTTCATCATTATTATTTTTTTTGCACACTTAAATCATGATGTGACATAATCCTGTTTCTCAGTATTGGTCTAAAACTCTCTCTCGGTCGTGTCCCTGCCTCTCAGTGCCATGCGGCTGTTTTGGGTGGACGCCTTCTTTGATAAGATCGAGCACAGCAACTTTGACGGACAAAACAGATTGTCCTTGGATCGCATCACTCAGATCTCCCATCCGTTTGGACTTACTGTCTTTGGAGGTGCGTCTATCCATCCATCTATCTATCTATCTATCTATCTATCTATCTATCTATCTATCTATCTATCTATCTATCTATCTATCTATCTATCTATCTATCTATCTATCTATCTATCTATCTATCTATCTATCTATCTATCTATCTTTCATTCTATCTATCTATCTATCTATCCGTGTTTCTGTCGTTCTATCTATTGTTCTGTCTATCTATCATTCTATCTATTGTTCTATCTATCATTCTATCGTTCTATCTATTGTTCTATCGTTCTGTCTATCTATTGCTCTATCTATTGTTCTATCTGTCATTCTATCTATCTATCTATCTATCTATCTATCTATCTATCTATCTATCTATCTATCTATCTATCTATCTATCTATCTATCTATCTATCTATCTTTCATTCTATCTATCTATCTATCTATCTATCTATCTATCTATCTATCTATCTATCTATCTATCTATCTATCTATCTATCTATCTATCCGTGTTTCTGTCGTTCTATCTATTGTTCTGTCTATCTATCATTCTATCTATTGTTCTATCTATCATTCTATCGTTCTATCTATTGTTCTATCGTTCTGTCTATCTATTGCTCTATCTATTGTTCTATCTGTCATTCTATCTATCTATCTATCTATCTATCTATCTATCTATCTATCTATCTATCTATCTATCTATCTATCTATCTATCTATCTATCTATCTATCTATCTTTCATTCTATCTATCTATCTATCTATCTATCTATCTATCTATCTATCTATCTATCTATCTATCTATCTATCTATCTATCTATCTATCCGTGTTTCTGTCGTTCTATCTATTGTTCTGTCTATCTATCATTCTATCTATTGTTCTATCTATCATTCTATCGTTCTATCTATTGTTCTATCGTTCTGTCTATCTATTGCTCTATCTATTGTTCTATCTGTCATTCTATCTATCTATCTATCTATCTATCTATCTATCTATCTATCTATCGTTCTATCGTTCTATCTATCATTCTATCTATCATTCTGTCGTTCTATCTATCATTTTATCTATCTATCTATCTATCTATCTATCTATCTATCTATCTATCTATCTATCTATCTATCTATCTATCTATCTATCGTTCTATCTATCTATCTATCTATCTATCTATCTATCTATCGTTCTATCGTTCTATCGTTCTATCTATATATCTATCTATCTATCTATCTATCTATCTATCGTTCTATCATTCTATCTATCATTCTAGCGTTGGATAATTCAATATCTGTTCAATATAATTTCAGTAATCTGTATATCTGTCTTCACTGAGACGTGGCTGACTTTTAGAAAGCGGTCTAATTTTTCTATTCATTTATGTCTGTCATCATCTCGATGTCATCTTAAAGATGTTAGTCTCGTTGGCCTCTTCTTTGATGATGGACAGTCACGTCTGGTATCTGTGAAATGAAGGTCTCTGTAACCTCAGTGTAGTTCTGCAGTTTCGGTGCTGAAAGATAAAAGTGCAGAAGTCAGAGTTCACGCACTGGTATTTCTCAAAGATGGCCTGTTTGATTACACTAATGAAGTTTGCTGGTCCAGGCTATGTGTACTTCACCGACTGGAGGCTAGGAGGAATTGTGAGGGTCCGTAAAACAGACGGAGGGGAGATGATGATCATACGGCGAGGGATCAGCCACATCATGCATGTCAAATCCTTCAACGCTGACTCGCAGATCGGTTAGACTCACTTTCTGTTGATTCATTTACTTTACTCATTTTTGCACTGAATGCAATGCCTCCACAAAGGTTTTAGGGTTCATAAAGGCCATTTATTAAAATGCAGCAAATGAATCAAATATGTTTGCAATACTTTACTCCCAACAGGATCTAACTTCTGCAACAGGCAAACAAACCCAAATGGAGACTGCAGTCATTTCTGTTTCCCAGCGCCGTACTCCCAGCGAGTGTGTGGCTGTCCGTACGGAATGAAGCTGGAAGCCAATCAGCAGACGTGTGTGGATGATCCATCCAATGAGCCGCCGACCCTCCAGTGTGGCTCTAACTCCTTCTCATGCACCAATGGGAAATGTGTCCCTCAGAGCTACCAGTGTGACGGCGTCGATGACTGCCACGACAACAGTGACGAGACCAACTGCGGCGCTAATAGTAATCTTTTACTTTATATTTCATGCAAATATTCATGTGCTTATAGATACTGTACAGTAGTAACAAGCAATCACAAGGACATTATTTTCATTACTTAGATCACTTTTTCAAAACTCTCTACATGGGTACACTTACCAGCTTTCAGCTTGGCACAGCATTAAAAATGCACTAAAATCACCAAAACACTAAATAAAAATAAATACAACCCAAGCAAATTACATTTGCATCATGCATTTACACTGTATCATGTATGCTCAGAGAATCAAAACCCATGATCATGGCATTGCTAGTGCCATGCTTTCTTTTTGAGTTAAAATAATGCATGCATTTCTATGAGATTTTATAGTCTTTTTCCACTTAACATGAAAATAAGCAGCATGTACATTTTTTCCTCTCTCTGCCGGCTCAGATAACACATGCTCGCCCATTGCCTTCACCTGTGCCAATCAGCGCTGTGTGCCCAGAAGCTGGCACTGCGATGGACACAATGACTGTTTTGATGGCAGTGATGAGAGGGACTGTCCCACCCAGACCCCTGGCACTTGCCAGGCTGACCAGTTCAGCTGCGCCAACCATCACTGCATCCCTCGCACATGGCTCTGTGACACTGACAATGACTGCGGAGACGGATCCGATGAGAACAACTGCGGTGAGACATAGGGATATTATTATATGTAACTAAAATAAAAAATATAATTATATATATAATTCAAAATAGATTTATAATTATATATATAATTATATATAATTTATATATAATAATTATATATATATATATTTTTTTACAACAGCTTGTTTTGTAACTTGAAGTACTAAAAAAACACTAAATAAAAATAACACTAAATAAATTCAAATGAATAAATAAAAACTATATTTTTATTTAAAACTCCAAACACTATTGCATTTAAGTTAAGTTGATTAAAAAATATATTAAATCTAAATAAAAAATTAACAAAAACTATAAGAGTATATAAAAGATACTTTAATTTAAATCAGTATGATCAATGAAAATAACACCTTGTGCGCATTTGATTGAAGTGGCAATCAACACTGAGAATTAAATAAAAAACATAAAGTTTATATAAAAAAACTAGTGCTTTCAAACGATTAATCACTATTAATCGCATCCAAAAAAAAGTTTGTTTACATAATATATGTTTGTGTACTATATATATTTATTATGTATGTTTTTATGTATATATAAAGACACACACATACAGCATATGTATATATTTATATTCATATTATTTATATTATATATATTTCATATATGAAGATAACATATTTTTCCTACATATACACATGCATGTGTGTCTTTATATATACATAATAAATAAACAGAACATACACATATATTATGTGATCAAAAACTTTTATTCTGGATGCGATTAATCGCGATTAATCGTTTGACAGCACTAATAAAAACAGTATATAAATATTAGATAGCTTTGAATCTAAATTCTGATTGGATTAGATGCATTTCGAAGGCTTCCTAAAACAGTATACATAAATACATGCCTGCATTCATATATATAAAAAAGTCAGTTCTCCAAAAGAACTAAAATATAATTACTAAATTTATCCGAGCTTTGTGCTGTTCATATTGCACTGTATATTCTTGTCAAAATGTTGTGTCTGTTTTTATTTGTAACATCTGTGAATGAAACGTACCTGAGAATCCCAAGTCTTGAGCTTTGAAAGAGCAACTTTTGCTCTATGAAGTTTTCTAATGGTGTCTGTTTTTCTAGATTCGATGGGCACATGCCACCCTGACCAGTTCCAGTGTCCGGACCACCGCTGCATTGACCCCAATTACGTGTGTGATGGAGACAGAGATTGTGCAGATGGAGCGGATGAACAGGGCTGTGGTAAGAGTTCATTACATGCAAGACCAAACTCTTCATTATTGCATCTCATCAACACTCCATATTGTTTATATAAAATGGTTTATTTATTAAAAATGTGTTAATACCATTTAAATTCTTCATAAACCTCTATTTCAACATAAACCAGACATGCCCACCAATAACTGTGCAATCATTGACGAATACATAGAATCTTTCACAATATAAACGGCATAATAAAATCTCTAATGGAAGATTAACACAGTTGATGACTTGTTTTTCTTGATCCGACTGATTCTTGTTCTTCTGACCGTCAGTGTACAACTGCACAGCGTACGAGTTTAAGTGTGCAAACGGCCATCAGTGTGTCAATTCCTACTACCGATGTGATGGGGTCTTTGACTGTAACGATCGCTCGGATGAATCTGGCTGTCGTAAGTAGGAACAAATGAATTCTTTCAGTTCTGATAATCTTCAATAATGCATTAGTTGCATTACATTTAGAGTTTATAAATGAGTGAATCTCACAAAAACATTTCCAGGTTACTGTTCACCCTACATCTAATACTAAAGATACTAGTTTTATTATTATTGTTGTTTTTGCAATATGACTATTTTGGTCGTCTTTTTTATTTATGTTTTTATTTATTTTTTATTTGATACATTTATATATATATATATATATATATAATTTAAAAAAAAATTAAACAACAAATACTGCATGAATACATTATTTTATTGATTATATTTATTTATACTGCAGTACTAAGGATACAAAAAAAAATTTGCATTAAAGTTATCAAATGTAGGGAAAAATGTGCTTAAGTGTAATAAAAAAATTTCAAAAAAAGGTTTAATTTAATTATTGTAATAGTTAATTATTGAACATTATATTGAACCTTAATTCTAAACCTCGGGAAGCTTGTATTATGATGTATGTTAAATGAAGCTAACACGACCTTTGACCTTCCCAGCCACGAGGCCGCCTGGCATGTGTCACCACGAGAGTGAGTTTCAGTGCCAGTCAGACGGCAGTTGTGTTCCCTCAAACTGGGAATGTGACGGGCACCCAGACTGTGAAGACGGCTCAGACGAGCACCACGCGTGCCCCCCGCGCACGTGTCCCACCGCGCAGTTCCGCTGTGATAATGGGAACTGTGTTTTCCGTGGCTGGATATGTGATGGTGATAACGACTGTCGGGATGGAAGCGATGAGCGAGACTGTCCCACGCCGCCGTTCCGCTGTCCCAGCTGGCAGTGGCAGTGCCCTGGACACAGTGTGTGTGTGAACCTCAGCAGGGTGTGCGACAACACGCCAGACTGTCCCAACGGCGCCGATGAATCCCCTCTCTGCAGTAAGTCATGGCATATGTTTAATGAGATTTACAGCAATATTTAAGACATGTACGGTACTGTACAGCATTTTGAGGCATGATTATTATTTAAGGGTTTTGAAATAAGTCTCACAAAGGCTGCATTTATTTGATAAAAAATAGAGTAAAATTTTGAAATATTATTATAATTTATAATAGCTGTTTTCTATTTGGATATATTTTTAAATGTAATTTATTCCTGTGATGCAGAGCTGATTTTCAGCATCATTACTCGTTACTCATCAAGAAATAATTCTAATATGCTGATTTGCTGCTCAATAAACATTATTATCAGTGTTAAAAAAAACGAACATATTTTTGTTGTTTGTAGGATTTTTTTAATTAATAGAGCAGCATTTATTTGAAATAGAAATCTTTGGTAACATTATTATTGACTTTACAGTCACCTTTGATCAATTGCATGTTTTCTTGCTGAATAAAGTATTTTTTTTATGGTATTTGAATGAAAGTGTACAAACTTTATTATATAAGATAAAGCATACAGTATAATATATTGATTCGTTTTTTTAAGATTATTCTAGCTCCCTAATAAACATCTTGGCTTTGTTCTAAATCTTAATGAGCTGCATATATTGGCAGGTATTCATCCAAAAGTGAAAGTTCGCTCACCTTTAAGTTGTATCAAACCGGTTTGAGTTTCTTTCTTCTGTTGAACGTAAAGCAGATATTTTGAAGAATGTGGGTATCCTGACAGTTTCTGGTCCCCATTAACTACTCTAGCAATTTTTCCATACTATGGATGCCAGTACATTAGTCAATTCATCTTACAAATGCATAACTTGTCTTGAATCCAGAACATTAATTTACACTGGAATCTTTAATATTTCTGTTGATATTGCGGTCGGGCGGTTGATTCAAATACATGGAGTATTCAGTACGTCGTCTGTGTTATAAATCCCATGTGTCAAATCATGCATGTGTTTAGCTGATCTGAAAATTAACATTGCAATGATCTGTGATTTTCCTTCCATGTTGCTCTCCCTTCTCACAGATGAGCCTTTACCAGGTAGGCTAAATCCCTAATCACCCACAATCCTCTGCATGAAGCACTAATCTATCCCAGTATCTGTCTGGCTGTACTCACTAACCGTCCAATTACGTTCAGAGTGTCTAAATATGGCAAGATTGTGTGTGTTTAGCATTATAGACACTTAGAGATGTAGTGTGTGTAGTACTGTGTTTGATATATGTTACATGTGTTAGTCCATAGAAATGGCTCACAAACACAGAAATAGCTTAGATTTCAACAGTTAACATTAGGGCTGGGCAATATATTGAAGATTCACAATATATTTGCAGTAATTTTAAAAATTAAGCAATATTATAAAAATTGCTCTTATTGAAACTTAAGCAGCAAAAACAACATTAGAATTGAAAAGTTTGATTCCTTTTCCAACAGCCGAACCAATTAATTAATTGGTTTCCTCCATCAATAATGTTCACAAAACTGACCATGTGACTTTTTATATTAAATGCTTTAATATATATATATAATTATTAATATTATTACTGCATTTATTTAATTGGCAAAAATGGATATTGAATATTGAAATGTTTGAAATATAAATATATGTAGATACATTTTACTTTATTTACATTTCTGCATATAGGTTTTTGGTGCATATTCATGAAAATAATCAAATATGTTTGTTCCTTCATTATTAATTTAGTGTTTGGAAACTTTCTTGATTTCTTTGATATTATTAACTATAATTTTAACTGTATTGTAGTTTTTGCATTAGTCTTACTGTAGCATCAATGAAATACTGTTATAGTTTTAATGAAATTTTTTTTTAATCATTTTTCCACTTTTAATTTTATTATTTTTAAAATAGGTTTATTATTTTAATAAATTTATTTTAATTGTACTTTTGGTTATTTTAGTATATCAAGATAAACTAAATGAAATATTTCCTGGGCAACCAGCTGAAATAAAATGTTTCCCCCTTGCTTCTCTTCTTTATTCATGTATTTATTTATTTATTTATTATTATTATTTTTTTTACTTTTTTTTTTTACTTTTTTTAGTTAACTATAATACCACTGTTATTGTTAAAACATGTATATATTACTGTAAACTGGTTGTTTGGCTACAAAAATGGTTCATCTGAATAAAAAAAAAACATATTTTAGGCAATTTTAAGCTAAATGTATAAATATACAGATTTCTATACAGATTTTGCCCAGCCCTAGCACTCTTCCCGTTTAATGGTTGTGCTGAGCATGTTCCCAGAATACCTTGCGTCTTAATGCATGCTTTTTCTTTCCATTGTCATTGATCTAAATGTGTCTTCTTCCTCATAGATCAGGAGAGCTGCTCAGATAACAATGCGGGCTGCACTCACGGCTGCATCCAAGGCCCGTTTGGAGCCCAGTGCACGTGTCCTATAGGCTTCCAGCTGAGTAACGACTCAAAGACGTGCGAGGACATCGATGAGTGCCGTCCTCCGGGCATCTGCAGTCAGCACTGCTTCAACGAGAGAGGCTCCTTCCGCTGCCATTGTCAGGAAGGATACACTCTAGAAGCAGACGGGCGCACCTGCAAGGCCTCAGGTTTGTGATCTCTGACAGTGCTAAGACAGATATTAGTGGAGTGGAGCCACAACGGGACTCCGGAAGCCAACTGGACGTTCACAGCGGGGTCTAAAGCAGCCTCTCGGATTACCACAGATAAGAGGAATAACATATATGTCAGTCACAAACTTTCTTATGGGGGTAATTAGGTGGTAATCACCAAACAAAGGGTTGTTTATGAGCTCTGCCGCTGACAAGAGTCCATTCCCTCCAGATAACCTGGTGAAAAATGCTGTCATCCGATATACCTCGTCTTCTTCCTGAATGACTCTTTTTTTATACTTCTATCTGACATGGCCAAATAGGTCTTGCATAGTTTTATAACTGAGAGCTGATACGTGTTTGGATTCATTTCTACTCCTGGTTATTTGATATGTTTTGAGATAACGGTGTACTTTGAGTTATAATCACTTATTGCGATCCAAATATGAAGCGCAAAACACTGACTGCCAGTCTAAAGTTTGACACACTTGACTTAATCATGTTTCTCATCATTGTGAGCGCTTTGAGTGTCTAGAAAAGCGCTATATAAATGTAAGGAATTATTATTATTATCATTATTGTGAAAGCCAGGGGCGTTTCTAGACCACCATAACTGTGGGGGGGCAGACAGGGGCCACTTGTGCTTTTAGAGGGCACAACTTTAAAATTAATCTTAATCTACTTTATAGCCTATTATTCCTTTAGTCATTTTTCACCATGTCATGTATCGCTGCAATTTGAATGTAATCTAGAACAATTTCTAACTAAAATGAATGTTTCATCATGTTTCAATTATTTTACAAATCATTTTGTATTGTAGTGTCAGGGGCATCATTTTTGAAGAGGCACGAGTGAAGGGGGTCTCATGCTTGTCACGTGACACACAGCAGGCTTATAGGATATAGGCTTATGTCCCTACTGGAAAAAAAAACAATAAAACCATCACAGAAAATTTGAATGGTTTCTGCAACAAAGACTTTATGATTTATTGGTTTTAACAAGCCACCTATAGAAGGCAAACTGTGATGAACACAGTCCATTACAGTTTCCGGTAAAACCAATACAAGTCTATACAAGTAAATATATATTTTAAACACTTGTAAATGTAATTTGAAGTATTTTATTATTGACTGAATTGTTTCTCATGATTGTGAAAGCCTTGATTTAAAGGATGAATATCTATTCAAAATAAGTTATATGTAAAAAAAAAAAAAAAAAAAAAAATATATATATATATATATATATATATATATATATATATATATATATATATATATATATATATATATATATATATATACGTAATTTAATATTTGAAATATTTACACTAATTTTCAAAAGTTTGGGGTCAATGTAATTTTTTAAAGAGATTTAAAATTGTATTAAGCAAGGACACTGACCGGAAGTAACAATGATTCCCCCCCCCCAAAAAAAAAATTTTTTTTAAATAAATAAATATAAATTAATGCTATTAATTTATATAAACTTATTATATACAGCATATTAGAATTATTTCTGAAGGATCATGTGACACTGAAGACTGGAGGAATGATGCTGAAAATACAGCTTTGATCACAGGAATAAATTGCATTGAAGAATATATTAAAATAAAAAGTTATTTAAAATTGTAATAATATATGACATAATTCTATTCTCTCTTTCTCAATCTGACAGGATCTCGAGAGGCCTTGCTCTTAGTGGCCAGTCGGAATCAGATTGTATCAGACGACATCCTCGCACAGCCAAACATTATTCGGTCTCTAGTGCGTGATGGCCGTAATATTGTGGCAGTGGATTTTGACTCCGTTACGGATCGTATTTACTGGTCTGACACCACCCAGGACAGAATATGGAGCGCTCACAAGAATGGGACCGACCGCACCTTGGTGAGTGACATGAACACCCCTCCAGCACCCTTAAGGTCCTGTCACGAAATTTTAAAAAATAATTTAAATAAAAATAATCGTTTATTCGTATTCGTCATCCTTTCCCATTAAAATGCTTGCTACAGATGCGAAAACGCAGAAAATAAAACCAGATCTGAATTTTTTTTATGCCGAACGGACGGCAGCGTGTAAACGTGATTGACACAACATGAGCTCCTATTTATTTTTTTACGTGCAAAAATGTCATACTACAATTTCGGACTCAGTGTGCAAAGACCCTTTAAAGTCAACATGACCAACAATTAACACTAAAATATCATTTGTCTTCCCGGGAAGATCTTTGACAGTGGAGTGACCGTTACCGAGAGTCTCGCCGTCGACTGGGTTGGCAGAAACCTATACTGGACGGACTATATTTTGGAGACCATAGAGGTGTCCAAACTGGACGGGTCTCACAGAGCGGTGCTGATTAGTGAAAACGTGACCAATCCAAGAGGTCTGGTAGTGGACCCTAGAAACAAGTAAGATCAGTGACCAAATAACATGTATTTGAAAATGACTTTGAATGACCAGAGTTTGAAAACAAAATCCATTTTTATGTATTTCAGCTCACATCTGATGTTTTGGACGGACTGGGGCAGAAACCCTCGTATTGAGAGAGCCAGCATGGATGGGAAATTAAGGACCACGATCATCAGCAGCAAACTTTATTGGCCTAATGGCTTAACTATTGACTACCCCAACAACCTGCTTTACTTTGCTGATGCTTACTTAGACTTTATCGACTACTGTGATTACGACGGAAAGAACCGAAAACAAGTGTTGGCCAGCGATTTGGTGAGATCTTTTGTGTTATGCACTCATTTATGTTTATGAATATGGTTGATATTATAGCATTGCAGACTGCAAAACAGTGCTCTTTCTCAGAGTTTCTGTCTTGTTCTCCAGTATAAACTTTCTTAAATCAAGAACATTTTTAAATAGTTTTCTTTTTCACCATTGAATCAAAAATGGATAAAGTAAATAATTGTGCAACTTTTTTCTGAATTGCATCATATAAACTCGCGATTGAGCGTTATAAAGTCAGAATTGTATGATATAAAGTCGCAATTTAGAATTTTTTATTTTTTTGAGAAAAATACAATTGTGAGTTTATAATAAATTCGCAATTTTGAGATACAAAGAGTCTTGCAATGTCTTGCAATTCTGACTTTATAACACAGTAGGAAGTTTATATCGCACAATTCTGACTTTATTTCTCAGAATTGCGAGTGTGTCTTGAAATTGAGATTTTATGATCACGAAAAAGACAGAACTGCAAGATGTAAAGTTTCAATTATCTCACAAAAATCAAATTTCAGAGAAAAAAATGTCTGAATTGTGAGATAAAAAGTCGCATAGATGCCATTTTTAGTCACAAGGCAGAGCGCAAATCATCTTTTGCTTTAAAATAGTGAATAGTGCTGTCAGGTTTTACTAGACGTGCAGTGACAGTCATTTTTGTGCTTGACCTTATTGAATATGCATCTCTATGAGTTTCCCTTTCGCATTACCACCATTTGCATACCACCATTTGCACCAATATTAACTGCCCAAAAATGCATGTCTTAAACCATTTTGCACTTGAAATGCATGCAATGTATTGCTAGGAGGAGGCACCACAGAGAACAGAGAGCATTTTAAACATATTAATTTATTTGGAAAGAAAATATCGTTTGCCAAACCATGTTATTTTTTTTTTTAATTTGCATCAGGAAATAAAAGACTCATTTAGGAGTCACGCAATACATGGTTTATCAAAACCCTTCATTTTTTGGCCTCCGGTTCTTTTCAATGTACTCTAGCTGATTTATTTATTTATTGTTTAGGCAAAATCTATGCTAATTTGCGCAGTTCTTGAAATATTGCATTGGTCGATAAGTAAATGAGATGTTGCTTCTGTGTTCTTTAATTTGTGTGTTGTTAGTAAATCACCCACAAGAAACTTACACAGCCATCGGCGCTGTTTTGGAATTGTGCTATCGCGCTATTTTCCCCTTTTTATTAAAACTGGCCTTAAGTGTCTTAAAAAGTTATGAATTTACTGTTTGAATAAATATTTACTGTGTGAATAAATAACACACCTATTGTTTCTCAATTAAAAGGTGCTGCAACATCCCCACGCAATTACCATTTTTGAGGATTTTATCTATTGGACAGACAGATATGTCAACCGTGTGATCCGGGCCAACAAGTGGCACGGACAGAACCAGACCGTGATGCTGTATAATCTGCCCCAGCCCATGGGTCTGGTAGCACTTCATCCTGCCCGACAGCCTGCAGGTACAACCCTGATTACAAACCGCAAATACAGCCAGATCAGCTAGCTGCTACCTGAGGAGAAGAGTCTTATCGTTAAGATTAAATACAGCAAATAAAAAAAGGCATTTCTGGAAGTCACTATGGTGAGAAAAAAGGTTTGAAAAGAGCTGAATAATAAGAGCTTTTTGTCACATGCTTAATTGCACTGAATGTGCACTTGTAGTGTACTTGAAAAATATACTTGCAGATTGTTAATTATATAAAAAGCCACTTTTATGACTGTTTCCTAACACACTTTTAAAATATGCAATCTGTAATAATGTCAAATTAGAAGTTGCTTTAAAATACACAGTCTTTATGTTTTAATAACCTGTTGTCAAGCTTTGAAGAAGTACACTTATTTTGATGTGCTGACTAACATAATAAATCATAATTTTATTACGTTACATGTTACATGTTAAATGTATTAAATTGCTACTTCGTCATTACAAATACACTGTATGACATACAGATTTACAATATAAATTACATTTAAGTCTATTTTGGTTAACCATAAATGCTTGTCAGTGCAATTGACTGTACACTTTAGGATTATTAAAAACAGTAGAAGTAATTTAGGTGAGTCAAAAACACTCTGAAGTTCAGTAAATGGTATTTATTGTAAATTTAAACTAGTTTTAAATGTATTTATTTATATAGTGCTTTTCACAATACATACCATTTCAAACGAACCTGTTAGGTGATGAAACCAGTTTGTGTTTATAATGATTACAGTCTAAGGATAATATTTGACAGTTTTGTACACTATGTTAGTCCAAGAATAACATATTTTACTGTAGAATAACATGCACCAGTGAATTGTACACAGAAAAGTGTATTAAAAGGAAAACGGGGGTTACACTGATTCCATGCTGACTTCAAAGTTTTGATGTGTTTTGTCCTGCAGGTTACAACCCCTGTGACCCCCGATCGAGCCCCTGCACTCACATCTGTCTCCTGTCAGCGGTCGGTCCCAGGTTCTACTCCTGTGCCTGTCCGTCTGGTTGGACTCTCGCCGCTGACCAGTTCACATGCGCTAGAGGTATGAGAGACATCAGCCAAATATTTGTGGCCGATACTGATATCTAGAGCAGAGTTTCTCATGGTGAAGGGACCTTTGCCACAGAAACAGTTACACGCATCTCACCCATGACAACATACCATTCATAAAATCATTGCACTCAAATTAAAGTCAGTTGAACTTTTAAAAAACGAGTCTGGAGAACTTTTAGAATTTTTAGTTGTCTGCAATCAAGGTGCATTTGCATGAGATGCATAATGACACAATAGATGAAGTCTTGTTTTCTGGAAAATCTATCAAAATTTATTTTGTTAATGTAAAAAAAATAATAAATGAATAAATATATATACTGCCAATAGGGCAAATAAAAAAATATATATTTTCCCTTTTGAGTTAAGTTTATTTGCTTTTGAAATAAGCTCAAAGATTTATTCTACAACATAAAATAAATCAGAAAGACCCTACCTGTGATTTTTTTTAAGCTTTTGTGTATCGTAAATAAGAAGACAGTTGCTAAAAAGTGGCTAAATGGGACTTCAGAGGTAATTAGGGACATAAAATAGCATCACATCAAACTATTCACCTTTTACACCCTCGCAGTGTTTATAATGCTCTTGCAAACAATTCCAACTCAGACTTTCCGACTTTAAAAAAGAGACTGAAAGAGCTGTCAGTAAACTTCATGGCGATGACAATGAAGTCATGTTACCAAGATTGCTTCTGCTTGTTGTTAAAATTCATAAAAGTTTGTAAAGATTTTCTTAATAAATTAAACCTGAAAGAATCAAAAGCTAAAGAAGCCATAAATCTAATGGAAACATCCTATTGGGTTTCTGTTGAGGGAAAGAGGTTGATGCTAACCATTGTATCTAAAAGGACTTTAATGGACAAGATGAATTAATGCAATGAGTTTAACAGTTTATTCCTGCTTGTGGCTGTTTTAATGAATAATACATGTGTCTATGTCTTTACCTCTGGCCTCTGTCCATTTAATCTACTTCACTGTGAATGAATAAAGCAGGCTTCTGTTAAAATTGGATATAGATTTCATGGGAATGAAAACTTGTCAACAGCAACCCATTTTCGATTTACTTAGTAAGCTTCTTTGCAGAGGCAAACATTTACTATTATAAAAGGCCTTAGCTCAGCTGACGGTAACAGATGAAAGCGCGCAAGAGGCCTTTAGTCTTAAGAAGCCCTTAACATTCCCTTAGGGCAAACTCTCAACCTCGCTCAGGTTTCAGCCTTTGTTAGTGCTGTCAAGTGCATTCTTCCATAAAAGTTTAACAATTAATCCAGACAAACGCTGATTGAATGGGCTGTTTATCGCAATCAATTGTGCTGACACAGCTATGTTTGCTCTGCAAGACCTTTTTCACCAGTAGCTCATATCTGCACTAAATGCAATGCAATGAAACCTAATTCTGGGAATCTGTGCTATCCATTGTGAAAAGTAAGTGCGCTTAATTGTATTGAATGGGCAATATCTTAATAGGTGCTCTCATCAAAATATGCTAAAGTGTACTTCTTTTTCTAGACACATCTTAGTTTACTTACAGGAAGTTCACCCACAATAATTTAATTATATCACATGTCGTAATTGTTTGGTTGAAATAAGATGTGACACACTGCTAAAAAGCCCATTATTATGATTTTTATGAATACCACGTGAATTATGACTGATGACTTTTGCAGTTGAGGATCCGTTCCTGGTGGTGGTGAGAGACAGCATCATTTATGGCATCCCGCTCAACCCGAATGATAAGAGCAATGACGCCATGGTGCCGGTCGCTGGGCTGCTGAATGGATATGATGTCGACTTTGATGATGCTGAGCAGATGATCTATTGGGTGGAACATCCGGTAAATCTTATGAACACTTCAACTATCCTATCTCAAATGAGTTGTATCATTAAGGTGTTTTGAATGCTATAATTATGATTTTGCCTATTAATTGTAATTTATTTTACCTGCACAGGGGGAGATCCATCGAGTAAAGTCAGATGGTACCAACAGAACTGAGTTTGCACCAGCAGCCATCCTGGGTTCTCCGGTCGGACTGGCTCTGGACTGGATGTCTCAGAACCTTTACTACTCCAACCCTGCTTCACAGTCTATAGAGGTTGGCAAGACTTTAGATCTCTTTCCCCCGAATCATGAATTGTTCTTGTCAGGGCAGAGGGTTATTTCTATGTGCTGAAGATTTATGAAGAAATGTTTAAACACACCAGTTTCATCAATGTTAAAAACTACTTTAGGACCAGTTAGTTCTGTGTGCTAATGCATTGTTGTTATCAGTAACAAAAATGTAAAAAAAAATTGTAAAAAAAAATATATATATATATTGAAAATGAGAAATAAAGTTGAAAGATAAGTTGCTCAAACTAATGCTGAAATAAAGACAATAGAAAAAAATAAATATGAAAAAAATGACAAAAGCACAATATTAAAAGTTAAACTAAAATTCAAGTGCAAACTGAAAATATGCAAAAGGTAAATTTTATAATAATAAATATTTAGTATTTAAATAATAATTAGTGCTGTCATATAATTAATCGCAATTAATTGCATCCAAAATAAAATATATTATTACACATATATTATGCAAACAAAAACTTTTATTTTGTATGCGTGTGTATTAATCACAATTAATCACTTGACAGCACTAATAATAATATATAAATAATACTAAAAAAACACTTATGAAAAATTATGAAAATAAAAATCATTGTTTTCAACACAAAAATACATAATGAATGTAAACACTGTGAACAGGTGAAACAAAAATACAATATGTCAAAATATTAGACGTGCATTCGGCTTCAATTATTGAATATTTACTTGACTACTTAATACTGCTACAAATTTCATTTGTATTTTTTTTCTGCTTGTTATTCATTTCTTTGTTCTCTATTTTTATATTACTTACCTGGATCATTATTTGAAAAGATATTTACTTAAAGGTACAGGTTGTAGGACCTGCCACTACAGGGCGCACTACCAAAACAATAAAAATCGCGTGGTTTGATGACGATAAGGATGAGCGTGGAATGATGGGATTTGTTGTCTTCTACCCAACCACTAATGGCCATCAATGGCCAGACGGAAAGATAAATCATGGATTTAACGCCAGTTCAACGATTTGGGCGAGTAGATTACATACAAAGTCAATGCAAAGACCCGATCAGACTATGGATCAGGTGCATCCTCGCGCGGGTCTAGAGACGTGATGCCCCGCGTTTGCCGTGTATGCCCCATAATACTGATGTTGTTGATTGTTATAATAGCATACATTTTCTTTAAAGATACGAATCAAAACAACTCACCTGTCGAGTAAAACACAAGCGAAATCGGCATCTCTTTTTTGTTGAAATTTGTCACAAAGCTACTTCCGCATTCGTCCACGACACTGTTGTCACATGGTTTCTATGTCAGTAAAGGCGCTAACAAAGGGTAAATAACGTCATCGACAGGT
Source organism: Carassius auratus (assembly GCF_003368295.1). NCBI lineage: Eukaryota > Metazoa > Chordata > Actinopteri > Cypriniformes > Cyprinidae > Carassius > Carassius auratus. The sequence goes on along the minus strand of NC_039251.1, from coordinate 8,030,059 downwards.
GACTGCACTGCCCCGTGTCACTGATTAAAATGGGAATTTTCTCACGATTTACAAGTAGTTGAAAACATTAGAGATATTGTTAGTAATCAGCTGGACAAAATATATAACACTAGCCTAGCGGTTTTTGGATATTTTACTGCAAATATCTTACAAATTGTACGTTTAATTAAAAATGTTTAAATGTAATTTGTTGTGCAGTTGCATTTAAATGGTTAACAATAATTGAGCAATGCCACTGGTACTGTTATTGTGACAAACACAATATGATTTGTTTCAGGTTCTCAAGCTAAAAGGAGAGGTTCAGTACAGAAAGACTCTCATCACTAACAACGGCTCACCTACTGGTGCAGGAGCTCCTGCTGGCATCGCGGTGGATCCAGCACGTGGGTAAGTCCAGATAAGCAGAAGTCTGGTCTGGAATTAACCCTGATCCCCAGATTCAACATGCTCCAGATGATTTAATATCACCTGCCAGGACTGAACTGCCTGAGCTCACTAAACAACAGTCAACTTAAAGCACACATACAGTAATCATGATCAGTCCTTAGATTATATGCTTAATATAAGAATGGAATTGCTGTATTTGTATTCAAACAAAGAGACGAAAGAGTAGTGTTTCCCGTGGGTTTGCATACATGATGCTGTTCTGTTTCATGATGTTCTGTCTTTGTTTTAGAAAGATGTACTGGACTGATCAGGGAACAGAGAGCGGGATCCCGGCTAAGGTGGCATCGGCAGATATGGACGGCTCCAACGCAGCCATCCTCTTCACCCACAATCTGGAACATGTGGAGTTCATAACCATAGACATCAGAGAGAACAAGCTCTACTGGGCTGTTACAGGAACTGGCGTGGTATGACAGTCAGAAACACTCATGTTGAAAAAGATATCCGATGTTCACAAAAGCTGAGTATATCTGGCCAAAAATACAGTAAAAACAGCAATATTGTGAAATATTAATACAATTTAAAATAGCAGGGTGCTATTTAAATGTATTCCAAGATGAACTTTCTCCATTCTTCAATGTCACATGATCATTCAGAAATCATTCTAATATGCAGATTTGGAATTTTATAAATATAAGAATTCTTTTGTAACATTATAAATGCTTTTACCCACTTTTGGTTAAATTGATGTGTCCCTGCTGAGTAATATTTCCTATAATAGTGCATTTCTGCATATACATTTATTTATTTATTTTTGCATCCACCTTAGAACCCATGTTGGTCGCTATTTCATTTGACAGCCGTTACATACTGTATCTCAACCAAATGAAAACTTATTTAACAGGGTAACACAACTGTTTCTTCCATGTTTCAGATCGAGCGCGGTGATCCCGATGGATCAAACCGCATCACGATGGTGAATGGACTGTCCCATCCGTGGGGTGTGGCCGTATACGACTCCTTCCTGTACTTCACAGATCGAGACTTTGAGGTGATTGAACGCGTCGACAAAGCCACAGGACTCAACCGGGTCGTAATGCGGGATAACGTGGCCGGTCTCAGAGTACTCAAAGTGCACCACAGAGACTGTGAGTATGATAAATACATGTAGCAAAATGGCTCTCACACTGTGATGCACTTCATAAAAATAGCTCCTCCCACACAAAGTGCACAGAATATGCATAACTGATTTCAGTGGAGTTTGGTGCTCTAGTAAGCAAAGCAAGTGATGACAAGTTAAAAATATACAATACCCTGTTAAAAAAAACAGCTTATGCTGGTTAGGTATGTTTTGAAGCATGGTAGCTGGTTTAAGATGGTCATGTGCTGGTCCTGAACTGGTCCTAAGTAACTCCTGCTCAGTACCAGCTTATAACCACCTTAAACCCACTCATGACCAACTAAAGACCAACTTAAACAAGCTCAAACCAGCTACCATGCTTCAAAACCTGCTCTACCTAAACAACATATGCTTGTTTTTTTCAGCAGGGATATGATAACAAACAACAGTTAAAAAAAAAAAAAATTAAAATAAGCTGCTATTGAATTCAAAAAGATAATAAAAAATAAGAAAGATATAAAAAATAGACATAAGATAGACGTCATCTTGCTAATGTCTAATAAACAAACAACTACACGTCAGACACAAATGTTGGGTAAAAGAGTCCAATTTAATTAATATTCAATTAAATTTAAAGTAGTATATTGTCTTGATTTTTTGCATACAATATTGTCAAATCATACAGAAAACAAGCAATAACAAGCCAAAAAAAATTCTATATGACAATAGCGAACAACAGTTAATTGTTTTTTATTAAAATAAGCTGCAAATTAATTAAATGAAAAATCATTTTTATTTAATTTAAAATCAAAATCAAATTTAAAAAGCAACATATATTTGTATATATATATATATATATATATATGTGACCCTGGACCACAAAGAAGAAAAATAGATAATTTTGACCCATAAAATGTATTGTTAGCTTTGGCTTCTGCTACAGATATACCTGTGCGACTTACGACTGGTTTTGTGGTCTAGGTTCACATGTATAACAATAACAATATACAGCTTTTATACAGACATTTAGAAATTTAAAGTACTTTTTGCGTGATTTTTTTTTTTTTTTTTGGATAAGAATTCTAATAAGCATAAAACAACACTATGCAAATGTTGGGTAAAATAATCACACTTTTTATTTGCATTTAACTCAATTCTGAAGAAAAATACTGTAACATGTACATTAATGTTCTTCATTTCTATCGATCAATTGCTGCCTGTGAAGGCATCTCTCAGTGCCATTTTTTAAAGCATTTATTTCTGATTCATTCTGCGGCTGACATAGGGTGGTCTTTTTCTGGAAGTCATCGTAACCTTGATGGCCGTGTAGCAATTACCAGAGAGCGATGAATGACTTTCAATAGGATATCAGTTTACCAATTAGTTCCCCTCTGCCTCAGGGGGACACTCAGCTTTATGTGGAGAAGAATCAATGTCCGTTTGTTCGGTGTTCAGTGCACATGTTCATTCTCCAGGGCTGTGAACGCCATCTATTGTATGAGTGCTTCCAGTAAGATCTGGAAGTGCTAGCAAAGCAGAGTCCCAATATATCAGTACTGCTCCACACTGATATGCACCAGGAATGTGTATACATTACCAGAATAGATAGATATGAGTCAGTATCCTGTACTCTTAAATATCCGTCTCTCGTTCTCATTATCTGCTGTTTGTCTTTCTGCCTGTCTCCCCATAGCCTCGGCAGGCTCGTCTAACGGCTGCAGTAATAACATGGGGACGTGTCAGCAGTTGTGTCTGCCTCGTCCCGGTGGCCTGTTCAGCTGCGCCTGTGCGACGGGGTTCAAGCTCAGTGCTGATAACAGAACCTGCTCTCCATACCAATCCTATGTGGTGATCTCGATGCTCACTGCCATCAAGGGCTTCAGTCTGGAGGGAGCGGATCACTCCGAGTCTATGGTGCCTGTGGCAGGCAGAGGTGGGTTCAGTAGCACTGGGTGGTACAGAGAAAAACACTTTTATATTAAACATTATAATATATTTAATTAAGAAAACATATGAATTATTATACATTTGTGTATGAAATATTTAATGTAATTTTTAATTTTATATTTATTTATTTAAATTGACATTTATTTATTTATATCTATATTATTTCCCAATTTATATTTTATATTATTTTATTCTCTTTACATGATATTTATTTTGTAATAAAGAGAATAATAATTCTTTATCATATTTGTATAATTTTTTAAAAATGTGTTTGTTTTAAATGCTATGTAGATGCGATAAAGATACAAAATGTTAGAATAATTGATAAATTAAAATACAGCAATAAAATCGATCATAAAAAAAATATAAATTAATATCGCCTATACGTAAACACAAGGTTGAATGATACTTAAACTATTTTAACATGACCACGGGGTCAATAAATATAATTTTTCTATTATATTTATTATTTTGGATTATAAATAATACAAAGTTTTATAAAGTGTTATATTTTTACATTTGTATTATTTTGTTAAAAAAAGTTATATGTTATATGTTATATGTTAAATGTTATATATATATATATATATATATATATATATATATATATATATATATATATATATATATATATATATATATATATATATATATATATATAATATACATATACACACACACACACATCATTTAATAATAGATTATACATATACACATATGAGTTCATTGAAGTGAACTGACTCATTTACCAACTATAATGTCATTTTTGCTACTAATATTTTAGTCAGAGACACTAATAAACTTTAAAGCCAAATAAAAAACACAGTTATTCACAACATTGGTTTATTGTACATTGCCAGCATAATTTTGCAATGACCCTGTACTACAAAACTAGTCATAAGGATCAGTTTTTTGGACAATAGGACAATATTTGTCCGAGGTACAACTATTTGAAAATCTGGAATCTAAGAGTGCAAAAAAATCTAAATATTGAGAAAATCACCTTTGAAGTCGTCCAAATTCAAATTACTAATCAAAAATTAAGTTTTGGTATATTTATGGTAGGAAATTTACAAAAATATCTTCATGGAACATGATCTTTACTTATTATACTAATGATTTTTGGCATAAAAGAAAAATCTATAATTTTGACCCTTATATATACCTGTGCCACTTATGACTGGTTTTGTGCTCCAGGGTCACATATATGAATAATGTGTGTGATTATACACGCATAGTACAATTTAAAAACTTTGTGTGTGTGTGTGTTTCTGTGTGTGTCCTGTAGGCCGCAATGCTCTTCATGTGGACGTGCACATGTCTTCTGGATTCATTTACTGGTGTGACTTCAGCAGCACCGTGGCGTCTCAGAATGGAATCCGCAGGATCAAACCGGACGGATCTGGATTCCGCAGCATTGTCACCTCTGGCATCGGACGTAATGGCATACGGGGCATCGCTGTGGACTGGGCCGCAGGTGAGGGCTTGTGTGAAATCAGCTTTGGTAACTTGTTTGACTCTGGTAATAATAAGTACAGTTGTGACATTCTGAATGAAACTAATTTGACACTTTATGAAGGATGAAGTGCTTCTAAAGGAATTGGAAGACTAATGCCAAGTACTTCAGATACACTGGACTCATGAAGTGTTAAGTGAGGAATGCTCTAGAGCAGCTTTAGAGGTCAGAATGGTGACAGCTTTACCGTAGGGACATTTACATTAACTCACATCAGTATAAGCACAAACAGGTGGCATTGATTAAAGATTAACATATGACAAAAAAGAGGTTCTGATGGTTTAGGCCTCAGTGACCCATGGCTTGTTAAACATTCACTTTTGACCTGAATATGTGAATAAGCAATCCAAAGTTGTAATTGGCATTGACCTAATCTAACATTACAGGTGTTTTATTCTCAATATATATACACTACCATTCAAAAGTCTCCTTAGCTCAATGGAACTGCGTTAATTTTATCAAAATGTTTTCTATTTGAATTTATATCTAAATGTAATTTATTCCTGTGATGCAAAGCTGAATTTTCCGCATCATTACTCCAGTATTCAGTGTCACATGATCCTTCAGAAACTGATGCTCAAGAAACATCTCTTATAATCAATGTTGAAAACAGCTGTGCTGCTTAAAATATTTGTGGAAACCATGATATATTTTTTCCCAGGATTCTTTGATGAACAGAACGTTTAAAAGTATTTATATGAAAAATAAATATTTTAAAATCATTATAAATGTCTGTACTGGCCAATTATGATGAATGTAATGCACCATTATGGCATAGAACTATACATTTATTCCAAAACACAAACAAACATACAATTTTTAAGATTTATTGGTGGATAGAAAGTAAAAAAAAACAGTATTTATTAAATAATTATGCATGTCTTTACTGCCCAATTTTGATGGACTTAATGCATTATTACTGCATAAAATTAACAATTTCTTCATATATATATATATATATATATATATATATATATATATATATATACTGTGTATGACCACAGAATGTTGCAATGGACCAATTAGAACGAAGTGATTCATGTCAGTTATTTATTTGTTTATATACAGTATATACTATACATTCTACTCAACTATGGCTAAAAATGGGGCATATGTTGTGCAACCTGTTTTGTTTGCGCATAACACCATTCATAACGGACTAACTTGACATGCCATTTTAAAACGCAGCTCTGATGCACTCACTTTTACTAATGGTACAACAGCCTGAAAAATAATAGACATCCACCTAGTGCATGTGTACATCGACAAACAAAGTGTTTGGTCGTTAATCTCTCAAAGCAACATTAAGCCTCAGCGTTTCTCACGGTTTCTCTGGTGTTTCTTGTATTTGTCTTTCCACAGGAAACCTCTATTTCACCAATGCCTTCTTGACCGAGACGTACATCGAAGTGATTCGACTCAATACCACGTTCCGTCGTGTCCTTCTAAAGACCCAAGTAGACATGCCTCGTCATATTGTGGTGGACCCCATGAACAGATACCTCTTCTGGGCCGACTACGGACAGACACCCAAAATCGAGCGAGCTTTTCTAGACGGTTCCAACCGGACCGTGTTGGTTTCCTCAGGCATCGTCACCCCCAGAGGCCTGGCTTTGGACCACCGAGACGGATACATCTACTGGGTGGACGATTCCCTGGACATGATCGCACGAGTCCGGCCCGATGGGGGTGAGACGGAGGTCGTACGGTACGGGAGTCGCTATCCGACTCCGTACGGCGTCACCGTGTTCGAGGGGAATGTAATCTGGGTGGACAGAAACCTGAAGAAAGTCTTCCAAGCGAGCAAACAGCCAGGTGCGACCGACCAGCCGCTCGTGATCCGAGACAACATCAACATGCTGCGGGACGTCACCATCTTCGACCGGAGAATGCAGCCAAGTTCGGCCCACGAGCTCAATAACAACCCCTGCTTGGAGTCTAACGGCGGCTGCGCTCACTTCTGCTTCGCCATCCCAGGATCTCAGACGAGGAAGTGTTCCTGTGCCTTTGGGAATCTGGCTGCGGATAGCAGCAGTTGCGTGGTATCCCGGGATGACTACCTCATCTATACGACAGAAAGCACTGTACGGTCTCTGCGGCTGGATCCAGAGGATCATTCGCTGCCCTTCCCCGTGGTTAACGTGCCCCGGACTTCGGTAGCCCTTGATTTCGACAGGTTGGACGGCAGGATCTATTTCACCCAGAGCTCGGGAGTGGGCCAGAGCAAGATTAGCTTCATTACTTTGGCTTCACCTACCTCTCCTGCGACAGAGGTGGCCTCAGGTGAGCCGCTTATTTAAACTCCTAATGCACCCTGACACTGCAGGTTTAGCTGGAAATGGAAAGTTCATTGAGGCAATCTTTGAATGTTGGCTTGAAAAAGTATCTTGCATGACATATACAATGGTTAGTACGCAGACTTGAGGTTATTTAGGCCTTATGTAGTACTACGTGAGCAAACCTGTTCTTTTAAATGTGAAATATAAAAAAGAAAGATCATGCACGTAGAGAAGTTATTTGTTTCTTAGGCAAAAAATTTGCTTAATTGTTAATGTTGTTTTACATTTTGATTTGAGCAGATCAAATGTTCAGTTCAGGTATTTAGGATCATGTCTACTGTCTGAGAGTCACAGTAAATTGTGTGCAAAAAAAAACTGTCAATAACCACATTAAATTAGAAAGTTTGGGAAAATTAGATTTAAAGGGACCGTTTTTTGGTGACAATTCTGTCATCAATTACTCAACCTCATGTTATTCCGAACCTTTGCTCCTAATGAAGTTGTTATAACTATTTTTCTGAACATTTTCTTCTCTGTGGAGATCTGGGAGCTCCTGATGGCATTGCCTATGACTGGATCAACAAGAGGATCTATTACAGTGACTATATTAACCAGAGCATCAGCTCCATGGCAGTGGATGGGTCTCAGAGGACTGTTGTAGCACAGGTGCCCAGACCCAGAGCCATCATGCTGGATCCATGTAGAGGGTGAGTCTCTCATTCAGTTAGACTGTGGTTTCGATATACAATGAGCCATATTATCATCTAATTCAAATGCATTTCTCTGTATATGTGGTCAGGTATATGTACTGGACCGACTGGGGAACCAGTGCAAAGATAGAGCGTGCAACTCTGGGAGGAAACTTCAGGACAGAGATCGTCAACACTAGTCTGGTTTGGCCAAATGGTCTGACACTGGACTATGACGAACAAAGGCTGTACTGGGCAGATGCCAGCTTGTAAGATCTCATCTTTTAATTATATTCATAATATTTATAGTTCATTTAATTTAATAATATACCTTTAATAATAAACAAAACAATCTATGTAGAGTATTCTATGCATGCAATTATAAATTCTGTCGAGAAGTTCTGTGTCAGGTAGAAGTTTAATTTCAATCCATCATACTGAACTTGTTAATGAACATGTTAATATTGCCCTGAAGCAGCTGTTAAATCCAGAAAGACATTGACTTGTCAGGCAAGACAAACTTGTGCACTTATAACAACTGAGAGTCTTGTAGTAATGAAAAAGAGAGAGGCATCTTATTTGTACCCGGTAACATTACAAAAAAAAAAAAGATTTTGTACCTCTGGTAAATAGAACAAACAGAAGAAAAACTGAGATTTGCAGATCCATCTTTGATCAGGAGGTGAATGAGAAAATGTGTCTGTTTCAGTGCTCATTTTATAACTTATTAAATGGGAGGGTCTTTATTACCAAAGGATATTTTAACAGAAGTTTAACACATTTTTTTGTAATCAGCTTACACACAAGAGGCTGAGGCTGTAATGACCTATTATAATTATCAAATTATAATTTTAGATTTACATTATAATTTGAACTATCATGTAATATATAAAAAATATTGTATAACATTGGTCTGCCTCTATGAAAAATCACAGGCAAGACAAAAGGTTGATTAATTTTATAATTTCAGCCCATGCCTTCCTCATTAGCGGCAAAACTCTTTCTTAAGATTCATTTAACAGTGATTTATCATTTTAAAGGGGTCTTATGATGCTGCTAAAATGAACATTATTTTGTGTATTTGGTGTAATGGTTTATGTGCCTTCTGAAACTCATTGATTTTTTTACAAAGCTCATTGGTCCGAAAAGCACGGTGTGCTCTGATTGGACAGCTATCCAGTGCTTTTTGATTGGTCGAATGCCTCAATCATGTGACGGAAATGTTACGCCCCTTAACAGTTAACACTGTGATGCTGTGTGTTTCCTGGCTCGACGAGACAAGACCAATAAAAACCATTACAAACGAGGCATTTGTTGCATCCAATGGGGACATAATTACGAATTATAATGACTAAAACTGGGTTTTTACGCATTGCATTGTGCCACGTAAACATAAAACCATGTCTGAATTTGTGATCTGAGAAACTATAAACAAGCGATACTCTACACTGCTCAAAACTCGTGTTTGTATCATCAGTGGTAAATCCTTTCCATATGTACACAGTTTATACAATTTATACTTAATACATTCTAAATATTTGCCCTACATAATGATAAGTGAAGGTTTACTGTTCTCTCTATGCAGACAGAAGATTGAGAAATGCTCACTCACCGGGACTAACCGTGAGGTCATCGTAAGCACCGCCATCTACCCGTTTGCAATGACAGTGTATGGTCAGCATATCTATTGGACGGACTGGAACACACGCAGCATCTACCGTGCAAACAAGCACGACGGCTCCGACCAGAGAGTGATGCTACAGAACCTTCCATCGCGGCCCATGGACATCCACGTGCTCTCCAACAGCAAACAGCAGCAGTGCAGCAGTCCCTGCGAACAGTTCAATGGTGGATGCAGCCATATTTGCGCTCCAGGTTGGTTTACATTTCCAAACAATACGCTTTTTCTATACTACTTAAGGTTTTTACAGCCAGTATCCTCCAAAACCAAAGCTCTATTCCCAAACCTGTTGGGCTGCATTGCTATATGCTGAAAGGATTTCTCATTAGTAACTAATTTGGAACACTGTAGACAGCAACTCAATGAATCATGCAAATACTGTACATTACAGCACTATGTCAAAGGGGTCATATGGTGCAATTTCAAGTTTTCCTTTGTCTTTGGAGTGTTACAAGCTGTTTGCACATATATAAGATCAGTAAAGTTGCAAAGACTAAAGTCTCAAACCCAAAAAGATATTCTTTATAAAATAGCTATGTATGTGGTGTGTTTCTAAATATGTGACCCTGGAGCACAAAAGCAGTCTTAAATCGCTGAAGTATATTTGTAGCAATAGCTAACAATACATTGTAAGGGTCAAAATTATAGATTTTCCTTTAAAAATCAAAAATTATTAGAATATTAAGTAAAGATCATGTTTCATGAAAATATTTATACTTTAAATATATTAAAACATATTTTTTATAGTAATATTCATTGCTAAGAATTCATTTGGACAACTTTAAAGGTGATTTTCTCAATATTTAGATTTTTTTGCAAATAGTTATATCTCGGACAAATATTGTCCGATCCTAACAAACCCTTCATCAAAGGAAAGCTTATTTATTCAGCTTTCTTGTGATATATATAAAATTGAACCTTATGACTGGTTTTGTGGTCCAAGTCACATATGGTAAGGGGCGTAAAATTTCAGTCACATGCTTGAGGTATTCGGCCAATCACAACACACTGGATAGTTGGCCAATCAGAGCACACCTCACTTTTCAGAGCAATGAGCTTTGTCAAAAATCGACAAGTTTCAGAAAGGCGGGGCATAGAGGCACAACAAATAATATACAGTGTGTGGGAAATTTGTTTGTTAACCTTAAACTGCATAAAGTCAAGTCAAGTCGCCTTTATTTATATAGTGCTTTAAACAAAATACATTGGGTCAAAGCAACTGAACAAAATTTGTTAAGAAAACAGTGTGTCAATAATGCAAAAATGTATATATAAACAGATTGCATTACACCAAATTTACAAAATAATGTTATTTTAGCATAATCAAATCACCCTTTTAAAAAACACAATTGGAATAAATGAAGAACTAATACAACACTATTTCCTTCAGGTCCTCAGGGAGCAGAGTGTCAGTGTCCCTCTGAGGGCCGCTGGTATCTGGCCGACAACAAACACTGTATCCCTGACAATGGGACACGCTGTCAGTCGGGCCAGTTCACTTGCATGAATGGCCGCTGCATCCGTGCCCAGTGGAAATGTGACAATGATGATGACTGTGGGGACGGCAGTGATGAGCTCGAGCGGGTCTGCGGTGAGATGCCTTGTTGCTTACTGTACATGTTCTTCAGAGGTCTTGAAATCCTAAATCAGAATAGAAGGCAGTTTTATATAAACACAGGTTGTTGATTCAGAATATATGCCAGCGGCTTCATATATGGATAACCAAACATGCACCTAGAGTCCAAACTGACATATTATGCACTTTCAAGGGTGAACTTAACATTGATACTTGTGCATGACTAAACTGCAAGCCTAATGTTAACAATCAAATATCTTGTGAGTGTCTGTTTGCCGATGGAGTTTTCCTCTCCTGCACCGCGGCGCAATCTTTCACTAACATGTTTCTTCTTCCTTTTTTTATTGCTTGCACAATCTGTTCAAATCTTTTGCTCCAGGATCCAAGAGTCATTTCGTTTTTGGTGTGTATTCTTGCTTACTTCTCTTCATGTGTAGCTAAAAGCTCTGTTCCAAAATCTAGAGTGCAACCTGATTATACTGTCTTTGGGCCAAATCCCAAAGCAGTACTGCATTCATCCTTTCCAGAAGATAATGGCATAATGCATTATTTGTCAAGCTGCAGTACCTAGTTAACAAACAAATATGTTCTAAGAACGCTTAAATGATTTTGTTTTGTTTTGTTTTTCAGTATCCGAATGTTAAGGGAACATTCTATTTTATAATATTGCAAACATTATAGGAATTTTATTTTTGAACGTTCTTTAATCGTTCTGAAATGCGTAGTAACATTTAAAAAACAGTGACCATCCAAATAAAACTTTTTTTTTTAAAAGTTCCATAAATTATGTATAAATATTTATTTTTTGCTAGCATTTTTAGATCATTGTTAAAGATCAGATAACTTTGAACAAACATTCTAATAATGTTACTAAAAGAATGTTTATTTTAGTAAGTAAGTATTAGGGCTTCAAAACGATTAATCGTGATTAATGCAATTCAAATTAAAAGTTTGTTTACATACTATTTGTGTGTATTGTTTATATTTATTATGTATATAAATACAAACACATGCATGTATGCATGCAAAAAGATTATTGAATTGTTAGCTTAACCTGCTAATAGAATATTCTGCTGAAATCAATTGACACCAAGGCAGCTTACTAGGATTTAGAACAGAGCCTTAGACTACATCAAATTTAATAACCATCCATAAACACATACTAACCTCTTCCACAATGCATCTCTTTCTCTCTCTCTCTCTCTCTCTCTTGCTCTCGCTCTCTCTCGCATGCAGTCCCACAAGCAGCAGCATTCATTTCACTCTCAGGTAAACTGAAATAGAGAGATAGGTAGAAGAGGAAGGTGGTGAGCTCCAGTAGTTCCTGTTAGTTCGTTGAGCTCCTACAGCAAATATCAAATTAATCTTTTTGTCTGTGTGTGCATTTTTTATGCATGGCAGCATTTCACACCTGTGAGCCCACTGTGTTCACTTGTGGAAATGGCCGTTGTGTGCCATATCACTACCGCTGCGATCATTATAATGACTGTGGGGATAACAGTGACGAGACGGGCTGCATATTCCGCCCCTGTGACCCCAACACTGAGTTCACCTGCAATAACGGTCGCTGCATTGCACGGGAATACGTCTGCAACGGAATGAACAATTGCTACGACAATGGGACCTCTGATGAGCAGAACTGCGGTAAGTGCATTTGCATGTTTGCCAAAAAAAGTTGCTAGGTTGTTTGTCAGCTACTGTATAAACAGCCTACAGCTAATGAGCATTTATATAATACAAAAAAAGTTGATATTAAGCAATCCATAATGGATCCTTGTTATAAAACACAGCTGAGAGGACATGTCAGCCAGAGCACACCAAATGCCAGACCACCAACATCTGCATCCCGCGCTCGTACCTGTGTGATGGAGATAATGATTGTGGTGACAACAGTGACGAGAGCCCAACACATTGTGGTGAGTTATCCTTTCCCACTGTCTTCCTCTGTCCTGTGGGAACATAGTTACAACATGTTCCTGGAACAACATTCCAATTATAATATACTATATATAACTTTAATATAACTTTTCAGGAAATATCTGCTTTAGGCTTACGATCAGGGTTGGTGCTTCTACACCCTCGTTAATCAGCTATCATTTCACAATGATTTTAGGATTAAGTTATGGGTATAGGATTAGGGGTAGAGATTGAGTTTAGTTTATATTTTTGGACAGAAAAATGTTGAACCTGGAACATGTCTTACAGTACTTGGCAAAATCATCATAGTTAGGTTTATAAATGGCCTGATATTTGTTATGCTTTATGTCTTTTAGTTTGCCATGCAAATGTCATGTAAAATTGAAAACTTTATTATTATTGTATTAAATGCAATAATAAACATAAAAATAAAAATTATTATTATTATTATTATATAATAATTATAATAATAATAATTATTATTATAATATAGTTATGCAAAAAGTAAGTTCTATTTTAGTTGAACATAAACAAAACAAACATTTCGGCTCAAGGCCTTCTTTAGTGTGCTCACAGAAAATTAAATTAAATTAAATTAAATTAAATTAAATTAAATTAAATTAAATTAAATTAAATTAAATTAAATTAAATTAAATTAAATTAAATTAAATTAAATTAGAAATATTATCTTGGCAATTAACTAAAATAGGTTGATGTACTAAAATTACTAGCTGTAAACTAATATAAATTATACCTAGATCTACTGTAAATCTGGAATTTAAATAAATTAAACATAAAAAGTATCATTTAAAAAAATGACAAAAGCATATATTTAAATTATTTAATTATTGATTGAATAAATAATGAAATTATTGGTCAATAATTTTAATTATTTGATAAATAATGTTGAATAATTATTGATCAATATACTATTAAAAAAAAACTGTAAAGGTATTTTACATATTAAATCATACTAACATAAAAGGCAGAGGAAAAACATAACCAAATAAAATAAATGTAAGAATGACAAAATGTGTAATAATAATATTTTCATTGTTTTGATGTTTCTCCTTTAGTGTGGAGTTAGATGAGTAACTGTTTAGTAATTTCCTGTTGCTTTTTGAGCCAAAGCTGTTGCTCAACTTGCCCTTCCTGTAATATCAGTTAAATGAGTGACCCATGTATGCTGAGTTTGTTTCTGGTTCATCTCTTGTTTGTCTTGTGTTGTTTTGTCCACAGCCACATCGACTTGTTCCCAGAATGAGTTTCGCTGCTCGAGCGGACGCTGTATTCCCGGACACTGGTACTGTGATGGCGGTACAGACTGCAGTGATGGTTCGGATGAGCCCGTTACCTGTAGTAAGTGCCACACATAGCATATTAACAATAATTATATACCAATATATGTTATCTGGCGCTCATTCTGCATATGTGGCAGAAAGTTATTTCTAAATATACTGTAATACTAACACTGTAATATGAGGATGAAGCTGTGTTTATCAAGGGAAAGCATTGCCCATGTTTTTGGGTGGTGAGTTAATGATGGTTTCCCATTGTACCCCCCCCCCCCCCCCATTTTACGCTCCACTGGTGATGCATGCAGTCAGAAAGTGGAAAGATGAGGCAGACTGTGTGTATAAGAAACTGGTTCATTTGGCTGGAAAAGACTTCAGATGTAGTTATTCAGACCAGTATGTCTGTGATAAAATGCCCTAACAAAAGAACAAAGGTTTGAGAGCTTCTTGGTCAAGAAAGAGATTTATATATATATATTTATATATATATAAATTATATATATATAATTTGATAAAAAATAGGTAAAACTGTATTATTGTGAAATATTATTACAATTTAAAATAACTGTTTTCTAGTTGAATATATAGTAAAATGTAATTTATCTCTGTGATTCAAAGCTGAATTTTCAGCATCATTACTCTAATATGCGGATTTGCTGCTCAGGATATATTTTATTATTATAAATGTTGAAAACCGTTGTGCTGTTTCTCATTTTTGTAGAAACAGTGATACATTGTTTTTAACAAGATTCTTTATTAAATAGAAAGTTCAGAAGAACCGCAATCCATTATATACATTTCTTTAAAAAAAAAAAATATTGTAATGGTAGTGTGTTGAAGGCAGTAGTTGGAAGAGAAAATAAGGTATCATTTTAAATAAAATCACTACTTTACTTTGTATATTGTCATTTTCATTATGTCCATTTATTTAGAAACACTAAATTGACATTTTTTCAAACCGAATTTGGAATTTCAGGCCAAAATGTTTCAAGCAGGTTTTCTTATCAATATATTTTAATAAGTATTGTATCTTTTTTTTTTTTTTTTTTTTTTAACTAAACAAGTCTGATATACACATATGCTGTAGACATGAATTATAGAAAAAAGTTTTATAAACCACAACACAAGAAAGTCATAACAGAGCAGTAAAATAACATAACAATACAAGTTACAAGTGCAATAACATAAAATGAGAAAGGTTTGCTCTTCTTAATGACAGTCGAGGGGTATCTGAAGTGTGTTTGGGTGTGTGTCTGTGATGCCAGCGGTCAGCCCGGACATCTATTGTGTGTCACATTCCTCCAAAGTGACGTGCAACAGAAAAACCCTCTCTCTCTCACACACACACACACACACACACACACACACACACACACACTGGCCCTTCCTTTGACAGTCTCTGCCCCCTCCTCTCACACACACACACTGCCCCATCCTCTCTCTTTTGTCCCGTTAATCACAGCACCCCTCGGTGCCTTTTGTTCAAGCGGGACACTAGAGAGAGGAATGCTTATTCTCTCCCAGAATTCCTCTGGCAGTGGAATCCCAGCAGCAGCAGCTCAGCCACGTTTCTGGCTGCTCAGGGTGGGATTTAATGGTTAAATAGATTACGTGGGCCACATGTTCCCCAGTTTCCTCTGAGATCCGAGTGAGACATGGCCCTCGGGAAGGTGGCTCTTCTCACTGCCGTGTGTTTCATCCCTGCAGCCACCGTGGTGAGGACCTGCAACTCCGACCAGTTCCGCTGCGATGACGGGAGGTGCATCGCTTCGTCCTGGATCTGCGATGGAGACAACGACTGCGGGGACATGAGCGACGAGGACGAGAGACACAGCTGTGGTCAGTATTGCCTGGTCCAAGTCCAAATCACAGGTCTCATTTCACAATGTACTTTTGGTACAGCTTGTTACTGAAATATTTGTCCCTTTAGATTTACACCCAAAAGTTTACGCACAGAACAGCTGCAAAAGTGCATATACTGTACTATAGGAAGTGATAGATTTGGCTTTTTATGACTGATACAGATTTACTTTATAGGAGTTTCCAAAAAACAATATGCATTAATCACAATTTTGGTTTATAATTTTATTTTATTTTTGATTTATTAATCCCTCATCACATTTCCAAATGTACCCATTTTTTTTTTTATCTGATTTTCTCATACTAATAACTTCATAGCCGTTGGACTACAATAGAAAAAAAAAACATAATATGTAATGTAAATAATTATTATTATTGTTGTTGTTGTTATTATATTTGCATGTACTGTTTTCATTGTTTTCATTGTTTTTTTTGTCTTGCTTTGCCATTTATTTACATAATTATTTATTCATTCATTATTTCTTCAGATATTACTCTTTAGTTTTTTTATATTAAATTAATTTTTTGTAATACTAAAAAGTAATTTTAGTGCTTGAATTTCAATTTATTTGTGAATGCAACATTTCTAATTTACCTTAAATTTTTCATCCAGTATTTAATTTGATTTCAGATTGATGTCTGCTAACAAAAATATATTACTAGTTTAAGTTTCACAGTAATAACTCTATTCTGACGTCTACTGGACTTTGGTCATAACCACATGGTCTAGTGGGAAAGTGCTTACACAACTTCATTGTTTCATCCTTTGGCTATGTTTAGTCTTCTTGTGTCATCTGTCTTCTCTCGTCCTTCCTAGTAGGTAGTGTTGGTGGCTGGGTGTGGGACATTTGCTTTGTGGATGTGTTTAGCTGACTGCTCTCAGACTCTCTCCGTGCTCTCCAGAGGTTGCTCTCCATAGCTGATCAGTAACTTCATGGAGTACTCAATTGAGCTATCAAATCTGTCTAAAAAATGTCCATAGGACAAATAAAAACAGACACAAATGAGATAACTGTTGACATGCACTTGGAGTATAGAGCTGTGAACAGAATGTGGATATCATAGTTTAGATAATGTGAAAGAATTTGATGAAGAGTTCGTATTAAGGTTTGGGTTTTTGTTGTCACTAAACCTTAATGTTAACATGTTGTTAGACTACATAAAAATGCATAGTCTACACAACTAATTGGTAAAGTAGCCCATTTTTATTTAGTCCATGCTTATTTTTACTTTTATACTTTTCATTGTTTAAAAAAGTATTGGTAACACTTTCTATGAAGGCTGTATTTATAATACATTATAAGGGTATTCTTAAGACATTATAATGAATATGTAATGCATATAAAAAATAAAAATATGTATAATGCGCTATATCAACTCCTGATTAATCATAACAATTACAGTACATCATAATACTTCAGTATTTGTGGTTAAGAGGTTGAAGTCAGATCAGACCCAGAAGAATTAAGCTCTGATGAAACATTTTGTTACATTTTTTTAGAATTTTAATGTTTGGTGTAACAAAATGCTTTCTCTGTGTTCAAGTTAGACTGTAGTAATAGTAACTGACTGAATAAAAACTGACACTTCAAATCAGCATTTCAACACCCCACCCCCCCAAAAATCAAAAACTTTACTAAAAGTTGTCTGACAAAGTCTAAATATATATCTAATACTTAATAACTTAATAAAAAAAAAATATTTACGTCTAAAATCAACTAGAGAATTCATATGCCTTTTATATAGAGCTACAGTATACAGCAGTCTAGTGGCTAAACCATGGAATTGCAGATGTTTTTCTTATTTAACTCCCACCAGATGGCACTAATCTGGCTTCAAAAATTTGATTTTAAAGTCATTATCTCTAATTTAGCATGAAATACTGCCTTAATTGAAAAGTAATATAAATATACTTAAAATGTTACAAAATTCATAATTATTGCATAAATATTCATTAGAACAAATTTGGAAGTTGGAAGTCTGTGATGCCTTAAAGTGCTGTCCAGGTAGGCGGCTTACAGGGTTTTGCAACAGAACCATAATGGAATTCACAGTGCACATTTGTGCACAAACTTATTATGCTGGGTTGAACATAAATGTTGTGCCAAAAAGTACCATTTTTAAATTCGATGTTCTTGTTTTGTCTCACACACACAGCGAACCGTACCTGTTTTCCTCAGGAGTTCACCTGTATAAATAACAGGCCTCCTCAGAGGAAGTGTATCCCGCGGGACTGGGTGTGTGACGGAGACGCAGATTGTTCGGACGCGTACGATGAGCACCAGAACTGCACTCGCAGATCCTGCACTGCCAACGAATTCACCTGCAACAACGGCCTCTGCATCCGCAACTCCTACAGGTTACAATTATATAGAGAGCTAAACAATTACAGGAGCATTGTTTTTTATGGCTGATTTTTATTTATTTATTTTGTGTGTGTTTGTTAACTGATATTCAGAACCTATTTTTTATATTTTTTTTAATTATAATAATATGCAAAGACTTTAACATTGAGAAATATTTTTATTGTTATTAATAACATTAATAAGGTATTATTTTTATTATTATTATTACTATAATTATAAATATAGAAAATGCATTGTATAATTTCAGTTGTAATTTTTAAAATAGTTAAATATATTTTAATAATTTTTATTTATGAAATAGGGTGAAATTACATAATAATATACTGTAAGTAATAATAATAATAAATTTGTTAATTCTGTATATTGTATAATGCATTGTATTGAATATATTTAATTTAATAATTTATCATATTTTATTATATAATGTATTATATTGTATTATTTTCATTTCAATTTAATAATTGTAATACTTTTATTTTTAATGATTTTTATTATTTTAAGTTATTTATAAATGTATTATTTCCATTTTTATTTATGAAAGACAGCACTACTTTTTATATGTTCATAACTTTATATATACAATTCTAAATCAATTTGCAGTGTTTATACAAAACTTTGTTTAGGTGATTGACTCCAGTGAAAAAGAGTAATTTCTCCCATAATTCCCTGCTGTTAGGTGTGACCGTCGTAATGATTGTGGGGACAGCAGTGATGAACAGGGCTGCACCTATCAGCCGTGCCAACAGCATCAGTTCACCTGTCAGAACGGCCGCTGCGTCTCGCAGGATTTCGTCTGTGATGGGGACAACGACTGTGGGGATGAATCCGACGAGCTGGATCACCTGTGCAGGACTCCAGCACCCACCTGCCCTCCCGGAAACTTCCGGTGTGACAACGGAAACTGCATACCTCTCAGCGAGGTGTGTGACCGGAACGACGACTGCAACGACAACAGTGATGAGAAAGGCTGTGGTAAGCACTGCATCATCTGACAACTTGACATGCTGTGGTCTGTATTTGTACTCTGGTGCTGTACTTAAATGTGTTTTTCAAGTACTCTTAGACGTAATTTTGCTCCACATGTATATTTGTGTAACATTTATTATTTATGTGTAAATATGCAATGCATGCAAATAATGTCAAAATACCCTCTTTACAAGTAATTTAAGTATAAATTCATTTCAATTTATAAATTAAAATTAATGTCATTTGCATCATCGCATGGTTGAATTGAATCATCTTTTAAGCTCAGTGACACAATACAGGTCAAACACTGTATTCACTGTCATTTATAGAAATGTATATGTGAGGACTAGTAGAGGACATCAGGCCATCTGTAAAAAGCATGTAAGATTATGTCTAAAGAGTGAGAGCATATGTTTTTTTATCGTGAAATTATTGCATTAATTTTTTATTTTTTTTTCTTTCAATGCGAGTAATAAATTAGGGTTATTATAGCTAGAAAAAAAACTCACAAAAACGCCTAAATAAAAAAAAAGTGATAAATTAAATATACTTAATATAAGTTAAAGCTGCAAACCCCCGAAGCAATCTAAAATAGTCCGAATATAAACACTTATTATAGGTGCACCCTAGTGATTCAGGACAGGCTAAAAACAGGGTTTGGAAAATGGATTCATGGTGTACTCGCTTATTATATACATTTTTCTACATTTTGAACACTAAAAAAGTTACGGACCGCGGCTCTGATTGGTTGTTTCTTACCGGGAGTGATGTATTTCTGCAAATGGCAATAGGACCACTGGGAGGAGCCAGAGGAGCTTGATTTTTTTCACAGATTATCTGTCTCATATTCTACTGCCAGGACATAATGACAGGTTTAACAAATATGTAAAAAAATATATATTTACAAAAGTTACCTACTGCAGCTTTAAATATAAAATGAAAATTATATATACTATAAGGCACACCGGATTATAAGGAGCACCTTCAATGAATGGCCTATTTCAGAACTGTTTTCATATATAGGGCGCACCAGATTATAAAGCGCATAGAATAGAAGATACAGCAGTCAAACGTTTGACTGGGCTTGCATTATGCTTCCACTAGATGGAGCTGTGCTAAAGGGAATGTCAACATTTTGACAGAGCGCCTTGATCCATATATAAGGCGCTCCGGATTATAAGACGCACTGTCATTTTTTGAGAAAATTAAAGGCTTTTAAGTGCACCTTGTAGAGCGGAAAATACGGTATATACATAAAAATCGTATTATTTGTCTGTTTTATTGTCTCAGGCATCAATGAGTGCACAGACCCATCCATGCACCACTGCGACCACAACTGCACCGACACTCCCACCAGCTTCATCTGCACCTGTCGACCCGGTTTCCGCCTCATGTCCGACAACAAAACGTGCGACGATGTGGACGAGTGCTCGGTCACGCCCAGCGTGTGCAGCCAGGTGTGCGAGAACACCATGGGCTCGTACGTGTGCAAATGTGCTCCAGGCTTCCTCCGCGAACCCGACGGGCGCAGCTGCAGGCAAAACAGCAACATCAGCCCCTACCTGATCTTCAGCAACCGCTACTATCTGCGCAACCTGTCGACGGACGGCGAGGCCTACTCGCTCATCCTGCAGGGCCTCACTAGTGTGGTGGCGCTGGACTTCGATCGGGTGGACAGACGCTTGTACTGGATCGACGTGAGCCGGAGGGTGTTGGAGCGGATGTTCTTTAACGGGACGGGACGAGAGGTGGTGGTCAATGGGATTTTGCATGGCGAGGGCCTGGCGGTGGACTGGGTCGGGAGGAAGCTGTACTGGGTCGACAGCTTTCTCGACTGCATGAAGGTGTCGGAGCTGGACGGCCGGTTTGTAAGGAAGCTAGCAGAACACTGTGTGGATGCTAATAACACATACTGCTTCGAGAATCCAAGAGCCATCGTTCTGCATCCAAAGTTTGGGTGAGTTTACCAGATTTTTATATAGCATGATCATCGCACAGTGTCTTTGCTGCTACGATCCACGTTTACTGTCCAACCTAGGGCTGCAGCACGATTCATCGAAATTAAATCGCAAAGGCGATAAATCGCGATTAGACAGAAGTTGCCATGCATACTTTCAGTGAAGCACGGTTCTGTGATCAGTAGTAAATCTCCATCTGAAGGCCAGAGGGCGCTCTCACGCTGAAACTCAAAATACACCTCGCAGAAGAAACCCAGGAATTCCCTATAGGTTTGCTGAATATACAGAAGATTTACCTGCTTTCATTGATTCAACGTGACTAATAAACACACGACTACGACAATATATGCCTTATCTAAGTTCGTCTGATTAGAATTTTTATTATAATAAACTAATAATGCAATGCTAAACAACACAGCCTTTTTCACTGCTATTAAATATGTTGTGTGCCTTATTCTGTGTAAGAAGCCACATCATCTCTCAGAAGAATTTATTTCAAACACTAGACTGACGTTATGAGTAAAAACAGACCGATTTTTTAGATTTCATTTTCGCGTGATTGTATCGTCTACGATTATGAACGCGATTTTGCATAGCTTGTCTGTGAACTATGGCTCTGTGTAGTAAATACTGATTTATGATTACACTGAAGACTGGAGCAATGATGCTGAATATTCAGCTTTGCATCACAGAAAAAAAATACATTTTACAGTATATCCAAAATATTTTAAATTGTAATAAAATGTTTTGCATTTTTTGTCAAATAATTGTAGCCTTGGTCAGCAGGAGAGCCTGTAAACTGAATAAGGTCTTAGCGACCTCAAACTTTTAAACTGTGGTGTACAATATGTGGCCTTTATGTTGCTGGAATTTGTTTTAGCTTCAATTTTTTAATATCAGATGTCATCTTTGTGCAGATATGTGTACTGGACTGACTGGGGAGACAAAGCCTTCATTGGACGTGTCGGGATGGATGGGAATAATAAGTCGGCCATCATCACTACTAAGATCGAGTGGCCCAACGGTCTCACTATTGACTACACCAATGACAAGCTTTACTGGTCTGATGCGCACCTCAACTACATTGAGTAAGATTTTGATTTTAAGGACATATGATACCCCGGAACACAAAATCAACAATTTTGACCCATAAAATTATTATTTTTTGGCTATTTCTAAAAATAGCGATTTAAGGGTGGTTTTGTGCTCCACGGTCACATATTTATACTATTTTTTTTACAATTATTCTTATGATTATATATTTATTTAATTATTATTTGCATTTTTTTTAGCATTTGTTTATTTTTAAACTTTTATATGAATAATAAGAAAAATATATTAGAAAAGGGTTAGAACATTGAACAGCATCTTTGATTTTACTTTTCACATGAATAATAGAGAATAATCTTAAGAATATTATAAATCCATTTTATTTTAAATGGCAAACACTGAGTAAATTCCACACATCAAGCACTGAAAACTGTTCAATGTTTAAAATTAAATTAAATAGACAGAATATTTTTACAGTCAGTCTATCAGTTTTTTGTTGTTGTTGTTGTTTGTTTGTTTGTTGTTGTTGTTTATATGGTTAGCATTACATCTTAAGTCGCTAGGGTGTATTTGT
This sequence comes from Carassius auratus, assembly GCF_003368295.1. Classification (NCBI taxonomy): domain Eukaryota; kingdom Metazoa; phylum Chordata; class Actinopteri; order Cypriniformes; family Cyprinidae; genus Carassius; species Carassius auratus. The sequence goes on along the minus strand of NC_039251.1, from coordinate 8,006,878 downwards.
AGCAATAGCCATTTAGTAAGATATTTAGTAAACTTCCTACCGTAAATATATCAAAACGTAATTTTTGATTAGTAATATGCATTGCTAAGAGCTTCATTTGGACAACTTTAAAAGCAATTTTTCAGATTCCAGATTTTCAAATATCGACCAAATATTGTCCTATCCTAACAAACCATACATCAATGGAAAGCGTTTTTATTAAACTTTCAGATGATCTACAAATCTCCCTTATGACATGGTCACATTTATCCTTCTCTACATTAAATTGATCAATTTGATTAATTAAATTACATTTATCATTATATGCTGACAAATCCCAAAATAATGAAGATTTGCTCGTGCACCAACATTGTTTTTACCATTTTATAGATGCTGTGTCTTGACTAATTATGCATGTTGTTCAGCTGCATTCTTCTTTTGCCCAAAATGAACCTGTCAGACATTAGTAAGATGGTTCTGTCTCCTCAGATTCTCTGATCTGGACGGGAATCACAGGCACACTGTGTACGACGGAGTCCTGCCGCATCCTTTCGCGATCACGGTGTTCGAGGAAAGCGTGTACTGGACGGACTGGAACACGCGCACGGTGGAGAAGGGCAACAAATACAACGGCTCTGGACGGGAAGCGCTCGTCAACACCACCCACCGACCGTTCGACATCCACGTGTGCCATCCCTACCGCCAGCCCATAGGTGAGCCCAGGACAGCGTAACCCAAGCGGGGCGCTCATTATACCACGTCAGATCGCTATCACTTCCTTTAAACGTCCACCGAGGCACTTAAGGGTCTCTGCCAATATTTACACAGTCTGTCCTTTCTCAGACACAGGAAAGACTAAACTCTTTATCATCGCTGTAATGGCCGGGACAGGTAGTTTAAACTCTTTATCTGTGGCTTTCTGTAGAAAGAGGAGCTACACCTACATGTTGTGGAGCCACATCCTGGTTCTTTGTAAGAGGATATAGTCTGCACAACAAGAACGACTCAATTCAATACCGCACATTTATCGCATCAAAGTTAATAAAGCTGTCCAAAATGTAATGTATGAGTTTTATTCAAAAGTTGAAATGAAATACATATTAATTGATCATTTTCTTAATATTTTTCGGGATTATTTGCAGAAAAATAAAATGTTCTTAGATTTTAACATTGAAATCTGAAATTAAAGACTAAACCTGTATGACGTTAATTATTCATTTATAATATTCTTAAACTTATTCCCATGATTATTCGCTTACTTATGTTTTGCATTTATTTTAGAATATTTTTGCATTTATTTTTTATTAGTTTTTGTTTTTGATTATAAGAATTATTTACTAAAGATTACCCCATTATTCATTAAGAAGTGTTGAATAACAAGGGTAATTATAAAATAAATCGATATTTATAATATGATAATTATTATTTTTATTTTTATTTCAAACACTGAATACATTTTAAACATTAAATAAACTCTAGTGTTTGATTTTAAGGGCATTTTATTTACTTTTGTCCAAATAACAGAGAATAATCAGATTATAAAAATATTAAATAACATTTATTATAATTGCTAACACAGAATGCATCCCAAACATTGAATTTTTCCTTAAAAATCTTAAATTTTCCCAATGTTTCAAATTAAAATTAGGTTATTATTTTTTATCATTGCTGATTATTCTCTGTTAATATCAAGAAAAATTAAATAAAGTGTCCTTCAAATCAAACTGTGGAATTTAATTTGCAACGTTAAAAAATATATTAATTTATAATATCCTTAGAATTATTAGTTATTTATAATTTAAATTTATTTTAGCATTTATTAATTTTTTCTTATGTTTTATTAAAAAAACATTGAAGAAAATGTAATGTTAGATTTTAGAGAATTTTTTAAAAATACTTTAAAATTTACCTTATTTTGAATGTTTTTTTGTATGTTTTTTTTTTTTTTTTAATGTATCACTAAAATATTCTTAGTCATCCATTACTGTTAAGTTTATAGTTATGATATGATTTAGATAAGTTGCATTTTATTATTTGAATTTATGCGTCCATAATTCAGGACAGATTCAGAACAGACCTGAAACTTTGGTTGTTTGTTTGTCTGTGACTCTCTAACACTTCATCTTTCTCCTGTAGTGACGAATCCCTGTGCGGTCAATAACGGAGGCTGTTCTCACCTGTGTCTCCTGCGGGCCGGAGGTCAGGGTTTCACCTGCGAGTGTCCTGATCACTTCCTCACCGTGCAGATAGGGGGCGCCGCACGCTGCCTGCCCATGTGCTCCAGCACACAGTACAGATGTGCAGACAATGAACGGTTAGTGTCTCAATCCATGCACACTCTGTTTCAAAGCCTGCTGTATACTCACTACATAGACAGCTGCCTTATGAGCAAGCATCCTAACTGAAACTAAACCTTGTGTCTCTCTGTGCCTCAAGCTGTATCCCCATCTGGTGGAAGTGTGACGGTCAGCGGGACTGCAGAGACGGTTCGGATGAACCCTACACGTGTCCCGTCCGGCACTGCAGACTGGGCCAGTTCCAGTGTAATGACGGAAACTGCACCAGCCCTCACTTCCTGTGTAACTCTAATCAGGACTGTCCCGATGGGTCGGACGAGGACGCTGTGCTGTGTGGTATGGGAAAAAACTAGCATATATCATGTCAGTCTCAGGGCCTAATGGTTAAAAATCTGGGCATGATGCTGAAAAGTTGTAGGTTTGAGCCCCATAATAAAATGTTGTAATAAACAGCAGTATTTGCAGTACATGCATTTTTGCTAAAACATTTTATTATTTAAAGGGAAACATGCCAAAACTAGACTTTCAGTGATGATGCCAGTGTTATTTATGTACTACAGTGTTAAGTTTTTGTACTTTCAATTTTCATTTTAGTTTAAGAAAATGTTCCTTTGTCTTTATTTTAAACCTGTCTGCTTAAGCTTTAATTTATTTTTATTTTTTTGTACTAAGGCAACATTTCTGATTTCCAGTTGAATTTTTTCCAGGTTTAAAATTTTATAATGTACTATTTAATATTTATATTTTAAATCAAACATTTCATATTTCATATTACAAACTGAGATGTATTGAATGTTTTAAATCATTTGTATACCATTATATTGTTGATTAATTTTTTTTAATTAGCTTTTTCGTTTTCATTTGAAATATTAGTGATTTTATGTGATCATTTTCATCGTTTTAATATTTCTGTATAGCTTTTATTGTAATACTTATTTAATTTAAAATGTTTTGCTTTAGTTTTTCCATGTAATATTTATAAGTATTTCATTTCCAACCTTTAATATGTATTTAAAAATCAAACACTGATTTAAAAAAAATAGTTTTTTATTATTTTATATAGTTGTATAGGTTTTATTTTATTTTAGTTTAAGTTTTAGGTTGTTCTTTTGTCTTTTATATATATCTGTCTGTATAGTTTTTTTTTTTTCATTTATTTTTTAGTTATTTTAGCAAATCAGATTAAGTAAATACAAATTAAAATGATGCCTCAGCAACTAGCTGAAATAAAAACGTTTTTATTTTATTTTATATCAGTTAACATTTTTATTTTATTTTATTTTATTTTATTTTTTTTTTTTTTTTTTTTTTTTTTTTTTTTTTTTTAGTGACCTGTTATTTTAATGGGTTTAGTTTTAGTCAGCTGTAATAACCCTCTTATTCAGGTATCTGCTTTTGATGAAACTGTTGGCATGTATTTGGTGATGCATCTTCCTCTCCTTCTGCCCTTCAGCCACGCATCAGTGTGAGTCTCATCAGTGGCAGTGTGCCAACAAGCGCTGCATCTCTGAGGCCTGGCAGTGCGACGGGGAGAACGACTGCGGCGACGGATCTGACGAGGATCCCGCTCACTGCTCCAGCAGGACCTGCAGACCCGGACAGTTCAAGTGCAGGAACGGCCGCTGCATCCCGCAGAGCTGGAAGTGTGACGTGGACGATGACTGTGGAGACAACTCGGACGAGCCCATCGAAGAATGCAGTGAGCTGCCCACACATTACTGCACCGTTACAATGCATCTGTCTTGTTATTTCATTAGTTTAAATAAAGGTTCTGCAGTATGAAGTGACCTTAAATCTCCTTTCTGAGTATTTTTGGTTGTTGTTAATCATCTGTGGGATGCTGTTTGCAGTGGGTCCGGCGTACAGATGTGACAATCACACAGAGTTCGACTGCAGGACAAACTACCGCTGTGTTCCTCTGTGGGCCGTGTGCAACGGACACAACGACTGCAGGGACAACAGCGACGAACAAAACTGTGGTGAGACAGCAGAAAACACACCACTTCAAACACGACTACAAATGCATATATTAACGTGCATAAAAAGTTATCTTTTTATTAATGAAATATAGTAAAAGTATTAATATTAAAATTATTTAAAAAATAACATTTTAAATTACTATGAAAATTATTGAAGATTTCTTAACATGACTGTATTCTTGTTTCCAAATGAAAAATGTAGATATTTGTTTTAATAAAATAGTAAAGTAATAGCAAAAGTATTAGAATGATATGAACATTTAAATGACTATACAAAAATGACTTTTTATTCAGAAACCGATATTAAATATGAATTGTAGATATTTAAGTTATTTTAATCTAGCTTTCTAATAAACCTGACATTATATATTTTGAATATTGCTGGCTCTGAGATGAATTGCTTTGGATAGAAGCTTGTGCTACAGTAAATGTGTAAATGTAAATTAAAATTGTTAAAAAATTGAATTATTCACAGCATTATTTAAAACTTAACTTTACATAACTGTTTTTATTCATACGGCAATGCTTACAACACAAAAATGTAGATATTTATTAGAAATAGTAAAGTAATATCATAATTAAAATATTATTAAAAAAGGTTAAATCAATATAATAATCCATTTGTTGTAAATATGCGGCAAAAATCCAGCTTTTTTGTTTGTTTTGTTTTTTTATATTAGCATAAAAAACATGGTTTATTTTTTTTATGTGTTTGGAAATTGGGAGTTTTCGAAAACTGTGTGTGTGTGTGTCTTGATGGATTGAAATCATTAGTGAGTGTTAGTTCAGTCTGTGTGTGATGTACGGGCCCTCGGTGACCCCTCCTCCTGTCTGGGGCCACACCACTGATTCATGTGTGTGTTAGTTATGTCCGTGTCAGGCACCAGTGTGTGTGTGTGTGTGTGTGTCTGTGTGTGTGTGTGTTCATCTCCTCTCCTATCCTTTCCTTTTCACCTCACTTTGTCTCCTTTTCTCATCATCTCTTCTCATTGCACTTATTCTGCTTTCTTATGTTGTCCTCTTCACTCCTCTCATTTGACCTCTTCTTGTCTCTTTTTTCACCCTCGTCTCATTCTATCTCACCTCTTGTCCTTCTCAATCTCAGTTTTCTTGTTTTTTTTTTAACTCTGCATTATTTTTGGCAGGGTTTCCATCTTAGTTCGCCCTTGAACAAATTAATTCAGAGCACGAAGTCTTAAAGTCATGTTGCATTGCACTACAAAAAATGAATGTTGTATACAAATACCTCAACATTTTGAGGATCAGGATTCATACTTGAGATGCAAAATGATATGAATTATGAAGTCTGAGAAATCTAACAAATTGAAGTGTGTTTATGCTTAAAACAAGAACAAATATCTGACAGTAGGATACACAAACTAGTTATTTTTTCTGACCTCATCATCATATATTTGTTTTTGTTTTAATCATAAATTCATTTTGATTCATTTCTCCGGTCCCCTTCCATTTGTTCTTTAAACTTTCTTTACTTGTTCTAATAAAGGTCTTTAAAAATCGTGCATTTACCTTCATAAATACGTTCACTTCCGCTCTGTTAAGCGTTGCCTTGTGTGTGTCTGTGTTGTGTTTGCAGAGGAGTTGACCTGTGAGCCGGCGGGTGATTTCCGCTGTGATAACCACCAGTGCATCCCCCTGCGCTGGCGCTGCGATGGAGACAACGACTGCGGCGACGGATCTGACGAACGCAACTGCAGTGAGTAACAGCCATCACCTCTTGCCTTCAGTCAGTTCAATATACAATCACAACAAACCAGAGAGATAGTTAAGTATTAGTCATTACTTACTCACCTTTGTGTGGTTCAATGAAATAAAAATGTTAATTAAAAGGACTGGAGCAAATAAACTCCAAATAAATATGATAAATGGTCAACTCTCATGTAGCTCTTAAATCAAATATGATTGTCTTTTAATGTTTGTGACATGTGTGAACCAACGATACATACAGGACGAGATATTCTGTGAATATTGATTTAATGGGATAGTTCACCCAAAAATTATTAACTCTCCCTCAAGTTGTTCCAAACCTGTATGACTTTCTCTCTTCTGCTGAACTCAAATGAATATGAAGAATGTGGGTAACCAAACAGTTTTTGGTCTCCATTGACTTTTTCATAGTATTTTTTCCATAGTGAGGAAGTCAGTGGGGTCCAGCAACTATTCGGTTACTAACACACTTCAAAATATCTTATTTTATGTTCGACAGAAGAAAGAAACTTATACAGGGTTTGAGAATTGTAATTTTTGGGTGATCTATTTCTTTACATTTTGATTTACTCACTAGATAAAGCTAATGAGTTTGGCTTTATCTAATGAATGGCTTCTGAAGAAGTGGAATAAAACTGAACCACAAAACCAGTCATAAATCGCACTGATATAGTATATGTAGAAATATACAACAAAACATTGTATGGGTCAAAATTATCGATTTTTCTTTTATGCCAAAAATCACTAGAATATTAAATAAAGATCATGTTCCATGAAGACATTTTGTAAATTTACTACTTTCAATATAAATATATAAAAACATAACTTTTGATTAGTAATATGCATTGCTAAGAATTTAATTTGGACAACTTTAAAGATGTTCTTAATATTTAGAATTTTTTTTTTTATTTATTTTTTGCACCCTCAGGTTCAAGATTTTTTAATTGTATCTCAGCCAAATATTGTCCGATCGTAAAAGCTCATTTATTCAGCTTTCAGGTTATGTATATATCTCAATTTCAGAAAAAAAATACCCTTATGACTGGTTTTGTACAACTATACAAAAAAAAAAAATATATATATATATATATAGACTTTTATTCTGCTTTTTTGTCATTGAAATAGAATGGCTCAGTTATTCTTTAACATGTCACTTTCTCTGGTTTTAAAATGACATGAGGGTGAATGGATTATTGCTGGATGAACTGTTCCCTTAATAAGAGAGAAAGACACCTGTATATTTAGAGTAACAGTAAAGACAAAGATAAAGAGATTGAGAGGAACAAATTGGACGGACAGAGAGTGTGGAGGAGAAGACGTGATGGCAGACGAGGTGCTGTGAAGTGTGAAAGGTTGACAAATGGTCTGCGCTGGACCTCGGAGCTGCATGTTGAAAGAAGCGCTGATTTTTTCAGCACTTTTCTCCTCCCTACAGAAGAGCTGTAGGGGTGTTGAGCGCGGGTCACTCCCCTGATGAGTCCAGCTATGAACTCACCTCCCAAAAATGGCCTTGAAGAGCAAGCTGTATCTCATCACATAAACCTCTAGTCTTGTGACTAATCACTGCCCTTGTGTTTTAGTAAAAGTTCAGGTTTTCAGTGCACTGTTCAGGTGCTGTGTCAGCTGTATTTTGGCCACTTCTGTTCACAAAAATTAACTTTTGAATTCTGATTGCAGTATTTTTTTAAATTGTTGGTTAAATGTAGACAAGCGGCTGATGCACTCTTCCTATGCCTCCGCAGCCCCTCGTCCGTGCACAGAGAGCGAGTACCGCTGTGACAACCTGCACTGCATTCCTGACCGCTGGGTTTGTGATCATGACAACGACTGCGAGGACAACTCTGATGAAAGAGACTGTGGTGAGTGAGAGAAAAGAAGAGACAGCAGAAAGGACAGACTAGTAAAAGAGGGATGGAGAGAACTGTGACACTTGCCACCATGTTCAACATCATAATACTGTCTTTTTATCACGGATCGGTCCTCAGTGGGTGATATCTCAATGCATTTGTGTGCCAGGATACCTTGTGAATGACTTAGAGGGAGTGTGCATAATTCATTCTCCGTGGCGTATTGAGAGATTGTGGATGAATGTGTTTCAGAGCTGCGGACCTGTCACCCTGGTTACTTCCAGTGCGGTAGCGGCCACTGCATCTCCGAGCGCTTTAAATGTGACGGCAACGCTGACTGTCTCGACTTCACTGATGAAAGCTCCTGTCGTGAGTCTGCTGCCATGGTTTTTTTCCTTTTTTTTTTTCCTGAAATGTAACCAGAAGACAGCTGAGTTGTATTGCAGCGCCCTCTAGAGTCCAAAAGGCTTGTGCAACTGTTCCCATCTTCATGCAAACTTAATAAGGAATATCAAGGAATTTGACATTTTGATTTAAGACTATGAAGACAAACCTTTATATATATATATATATATATATATATATATATATATATATATATATAAATATGCACAGATGAAATGTTCACAATAAGATCAGGATCATTTTGAGCAGCCAGTAGATGAAACAGCACTAGCAATGCCAAAGTCATGGGTGTGTTTCCGACTGAATGCTTGAATGCATCTTCATCATGTATTGAGAAAGTTGACTTTGAGCTGTATGTGTGTATATTTCAGCCACACGCTACCCAAACAGCACCTACTGTCCACCCTTTCTGTTCGAGTGCAAGAACCACGTGTGTGTGCAGCAGCACTGGATATGTGACGGAGATAATGACTGCGGGGACAATTCAGATGAAGAACTGCATCTCTGCTGTGAGAATCTATCTATCTATCTATCTATCTATCTATCTATCTATCTATCTATCTATCTATCTATCTATCTATCTATCTATCTATCTATCTATCTATCTATCTCTCTCTCTCTCTATCTATCTATCTATCTATATTGAATTCTAATTGAAAAATGTATTTATTTAAGAGAAACACTCAGATCGGGGGATTTAATCTATTGAAATCTGGCAACCACAGCCATAATAGCTTGTGGAGGCTTGTTACCAATGCAAGTGGCATACTAAAATTAAACGTTTTCAGGATAAATAACACTTAGTTAAATACTGCAGAAGCAGAAGTCGTGATCCTGTCCAAAATGCGGTATATCGCACAGCCCGACTATCTGTCTAAACTTTCTTTTTCTAATATAATTTGTAGAGTATATCAGTTATATAACACAATAAGGATGATGTGGAACAGAATGCACAACCGTCATGTTTCTTGTCTCCTCAGTGGACATCTCATGTGATCCTCCGTTTCGTTTCCGCTGTGATAACACCCGCTGCATCTACAGTCACGAGCTCTGCAACTCGATAGATGACTGCGGTGATGGAAGCGACGAGAGGCCGGAGCATTGTGAGTGACCGCCAATAGATTGATAATCAAATACACCATTGACCAATGAAACCCTTTTCATTCCCTAAATTGAAACTGTTTTGTGTGAATGACTCCTCAGGTGTGACTCCCACACATGGGCCTTGCACTGGAGACGAGTATAAATGTGGGAACGGTCAGTGCATCCCTCTGCAGTACACATGCGACGACTACGACGACTGTGAAGACCAGAGCGATGAACTCGGCTGCTGTGAGTTTTGCTCATTCACTCACCCTCATATTCTTTATTTTATTTCTTGCATAAACAAAAGAGGAGAAAGCTCCAGAAACTCTCCAAAAAAAGGTCTAGATATGTTAGCCTGCACATCTTTGTAACATTTCTTCATCTGTCTCTGTTAGACTACGGCCATGGACGCACATGCAGTGAGAATCTGTGTGAGCATAACTGCACAGATCTGTCAGCCGGAGGCTTCATTTGTTCCTGCAGACCTGGATATAAACCCAACCCGGAGGACAAGAACAGCTGCGATGGTTTGTTGTGTCGTCTGAATACTGTATTCATTAGAAAACCTCATTATTTACTTCTTTATTAGAAGACAGGCTTATAGCCAGACAGGAACTTCATTCTACAAAAACAACATCTGTTGCGTCATTCCCCCATTTCTGTCATTGCACATGTACTTTCAAGTTTCCGTACTCAATCCAATCAAGAGTTTAGGAGCTCAGTGGGATCGATTAAGATGTTTACATGAAGCCATTTCAGTCTGATTGAGCCATCAGTCCAATTACCAGCGGATTATTTGGTTGCATGTGAACGGAGCTAGTGTTGCAAAAGTTCATCAGTTATAAAACGAATTTGATTCATCTATAAGCAGCTCAGCAGATACAGTAGCATGATTAATTAGCTCAAGTCAGTTCACTGTTTTATTAGTACCACTGAGATAATATTATAGTTTGTATTCATATTTTGAATTAGGTTTATTTTTGCATTTTTACATTTTCTTTTTCATTTGTAGTGCGTTTCATTAAATTTATTTCAGTTATTTTAGGACATCAAGTTAAGCTAAATACTAAATTCTGAAAAGTTCTACCTTGGCAACTAGCTGGAAAAAGACTTTTTCTTTGTGTTTTATTTTATTTTTTAACAATTATTTTAAGTAAAAAATGTTTTGTATGTTTTTTTTTTTTATTAGTATTCTTTTTTGTTTCACTTAATCATAATAAATCCGGGTTCAGTTCAGTTCATTGACAGTGCTGATGTTGGAAAGTTTCTGGATCACAAAACAAATTTGAGCAGTGCTACAGAAAACGACCAGTTAGTTTTTCATTCTGTCCTTGGCCTGGACTTTTTTCTCTCTGCATGAAAGCGGCTTAGAGACAACATTGGCACAGCCTCAGAAGTTGAAATGCTTCCTGCATGTATAATGTGAGCTGTTTTCTGGCCGTCTGCAGATGTGAACGAGTGTGAGGTTTATGGGACGTGTCCACAGCTGTGCAGGAACACTAAGGGCAGTTATGAGTGTTTCTGCGCCAACGGGTTTCGATCAGTGGGAGAGCAGCCGGGAGTCGAATGCGCTGCTGAGGGTAAAGTTTTTCAATATGAAATCATTTATTCTCTTTTTTACCTTCTATAGCCTGAAATTGACAAACATTGCTAAACATGAGCGCTCCTTTAGAAGTCATAGATGCACACTCCTCACCTTTCAGTGACAACTCCTGTTTTCCCCACAGGAAATCCTCCCGTCTTGTTATTGCCTGATAACGTGCGGATCCGCCGCTTTAACCTCTCGTCAGCACAGTACTCTGATTATGTGGATAATGCGGAGCACATTCAGGCACTGGACTACCTGTGGGACCCAGAGGGCCTCGGTCTAAGTAAGACAATATCCATGGGAAATCCCATCTAATATGACTTATGCTTAATGTTTTGATGCAGATGCATCACAAGGAAACACAATTTAAAGCTCAATAAGACAAAGCCAGGGTTATATTCTTTATATACTATTACAGGATTTCTTTTGAATATTTTGAAGAATGTTTTGAAGTCCTTACCAAACCAACCTAGGTTTATGAAATCACTGTTGCACTGTATTGTTGTGTTTCTGTAATCCGGTTATGAATGCACACTGACTGAAGCATATTTGGAAATGTTTTGTCAGGTATAGTGTACTGGACAGTGTTGGGACGAGGCTCAGAGTTCGGTGCGATTAAGAGGGCCTACATGACCACGTTTGATGACCATGGAAATAATCCTGTGAAAGAGGTGGACCTGAACCTCAGATACATCTCCAGTCCTGATGGCATCGCCGTGGACTGGATCGGAGGGTGTGTGTTGTGCTTCTCTATACTTTACTTGAGCTCTGATGCAGATTCTCTAACTGGGACAGTTCCATAGAAAATAAACATCCCTTCTGCTATGTGTTTTGTCTTTTCCATCAGCCACATTTACTGGACAGATGCTGGGACTAATAGAATCGAAGTGTCAAAACTGGATGGACGTTACAGAAAGTGGTTGATTCACAGTGATCTTGATCAGCCAGCCGCTATTGTAGTCAATCCTGGTCTAAGGTAAGAATATGAATATGTATGAGATTTACTATAAAGTAATGACATTTTTAAATTTGTGATTTTTAGGATATGGGAAAGTCATGGAAATTAAATAAATACATCTTATAAAATAGTATTTTGGGTAGATATCGCTTATGTATTGAGCTTGTGTAGAGATTTGTGAGTGAAGAGATAATAAAAAAAATTGAGATATATATAATATATAATATATATATATTAGTGCTGTCAAATGATTAATTGCGATTAGTTACATCTAAAATAACAGTTTTTGTTTACATAATATATGTGTGTGAACTGTGTATATTTATTATGTTTATGTAAATACACACACATGCATGTATATATTTAATAAAAAATGTTGTTAAAATATATATTATATTATATTTAAATATTATATAAATTATATGAATATAAATATATACATGTAAATATTTAAAAAATATATGCTGTATGAGTGTGTATTTATATTTGCATAATAAATATACACAATATATTATAACATATATTATGTAAACAAAAACTTTTATTGTAGATGCGATTAATCACGATTAATCGTTTGACAGCACTAATATATATATTCTTCAATTCTTCAAAACTGCAGTTTTTGTCATTAATGATGATTATTTTGTGTGTGTATGTTATAGTCAGATGTTCTGGACCGACTGGGGCAGGAAGCCCAAGATTGAGACGGCGTGGATGGATGGGCAGCACAGAGAGGTGCTGTTAGATGAAGATCTGGGCTGGCCCACTGGTTTAGCTTTAGACTACCTGAATGAAAACCGCATCTACTGGTGCGACTCCAAAGAAAACATCATTGAGTCGATGAAAGCGGACGGAACAGACCGTCAAATGATCATATCAGGAGGTGAGACGGCAGAGCATTACATCTGTGAAAACAGCTTTTGACTGGCCGATCGTGGTTCTCACGTTTGCTGTCATTGCAGACATCGGTCACCCCTACAGTCTGGATGTGTTCGAGGGACACGTGTACTGGACGACTAAAGAGAAGGGAGAAGTGTGGAAAAAAGATAAGTTCGGGAAAGGAGACAAGGTGAAGGTGTTGACCATAAACCCCTGGCTGACTCAAGTACGCATCTACCAGCAGCACCGACACAACCACTCGGGTGAGACACGGGATATGTTTATTACACCACTGCCACATCTGAAATAGGTCATACAATTAATATTACCTGAGAAATTAACATGTAGTGATCTGTAGTGTTTAAAACGTACGTGCATAGCTCAGTTGAATCCCTCTTTATCTGTTTGTTGTTTGGCTGTTTTGTTCATCTGCTTCTCCCATTTGCTCTTTTTACTTTCACTCTATAAAGACTAATACATTTAGATACAACAATAATGTCTCAGATATTTATTACAACATAAATTGAACATTCATGCAAATGATTATTACCTATTGCATTTGTCAAACTATTAAAATACATCGAATTAATCATAATACACAATGTTTCCATCTAACATGTATTTTGAGGTGCAGCTCGTCATATTAATGAAGTGTTTTCCTTAGTTAGCCGTCATGAAGATAATGAAAATATCTGGGCTGATATGTAAATTAATGTTGAAAATTAAATAAAAAAGACATGAAAACCTGAATATGGAAACATGATTAGAAGAACACTGTTAGATTATGATTATGACGCAGCAATGTTATTAAACAAGAAGCATCTAAAAAGGAATAGCTGCCTGAGGTTAAAGCTGAGTGACTTTATGCCCATAAACTAATGCACGTTCTATGACACATCCTATGATTTAAATTAGATAACTTAGATACATAACATCTTGTATCTGCACAAAAGGATGCAAATACCTGTGAACATTCAGTTACGTGCTAATTAACATATATATAGTGTTTTTGCATTTGTATTTATACCCAAGAGCAACTGTGTAAAAACACAGTTCCTCAGTTCTTTTTCACCGCGTTTCTTTTAGCTGAAGATAATTCCTGTAATAGTAATAGTAAATTACTGTTCGTATTCTCTTGCAGTGCTGAACCCCTGTCAGGGTGTCTGCAGTCACCTGTGTTTGCTGCGGCCGGGTGGATACACCTGTGCCTGTCCACAGGGCTCCACACTGCTCACCTTCAACAAGAATGAATGTGATGCCGGTAAGAGATGAACACACACCTACTGCTGTTAGTTTGAGATGAGCTGATCGGCTCCATTGCATCCCATCAATACATTTCATTAAATGCATGCATCTACTCCTGCATGATGCTTTCATTATTGTCATGTGATGTTTTGGCTTCAGAGCTCTGATATTGTGATGAAAGTGAGTGTTTGACTTGTGTTGTGATTGCATTGTGACTGTGTTGCATTGCCTCGCACTTGCAGCCATTGAGGCAGAGGTGTCCATGCCACTTGCATGCAGATGCATGAATGGAGGAACATGCTACACTGATGAGGGAGGCCTGCCGAAGTGCAAGTGAGTGTGAACGCTAGTGTAGAGCATCACAGCCGCCCCGCTGATAAGAGTTATTGAAAGGGCTCATATCATGAGGAATTTTCATTCATATTTTGTTATATGTGTTCTTAGAAAACTTGCTGCAAATTATAGACTGTATATACAACGCACTACATACAAGGAGTTACAGCTCTTTCATATGTATCGCCACCCTTTTTCAAGGGACTATAAGTAAATAGACAGTTGACTCACTTATACATTAAATGTAGAAGTTATTGCATTACATTAAACAGTCTTTAATAAATCCTCATGAAGGTAATCCACACAAGGAAGGCTTGAAACACATGTACACATCAACAAGACCGGACAAAGACAAACTGAACAGACTTGAACTTAACTACTGAGGCAAATGAGGATAATTAATAAAACACCTGAACCAATAGACATAATTAAGGGAAGACAAAAACTAGATCAGAAACACGAGGAGAGAAAGCAAACTAAAGATCTTTAAGGTGACAATATTCTTGTTCAACCGCTAGAATTAAAGCTTCAAGTCTGCACTTCAATTTCATCTTGACTGATTCATTTTAATTCTATTCTGGTGGCATACAGAGCCAAAACTGTGAAAATTGTGTCAGTGTCCAAATATACATGGACCTGACTCTGTGTGTGGATAGATAGATAGATAGATAGATAGATAGATAGATAGATAGATAGATAGATAGATAGATAGATAGATAGATAGATAGATAGATCAATTTCAATTATAAACATAATCTTTCAGATGCAAAACCTCTTTATTTAGTGATAATTGACTGATATTTAGCATGAAAATACATAATTATTTTTTTTTATAATTCGATAAATATTGCAATTAAAAAAACATTTCCATATGACTCCTGAACTTCTGCAACATATAAATGCAATAGTCACAAATACAGTATGACTGCGTGAACACAAATGACAATCATCATGAAAATCTAAAAATATGCAGTAAATATCAGTTTGTAGAAAGAATAATTGTTGTCAAAGCCGTACTGTAGATTGTCTGTAACGGTTCAGTGTTTATGCTCCTCAGGTGTCCATACGGTTACTCGGGTAGTTTCTGTGAAATGGGGCGGTCTAGAGCTGCTCCTGCAGGAACAGGTAAACAAACCCTTCCTTGTGCATTAGTTATACAACTCTTTCATTATAAACACTCACGGTTTGTAACATGTGATGCTGTTATTTATCAACTCTAATTACTCGATGCAATTAAATATCAACTGTAATTACTCTATCCATCTTGTTACGCAAGTTAATTTCAAATGAATACTAATGAGACTGCACTTATCTGTCTTACATACTGTGTGTGTGTGTGTGTGTGTGTGTAGCTGTGACCGTCCTGTTAGCAGTGGTGATTATTCTGATCACTGGAGCTCTGGTTGTGGGAGTTTTCCTCAACTACAAGCGCACCGGCTCTCTCATCCCGTCAATGCCTAAACTACCCAGGTACAACACAAAAACTGCCTACAGTTCAGCTATATGAATTCATATTGTATGACTTCAGTTTAAGCAGCTAGTCTTATTGTGCTTTTAGTGCATCAATGAATATATGAGTACACAGATATTATGAGAATAAAGTCAAAATGTTTCGAGAATAAAGTCAAAATAATTCAAGAATAAATATTATGAGAATAAAATCATAATACTATGAGAATAAAGTTGCAATACTTTGGGAATAAAGTCGAAATATTATGAGAATAAAGTCTAAATGTTTCGATGATTTAAAAAGTAGAAATGAAAGTTATAATATTTTGAGAGTGGGCCTTTATTGCGTATGCATATCTCCCAGATTGAAGTAGTTACAGGCCACTGGGATTGATTGTTGCATTCGAGCGGTTGCATCATCTTACTGGGATGAGGAAGACTCACAGAAACAGCTTAATATCAAGAACATTTATTAACAGACTGAACCGGAACAACTTTTTATCTTAACAAATCATATGTCTTACAATAATGTGTTTTTCAAGTTCTTTAATGATCCGGTCGCTATATTTATGTGAAACAATTCATTAAATTGAACTTTTCTTTGTGAAAATTCCATATATTGAGTTTGATTTGGTATGATTCTCATGTGCTGCTGCTGTTTGTCTGGTTCTCTCAGTCTGAGCAGCCTGGTGAAGTCGGCAGACACAGGGAACGGAGTGTCGTTTCATTCTGGGGACAATGTGACGATGGACCTGGAGCCTCAGACTCTGGGAGTGTCGTTCATCGACAGGGCCATGCAGCTGGTAAATGTGCTCTTTTGTCTCGATTTAACAGTAACCTCTGCCTCCTGGATTGTTAAGGGCACTCAGCACATTTTTCTTGACTTATCATTGAGGCGTAAAATCCCTGGTTGACCTTTTGGCCGCAGTGTTAATGTTACCTCTTTTGCAATAGTTTCTAATGGGATTCTGTCTATCATTAATCACAATGGTCTAATTAAGATGTTAAAAGTAGTGCTCCACTAATATGAGTTTTTCAAATGAGACAGTGGCAATAATTAAATGAACACTTACTCTATCATTCACAAGTTTGGGGTCAATAAAATGTGTTTTATTAGAAAATTATGCATTAATTTGATCAAAAGTGACAAAAAGTTTATAAAGTTATACATTTATAATTGTATAAATGCTGTTCTTTTGGACATTCTGTTCATCACAGTTTCCACCAAAATATGAATCAGCACAATATTGATAATAATGAAATGTTTCTTGAGCAGCAAATCAGCATATTAGAGTGATTTCTGAAGATCATGTGACACTGAAGACTGAAGGAATGATTCTGAAAATTCAGCGTTTGCATCACAAGAATAAATAAAATTTTAAAATATATTTACATAGAAAACAATTATTTAAAATTGCAATAATACTTTACAATATTACTGTTTTTATTGGATTTTTGATCACATAAATGCAGCCTCTGTGAGCAAAATAGCCATTTAGGAACAGTAAAAAAAAATCTTACCAACCCCACAATGTTTAATGGAAATTAGCTTAATGCCAAGTAAACAGTTATTTGTTAATAATCTCAGACTTCAGTCACCTCATTGATTTCAGTCTAGCTAGCTAGCTGTGTGTTGAAGCATTGGTTTGTGTCTGATCTGGATTCTCTGGTTTTTATTATTAGGATGAGAATTTCGCAGACTCTGGCAGACAGCCAATCACATTTGAGAATCCTCTGTACTCGACTGCAGCCGGCCCATCCAGCGATCCAGCTGTAATACACGCGACACAGGTATATTTCCTTCTCGAAAACATTTCATAACCTTCTAGACATTGCTAACGGTATTAATCAAACATGTTTGACCTGAGCGGGTCTTATGCTGAGTGTTGTGTTTCTGTGCTTCATACAGGTCACTGTGAACGTCAGCGGTGACCAGGTGGAGAATAACTTCTCAAACCCTGTGTTTAATGCTCATGAACAGGCAGTGGAGGTGAAGAGCAGACCTGCAGAGCTAACAACCACAGAGGTGGGAACTTCTGAACATTTGTCCACAATTCAGTCATTATTTCTGTTGTTTCTCCATCATGCGTCCATGTTTATTTTATTTTATTTTATTTTATTGTCTTGCAGGAGTCCAAATGGAGTTTCTTTAAAAGAAAACTGAAGCCAAGCACAACATTTGAAAACCCTACATATTCAGAGGTGAGTAGACCTGACTAAGCTAACATTAATTTATAACTTCACTTGTCTAAACAAAAGTAATATTGAGTGAAAGAAGAAACAGACAATTGTAGAAAGTCAAGCGATCAAGGAAACACAAGTATTATGTTTGCATTTTGTTTAAGCAAACTCATTTATCGAAAGTGATTTACAAATATTGGCAAAATATTAATAGTACACAATGCCAAGTTTATAGCATTGATCAAAATTAGTATATAAGTCAGAACAAATCTATATTTAATAGATACATATTAACAAAGGAGCACAACAAATATATATATAGAAGTTGATTATACTCTTCAGAGTTGTTATCATTAGCTAAAATTAAAAACCATATAAAATTAAAAATTAATTATTTTAAATAAAGCTGGCTAAAATATATTTTTTTATACACTGTTATAGCATTTATTAATATTTTAAATTAGTTTTCCATTTCATTTTAGGTTAGGTTTTGGTAATTTTGTAAAAAATAATAATCTTTTTTTTTTCAGATTCTATTCAGCTGTATTTCAGTTTTTACCATAGTAATTTTAAATTCTCATTTTATTAAAACTAAATAAACTAAAATTACTGAAACTTGGGAGTTAAAATGAAAACAGAAAATGTAATAAAAAAAAAAAAAAACGTTCTAATAGCATATCAATAATACTAAAATAACACTGCTGATTTTATTTGACTTTGTCACTAAAATGTATCGTAATAAACCATCACCAGCATTTCCACAGGAGAAATGAAATGCATGTGGACAGGAATATTCCCATTGCTGTAAAGCATGTAAAAGTTATTTCCAGAGTAAAGTTTTACCCAGAATACGGGTGTTAATGTGAGAATGATGCGCATGTGTCAGATGCAGGATGAGCAGACGCGTGGAGCTGCAGACGCCAGCTCTTCATCACAGCCGTCTCCTTTCGTTCCTCCTCCCAAACCTCAGAAACGAGAGAAACTGAGCGCCTATTCACCGACGGAGGACACCTTTACAGACACGGCCAACCTGGTTAAAGAGGACAGTGAAATATGACCACCACACACGGGAAAATACAAAGAAAAACTCCCTTTGCACAGAATCTATTTTTATAAGCAGCCTGCATATGACAGAAATCAATTTAAGATTATTTTTGAAACACAAACAAAAAAAGTATAGATGAGAATAGATGAAATGTTTGTATAGCCTACAGAAAAGAGACTTTGCCTTCTGATACTTTGTATGCCAATTCATGTTGTATGATTCTTTTTTTTATTATTGTGAAGTCATATTTGTATATCTTTGCACTGATGCTGCTGAAGGAGAATGTTATGAATATTTTGTACATTTGTAAATTGAAAAGATTTTGTTTGATAATATCCTCTGGTCAGATGTTATTTTAGAAAAATTGATTATTACTTATTCCTGGAGATTCGCACAAACACACACACACACACACACACACACACACATATGCCAGCAATACTGAGTAAAAGTGCTTTGAGAGCCAGCTGAGACTTTGACATATGATCGGATTATTTGTAAAGGAATAGTTCACTCAAAAATTAAAAATCACCCTCAGGACATCCAAGATGTAGATGAGTTAGTTTCTTCATCAGAACAGATTTGGAGAAATGTAGCATTCCATCACTCGCTCACCAATGGCAGTGAAAGGGTGCCGTCAGAATGAGACTGCAAACAGCTGATAAAAACATCACAATAATCCACAACACTCCAGTCCATCGATTAACATCAAAAATTATCGAAAAGCTGTGTGTTTGTAAGAAACAAAGCCATCATTAGGGTGTTTTTAACTTTCCAGCTAAAATACCAGTTCACAATCCATAATAATTCTTCCTCCAGTGAAATATTTCATTTTTAGGTGAGCTATTCCTTTAAAGTTTTCACCACTGAGAAAACAGCGCATATGCATCACTATCGTACTTATACCTCAATTGTGGAGTGGCCAGATTCAAGAAAAAGAGCAAAAGCATCACATTATGTCTGAGATATCACTCATGTGCAGATCTACTGAGAGCTATTAAAGGAATAGTTTGCCCAATTTTTTTTTTTTAAATTGTAATTATTTACATTTATATGAAATTGTACAATAAATATAAGGAACTGACACCAAATTGCATGATAAAGATCTGCTTATTTTCTTCAAAATAACAGCATTTGGGTTTCAAATGACATCAGGATGAGGAAATAATTACAGAAATGGTGAACTACTCCAAATATGCCATGCAGAGAAAGGGACTCTCACTACAGAAAGTCTGAAAGTATGATAATGCAGTGACATATTCCACTATAAACACATTTTATTAGAAGTAGAAGACACACCACTCCTGTTTTATATATTGAAATAATACTTGAAATTCCCCGGTTTATGTGCATGTGATTATCTCTGATGTCCCAGCAGCCGTTTCAAGGGCTTTTCATACGTACTTTCCCTTCTGATGAAGTGCATGGGCTGTGAAGTCATTATATTTTAAATGATTTTGAATATTAAAAAATATGTATATTATGAATTTATTCATCTTGACATGTTGATTATGTTACTGTAGAAAGGAACTGGAAACAAATTAATGCTGCTGTGAAAAATCTAATAAATTTGTTTTATAAAAAATGCCTTTTTGATGTACAACACACACACACACACACACACACACACACACACACACACACACACACACACATATATATATATATATATATATATATATATATATAGCCTATATATATAATTTAAAATTAAATTTGTGCATTTAGCAGATGCTTTTATCCAAAACAACTTACAGTGCATTCAAGCAATTTTTACCTATCATGTGTTCCTGGGGAATCAAACCCCCAACCTTGGGTTTGCGCTTGATAAGCAAAGCTCTACCAGTTGAGCTACAGGAACACTATATAGAGGTGATTCTGGTTACAAAGAAGACTTGAAGAACTCTCCGAGCTTAGTGCTGATTGAGAGGATTGAAGAAATTGAGTGAGGAGTAATTGTGCAGAGTACAATGGTGTTTTTGTGTATTCAGAGTTGTTCACTGTGTTAAAGAGATGGATTATCATGCTAAACATGGCCGAAGTTTAAAAAAAAAAAAAAATTAGTAGAATCAGTGAGAATATCTGTGCTGAAAAATTATACTTCCGGGTTGGTACACGTCTTGGCGTTTTTTTTTTCTCTCTCTTTTTTTTTTTTTTTTTCTTTTTTTGATCGTGGATCTAATGACGTAAACAAGAGCGGAACTCTTTATATGAGCATTTCTCCCGGAAAACACGTTGGCCAGAGGAGAGCAAGACCGCGCACATCAACGCGCTTCAAAATCGTCGCCAGCGCTGCATTGGATTTGTTGGAAAATGCCTCCAAATAAGTGAGCTTTTGGATGTGAGGGAAAGTTTACTGTGTTCAGCTTCCCCAAGAACCCACATGAACAGTGGATACAGTTTTTTTTTTCTGGGGCAGCCACTGGAGTGTATCAAGTGGGTTTGTGTGTTCTGGTCGTTGGAGTGACGAATGTTTTATAAACAAGGCCCAAGTCGACGCTGGATTTGCACATCATTCGCTATTAAAACAAGGAACCGTCCCTCTGATAAAAGACCCCATTCATGTAAGTACAATTGCATCAGATTTCTGTATTTCTTTTGGAAATCAGCACATAAGTGTAGATACTGTATGTTAATGGAAAAAACACGAAACATCAGTATTATAGCTCCGCTCACGGCACGCCTCCAGGAGCTCGATTTTTCCGGAAAGAATCAGAAAGCTGTATTTTTCTTTTACAAATATGATCAAACTAAAGAGTTTTTGGTTATATGAAGGATGCAGTTCTACTCTGTACTCAAGATTAACATGAGCTTAGGTGAAACTGTGTTTGTTATGTACCCTTTAATGTACATAACGTGATTATGTACATTAATGTGAGCTTAGGGTTTATTAATCAGACTAAATAAATGGAATATTCATATATTACATTTTGAAAGGTTTCTGTCCAGAACCTTCTTAAAGTCCTCCAGGACCGAGATGACAGCGTTCTTCACCAAACCCAACAGACATGAAAATAAAAGAACATGCAAATCACACAATTTAGTTTTGAAACTGATTTGGAAAGATGTTGTATTGCATTAGTTGTTCACCAGTGGATGCTCTGCAGTGAATGGGTGCCGTCAGAATGAGAGTCCAAACAGCTGATAAAAGTAATCCAAAAGTGATCCACAGCACTCCAGACCAGTTAATGTCTTAAGAAGAGAAAAACTGCATGTTTGTAAGAAACAAATCTATCATTAAGACATTTTAACTTCATTTTAACTGAGTCCTCTCCATAAGATTGCTTTCTTCAGTTAAAAGATGTCACAGCCGAGATAAATTAAAAGAAACATATGCACAGATCAAAACAGTCCTAAACAGCTCTAAACAAATATTTTGGTGGATTTTGATGTGAGATAACAACAGAAAATTAACTTTTTTTTTTTTTTTTTTTACTGGAGGAAGCGTTATTATGGATTTTTGGATTTATAATTTATCAGCAACTGCAGCAACTGTTTCAAGTTAAAATGCCATAAACTTCTTTAAAATAATTAACAGCTTTGCACTTCACAAGATATTATTATTATTTATTATTTTTTTTAAAGGAGTCATACAGATTATTGTGATGCTTTTATCAGCTGTTTGGACTCTCGTTCTGACGGCACCCATTCACTGCAGAGCATACATTGGTGAACAAGTGATGCAAGGCTAAACTTCCAAAAATCTGTTTAGGGGCCGGTTGCATAAACTGTTTAGACTATTCTTAATTTTATTTAAATTTTTTCTTCAAGACTGGTCATTGCTATTTTAATTCAGTTCAGATTCAGAAGATTTAAAAAAGGTAGATTAGTTTTATTTGTATTGGGAAAGTAAGACTGATTACCCCTTGGCAACTTCTAGTTGGTCAAACTAGTTCTTAAGACAGTCTTAACATGGCGGCAAACTGGCCCCTAATGAAGAAACACACTCATCTACATCTTTGATGGCCTAAAAGTGACTAAACTGTCAGCAAATATTAATTTTGGACTGACTTATCCTTAAGGGCAAAGGTCACTGAAGTCTGCAAACATGTCAGGTGCGCATTATGAGAAAAGTCAGTCGTTCTGTAATAAATGATGCAGCTTTGGTATGAGAATGGCATTCGGCTGAAGATGCTCCTCCAGGTCAACTAAAAGCGCTTGTCCAAAGGGCTGCAGATTTATGAGTTGGTCTGAGGGCTGTGTGGTCGTCAAAGTGCCTGTATCTCGCCTTTATCTCTCGCTGTGCTTGACTCGAGCTGGCACCCTATCTGACTGTCCGTCTCACCTCTCTCCCCGGTCTCGCTGCGCACGCGCTCCAGCGCACTCTCGACGCTCGCGCTGTCGGTAACATTGAGCAGAAGCGTCTCGAGTCCGGGGGAGGCCGCCGCGCGCAGTCTGGAGGCACCAGGTTCCGGGAGACACGTGAAAACAAGACCGAAGCCGCTTTCGCAGCCCAGACCGCGACGACGAGCGCCAGATCGGCCAGAGAACAGCAGCAGATCCGCGCAGAAGAGCACCTGCGGAAGCGATGGATGAAGAGGTCTTGGATAAACACCGACCTTTCCAGCTCTTCTATGATATGGAGGGCCAAATTTTAAATGTTGAAATATATAAATAAATCATTAAACAGATAACTGAATACATCAATACATGCATGAATAAAATAAATATGTTTATATTTGTGGAGGAAATAAATGACTGAATGAATGAAATATATATATATATATATATATATATATCAAAAATAATATATTTTTATTTGATCCCAAAAATCATTAGGATATTAAGTAAAGATCATGTTCCATGAATATATTTTGTAAAGTACCTACTGTAAATATATAAAAACTTAATTTTTGATTAGTAATATGTATTGCTAAGAACTTCATTTGGATGTTCTCAATATGGTGAATTTTTTTTTTTTTTTTTTTTTTTTTTGAACTCTCAGACTCCAGATTTTCAAATATCTCAGCCAATTATATCCTATCAAACCATACATACATGGAAAGCTTATTTCAGCAATCAAAATATTCAATTGTTCTTTTTCTTCTTCTTCTTTTTTTAATTGGCTCCCATGTTTACGTTCAACTAATTCACTTTAATGGCAATGAAAAGAACCTTGGCTATTCATTGACACTAAAGTGAATTTACTGAACCTACACCAAAAAGTGCTCATTTTAGAAGAAAATTTCACTTACACTATAGTTTACAAAAACACTGCACTGAGAAATCCAATGTTATTAACACAGAATAGAACTTGAAAAAATAGATTTACTATACATGTCCATAATTTAAGACTTTTTCTCTCATTTTTTTATTCCACATTTTTCTTATCTTTAAATACATACCTCGGTAAATGCAATTGTAACAGTTATTGTTATTACAATAATACTGTGACATTTGACCCCACTTTCATTAATTATTCAATAATTAATTGCAGAAATATTTGAACATTAATTCGTTTTTGTTAATTTATACATTTTTTGGTATTTATATACATTTATTTATAGATTTTATTTAGAATTTTATGTGAATGCTTTAAAATTGTTTTTTAACAATTCATTTATATATATATTTATATATATACACAAATTAAGTGGGTTTTTTATGTAGATATTTACGTATTTTATTTTATGTATTTAGGTGTTTTTTTCTCCAGCTGAATTTTAAGAGATGGTGTTCACATTCTCACCACATTCTCATACTTTATTAACTTTTAAAGAAAATACAGGAAAGCAAAAGTTGTGACAACACTTTGAGAGAAAATGTTAGATTTGAATGTACCCTTAGCGTCCTCACTAAGACTGAAAGAGTGTGGCTGGCAGATTCCTATTTAGTAGTTCGTTCAAACGAGTTTGTCGTGCAACTGTGTGAAAGTTTATACGCATGAAGGACTGACCAGATTAAAACTGATTATAGTGCACAACCTTGCGGTCAAATGGAGAAACACAATGCTTGGCTGTCTGATTCTCACAAACAACATAACGCTACATTTCGATTAAAAAATAAAATAAATAAACATACATGTTAAACTATTAATATAGTTGCAATTAAAATTACTGTGAACAAAGCACGCTTTTCTTTAAGGTTCTCGTTGGTTTACAAAATAAGCTTAATGCAAAATTGGATGATACATTTTTTTTGGAGTATAGACTATTTGCTATATATAGAAACGAAACATTTATAATTTATAGGTTTAATATAAAAGCCAAACAAAAATGTAATTGTAGACAGATCATTCAACAGGCAATAGTTGTCGTCGCAACTGTAATTGTACGACCCCTCATTTCTCTGTCAATGTTTATTTGGAAAAGTTTATTGCAAATTTAATAGCTTTGAATAATGACATTTTCATTAACAAACCATGCACACATTAATTCCTGCTTTGTCTTCTACAATAATAAGATAAAGACAAAATATCGGATTGTGTTCAGAACTGACAAATGTACAATGAGCAGTTATCAGTACTCCTTCAGTGTGAAAACCAGCAGATCTTTTGTTCCTGAACTCCTGATTCCCACTGCTGTTCTGATCCCAGTGCGATGAAGAGATCAGGGGTCACAGACGGACTGCAGGGTCAAAGGGCACCAAACGCAATATTACATTCACTGAGGTTGTGCAATAAACCATAAGGACTACTTTGGCTTCTAAACATTCAATATTTAGTTGTGTTTCCATGTATTACTAAATCTGTGGTCAAAGTAGGTGGTGTAATGACACTTTGACAGGTTTGGATATAGCTAATTGAAGAACACAGGCTTCACTAGTATGATAAAGTTACTCTGTATGTCACATAAAATTTTAAGAAAAGTGTTCAGTTTTGTGCTTAAATAATTATATCACTTGTTTAATATTCTCTAAAGAAAGTTGAGATATTTTATATAATAATAAGAGTATTTTGTACTGCATAGGAAAGTTTGAAATGCTGTAAAAGGTAAAATATTTCTTTGTGATCTAGAAAATCTTAAACTCTCCAAAAGTGTTATAGAAAACATTTTCAAATGTTGTTTTTATTTATATGCAATATTGTAAAAATGTACAATAAAGTTTTAACTGTGGGTCATTTTATAATTAGGATACCTTTCATGTTTATTGATGATGATGATTTTTTACTAGCAATTGTTTTCAGAAAATGTATCCATTAAGCGAAAATATACTGTAATCTTGCACAAATATTTTGGGCACGCTGTTTGCTTGAAAATGCAATGTTTTTGCAATGTTTGTGTTTTTTGAGTTAAAAAAAAATAATGCATAAAATGTTAAAGTCAAGATGATCTACATTCAATTTATTTCTACAATCTAAATGCTGTTGAAAAATAGATCCTGTTGAAATTACATTTTTGTTCAAATAAAAAAATATTTATTTTTGCTCATTACTAACCATATATCCCCCTGAAAGTGGAAAAATGGTTTATTCCATCCATAACTGCAGCATAGAGAAAACTGACTGTTTTTCCTTACAGAACTGACACTTTGGGTTTAACAGCATCTTTTAAGACTACAGCATCCGAGATGAAGGTGGGCATGTAGGAGAGAGGCAGCCAGAAGATCTTGGCATCCCAGCCTGGAGAATATCTGGTCCGAGGATGGACCGCAGCCACTGCATGCTCCATACAGCTGACCACCTTCATCAAATCTGAATCCAGCATCTTCTCATACCTCTCCTTAACCACTGTCTTTGCTGCAAACACAACCATAGGGACATAAGGAATGTGTATTAGCTTTCAGAACTAGTACTGCAAGCAGTTTGAAAGTGTGACTGTTATCTGAAAGGGGTAAATGTATTTAAACTCACTTCTGTCTATGTAATCACTGCCGTACTCATCCTTGACCTGCTGAGGCAATTTATTCCATAATCTCTGCAAATGGCTCTCAAAGATAGCAGAGTCAGTAACGCTTGTTTTGAATAATCCGGGTTCGATGCATAAAACCTTCACTCCAAACGGTGCCATGTTCCTCCTGGAGAAACACATTTAACAGTCAAAATAATAGCAATAATCAGGATAAAAGCACAGGAAAAGTAGAGATAAAGATAAACAGATAAAATTTACAGATATGAAAGAATGGAGTGTGGTAATATTGTTGGTTTGGTGGTCAATTTCAACTTCCCTAATTACATTTGTGCATGCTAGAAAATGTAAAACTAAATTTTGAGTAGGTGAAATAAATCTGAATTATTAACAATAATAATTGTATATATATATATATATATATATATATATATATATATATATATATATATATATATATATACACTGTATATATGTTTCTTAATTTTATATTTATATATATTTATATATATTATATATATATTTTTTATATATATATATATATATATATATATATATATATATATTTTTTTTTTTTTTTTTTTTTTTTAATAACTACAGTCTATGGCAGCCCATAGAACCGAATGCGGGAAAGTTGTAATGGTTAGATATTCTGATAGAGTGCCAACATTAAGTACACAAATTTTGGTGTGTCTAAGACATTCCTTCTAGCGCCACCAACTGTCCAAAATTTCACTTTAATTTTGTTAATAACTTTTTAACCGTAAGGCCAATCAATTCCTCTGATTTCTGAGCTAATGCCGATTTGATTGCACCCTATGAAGTCATTTTCCATTATAGAAATATGGCCGCCATTTAGAATTTTTTGAAAAACATACTTTTTCGAACTCGTCCTAGACGGTTTGTCCGATTCACACGAAAATTGAACCAGATCATCTTCAGTCAGTGCTGACCAAAAGTTATGCAACTCAAATTGATTTGTCAAACCGTTTTCGATAAACGCTCAAACTAATTTTACGTAGCGCTTACAAAAACAGTCGTAAGGCTGTATCTCTGCAACGATTTATCGTATTCAGACCAAACTTGGTACATGTCATAACAAGCATGACCTGAGGCTACATACTGCGTTTCGGTGCAGCATCACCTACTGGTCCGGAAATTTGAAAAATTGCTATTTTCGCTTATAACATCTAAACAGTTTGTCCAAAAATCATTTTACCATTTCGGCCATTTTGAATTTTGTGCTACAATGCTGTATTTTTTTAATGCATCAACGGATTGTTTTACGAAACATGGTATGGGTCATCATCACAATGTCCTGAAGGAGCGTGAGAAGTTTCGAAACAGCGCCACCTAGTGGTGATATTTTTTTTAATGTTTATAACTTTGGGTGTGGTCGACTTATTTTCACGAGACTCATCTAATTAGACTCCTGAAACCTTACTGAGTCCTACGATACCTAACATGCTAGGTTTCGCCTTACGGTCTGTGTAGCCTTGTGATTTAGCGCTTAAAAACCATTTGGCTATATCTTCGAAACCGCTTGTCTGATCGAGATGAAACCACCGTCAGAAGTTTGAAAACATAGGTCGATAGCTAAACACCAATGCCCAAATGCGAAAATATTGATAGTAAGAGGTAGTAATATTCAATCAAAGTCAAGAGTCAGTCATTTTTTACGTGTTTCTTCATATAAATGTCTATAACTCTGAAGTGAATTGAGATATTTTCACCAAAATTGACACACATATGTATGGTCTCACTCTGATGACACATAAAAAATGGTGGGACTTAGCCTCTTGGTGGCGCTATAATAGAACAAAACATGAAATTCCCATTGACTTCAATGCAGTTTTCTGAAATAGAATGCTATACTAAACAAATGCATTGGTGAAATATTATGAAACTCAGAATGTGCCATCAACACCATCCCCTGAAGGTACTCAAAATATTTCGAAACAGCGCCACATAGTGGTCAAAAGTTATCTTTTTCTTTTTCAAAAAGGCTAATAACTTTTGAATAAATCTGGCTATTGAAATGTAGCTGGTTTTAATAGATTCCTTGGGTCAAGCCAAGAACATAGATACCAAGTTTTCCTTATTTGGCCAAACTTCTTGTCCGCCATCTTGATTTTCAGTCAAAACCTACTTTTTCGAACTCCTCATCAACCGTTGGTCCGATTTTCACCAAAATTGAATCATATCATCTTAAGACTGAGCCACCTAAAATATATGGATTTCGTTTCGATATATGAAACGGTTCTCATTTAGAGCATCAACGAATTTGCTGGAAGGATGCCAACATGCATTTGAGGCTGTATCTCAGCAAAGCTTTGACATTTTTGCACCAAACATTGTATGTGTCATTGTCAACTCACACTGACCATTTCACACTAATTTGGTAACAGCGCCACCTATTGGTTACACGTGATAAGCCAATAAATCCTATTACTAGTTGTTGTGTTTATTGTTTTCAATCCATTTTGCCTAAAATAATCTTAAAACAGTTTTAATTACTCATTCCTGACGTTCTTCTGAAGCTTGCTTCTGTAGTGCTTGGTCCCGTTATTGATGCTTGCAGCTATATTATTGTGAACATTTTTCATGATGTAAATAATGCTTTTCTATTTTAAGATACATTCAAACAGATACATACACTCTAGTCTTCAGTGTCACATGATCCTTCAGAAATCATTCTAAAATGCAGATTTATTATCAGTGCTGGAAACTGTTGTGCTGCTTAAGATTTTTTCTTTTTCGAACTTGTGATACTTTTTTCAGAATTCTTTGATGAATAAAAAGAAAAGAAGAACATTTATTTAAAATAGAAATATTTTTCTAATAATATATACTATAGTTCAAAAGTTTGGGGTCAGTACATTTTTATTCTTTCTTTTTTTAAATAAAACTTTTAATTAGCTAGTATGTGTTACATTTTTAAGAAGATTTCTATTGTTAGAAAAGATTACTATTTTGGATAAATGCTGTTCCTTTTTTTTTTTTTTTTTACTTTTTATTAATCAAAAAATCCTGAAAAAAGTATGCAGTTTCCTGCACACCTGTTGCCCACATTGATAATTCTAATAATAAATCATTACTTTCACAGCCAGCAGCTGGTGTGCACTTGACAGCCACCAGAGGGCACGCTTCTGGATCATTGTTTGGAACTTCAGTTCCCATCACCCCTTGCACTTATTATTATTTCCATTACCAGGCTGTTGAGCCTGGTTTCTCCCAAGGTTTTTTTCTCCATTCTGTCACCGATGGAGTTTCGGTCCCTTGTCGCTGTCGCCTCTGGCTTGCTTAGTTGGGGTCACTTCATCTACAGCGATATCGTTGACTTGATTGCAAATAAAAACAGACACTATTTCAACTGAACAGAGATGACATAACTGAATTCAATGATGAACTGCCTTTAACTATCATTTTGCATTATTGAGACACTGTTTTCCAAATGAATGTTGTTCAGTGCTTTGACGCAATGTATTTTGTTTAAAGCACTATATAAATAAAGGTGATTGATTGATTGATTGATTGATTTACCCATTAGCTCACAGTAATATAAATAACCATGCTCACTTAGTCTTTTGTTGCTGCAGTATTGCTTCGGTTTCTTTGTGTTTTATGGATTCTGTGTTTGTGAAATACATCTTGCCAGTGTTTTTGCTCTGCTTTTTTTATCTTTGTTTTGGGACTAATAAACTACATTTGGATATTCTATGATTTCCCAAGTTTTCAGTGACAGATCGTGACAATTACAATGATTTCTTAAGAATCATGAGACACTTTATTCTGGAGTAACGGTTGATGGAAATTTAGCATTGCATAACAGAAATAAATAACATTTTAAAGGATATTAAAATAGAAACCATTATTTTATATTGTAATAAAATTTTGCAAGATTACCTTTTTTTCTGTATATTTGATCAAATAAATTCATCCTTGATGAGCATAAAAGACTTCTTTAAAAAACATACAAGTGTTACTGATCCCAAACTTAAACTTAGACCGGTAGTGTGTGTGCGTGTAACAAAATTGCTTAAACGTATGGGCAAACCTGAAAATATAAAAATAAAAGCTAATTCAAAATATGAATACATATTATAATAGGAATGAAGCTTAATAACAGCTTTTTTAAGGCATTGTAAACAACATTTTACATGTGTCTTAAGATTGTCTTGTTGCCCTGTGTTTGGACTCAAAAATTTACATTTAATTACTACATATATTTATAGAAACATAAGTCTTCAGGGGAAAGAGAAACTAAAATCCTAGTCTGCATAATTGTTTGATACAAGAATGCACGTTTTGGGGAGTTCTCTACACAGCCTCTTGCAGACTCCCTGGACATTTACTTAAACTTTCGTTATGATCGGTCATTCACAGTTGAAGCTATCAGCTTCTGTATTTCAGCTGCAGTCCTTTGTGCTGCCTAATCAGATATTTGTTGAATAAGTTAGCATTTACAGCAGACAACATGCTTGCCAAATTCTATGTACTTGACTGAATGGTTGCCGTGTTATCATGATGATTAATTGAATATGGTTTCATTTTGTGTGGACTTTGCATTCATAAAATATAAATGCATATGTCACACCCAAATAATATATTGGCTTGTATCTGAGAAATGCACTGAATTTTAATTTCTTTAACCAGTTTTTTGTTAAGTGGTTACTGGACATACTGACCTCAGACTGTCATTAAAAGCCTCTACTCCATACTTAGTAATGCAGTACGCTCCTCCCAGAGTACTGATCCTTCCAAGCACACTTGCCACATTGACCACTCTGCCCTTGGCCTTCTTAATGAGCGGTAACACGCTCAGAGTGACGTCAACAACCCCAATCAGATTGACATTGATCATCTGTTTGAATTCCTCAATTTCCAGCCAGTCATTGGGAGCAGTTGGGAAGGAGATTCCAGCGTTGTTGACCACAGCCCACAGACCTGCAAACACACACAACTCAATAAAACCATTTTATTACATCACAGGAGATTGCAAAATACACAGGAAGTGTGATGAGACATACATGTGATAAAACTACTTTAAATAAATTTAAAAATAACAATTAAATCAGTTTTGTTTAGATGACATTTCAAATACTGAGTTTTAATATCATCTGAGGTTTCTGGAAATATGTGTGTGTGTGTGTGTGTATATTGTGCATTACCCCCTGCATTGTGAATATGAAAGCATACAATTATAATCAAATATGTTAACTTAATTTCTTTGAATTTGGATTGTACTTTTAAAGTCAAATCTTGCAATACATGTTTAAATGCATCCATTTAAGATCAGGAATTAAATATGAAATGCATTCTTAATTACTTTAGATTTTAATTATGTCTCTTCTGCTCACCAAGGCTGCATTTATGTGCTCAAAATTACAGTAAAAACAGTAATATTGTGCACTATTATTATAATTTAAAATAGACATTTTCTATTTGAATATATTTTCAAACGTAGTTTATTCCTGTGATGCAAAGTTGAATTACTCCAGTCTTCAGTGTCTCTCTGTGACTTACCCTTCTCTCCCACCAGTGTTTTAATGGTTTCTGCAGCTTTTTTTATGCTATAATTATCAGTCACATCCAAATGAAGTGTTGTGAGTTTGTCAGAGCAGGACTTCTTCAGCTCAACTTCTCCCTTCTCCGTGTAGCAGCCAGCGATGACACGGAAACCCTTTGTGTCCAGGTGTTTGGCCAAAAGATTCCCAAACCCGGTGTCACAGCCTGTGATGTACACAAACTTCTCTGATTTATTGGGAACTCGTCCCAGTTCTCTGAACCACCGATAGACATAGAAGCAGACTATGAGACCTATAATGTACAGGAACATTTCTGCAAAAAAATAAATAAATAAAAACTAAGTACATACATACATATTCCACATACATTCATATATTTATATAAATACTTGCTTTTATAAGAAAAATTGATCCATATTCATGCAAAAAACCCAAAGAGAATGCATGTGGTCAAAGATCCGTTCATAAAGTACATGACCTAGTGAACCATTAACTTTTGGCTTAAGATTGTAAATCAGAAAGTAATCAGAAAGAGAGATTTCGTAGCAAAGCAAGTGTGTATGTTTCCTTATGTATTCATATTGGGCCTGTGCAAGCAAATGTTGTTTGATTGCTAAACACACGGAAGCCACGGTTCGAATCTGAATGAATCACTCGTTTGAATCGGATCTTGCAGAGATGGGGACTCGAGTTTGAGACTCGAACTCGAGTGCGACTTAAGTCGCACAAACAGTGACTTCAGACTCGACTTGAGACTCGTCCTCGAAAGACTTCAGACTCGACTCGGACTCGAGCTCCGGGACTCGTGAACAATGTTAATTTTTAGTAAACGTCAGATGAGCTCGCTGTTAGAGTTGTGACGTTCGCGAACGAACCGATTCTTTTGAACGGCTCATAAACATGAACGATGGGAGCCGAGTCACGGCTGGAGGGGAGCCGTTCTTTCTGTCGCTCTTTTTTCCTATGCGTGTTTCAGAGCGCGTGTTTCACACAGATGCACACAAATGAGCTCCTCCGCGAGACAGAACAGTTATAGGGGGAGGGGCGCACCCAGCGCAGGCCAACCCTTTATAGCGTGATGATATTAGTTATTAGTTGTGCACGCATCCTTCACGTGAGTACTCCAGTGGAAAAAAACCTGCGTGCCTCTGTCATTGGGTAGGAGCGGAGCCATGACGTTTTGCACAGATATTCATTGCAGCCCACTTTGTTTTTGTTCATTGACTTGAAGGGGCTGATGTCCTATTTGCAAAGTTTACAGTAGTAATAGTATGTAGACATTTCCATTTTATTTATTCTAATTTTATCTACTTTAAATATTTTTGGTTCTCTATCAAAATGTTCTTGTGTGGAAGTGTTTGTAGTAAAAGCTGTTTTGCACAGAAATTCATTGCAGCCGGCTTTGTTTTTGATGTTTATTTGTGAGTAGGTATTGTATGAATAACATAAGTCAGCGTAGCTTTGTTCATTCTTAAGCCAGACAAGAGGTGTGCAGCTATACAGCCAGGACAGACAGAAGGCCATTACTTAATCCATAAATGCAAAATACAGATATTAACTTAAAAGTAAAGCATTCTTGGTGTTTTTGTCATGTTGCAATAGCCTGTTTACACTGATTATATACCAAAATCAAAGTTGATATTGTATGCTAATAAATAGAGTTGTCATAATAACATATTACATGCTTTGAATTCCTTATATATAGCTATGCAGTGTTCTAAGCAGCTTGGATGGGTCGCTGTACGTGATGCAACATTTATTATAACCAGAGACTTAATATAATAAAGAGACTTGAGACTTGACTTGGACTCTAGCTCAGAGACTTGAGACTTGACTTGGACTCTAGCTCAGAGACTTGAGACTTGACTTGGACTCTAGCTCAGAGACTTGAGACTTGACTTGGACTCTAGCTCAGAGACTTGTGAGCATCTCTGGGATCTTGTCGAAATGAGCCAAGAAAGCAGCGAGTGAACTGGTTGGAATTTGAAACAATGTAGAATAAAGCATGACTACTTTGATTTTGAATAGCTACTAAAAGCAGTTAGGATGAACCAAAGACGCGACTGATTTGAAGGTACGTGAGTAAAATCTCGCAAATAAAAATTACTTTTTTGATAGTTTTATCAACAAACATACTGTTCGATTTTATACAATTTAATTTAATTATAACGAGCAAAAATGTTTATTAATTACAATAAGCTTCTTAATATCAATATTTACTTCATTATTTTAGGTTAGCTTTAAAAAAAAAAAGTATAATTTCGCTGTCGAGATCACTTGATTGCGTTCGAGGTGAAAGAACCGTGGAATCTGTTCTGAACCGGTTCTGTCCACATTAACTGTTTGAAAGAACCGATTCCCGGGAAAGATTCAGACTCCACTTCATTAATTGGGCCTGTAAATTAAATCGATGTCAACAATTGTGAACTTTTACACTGTACTGTTGCAAACTTGGAACAAATAAAAGAAAGAAACCAAGTTATTACAGTGTTGAAATGCCATTATAAAAAAGCGCGTAATCAGACAGCAGGACAACTCGAACATGTTCTGACAAACCCCATTCGCAAACACAATGCATTGACCAAAAACAGGAATTTGTTCACTTGAGTCTTTCTTCTAAATTAACTGTATAAACCAATTTTGCCTTATAGACTACTTACCCTTGCTTTATATGTCGGCTTTCTAAGATATCAGTTGCTAGAAACTAGTAGGTCGTCTAAGTACTTCAGAAATGTGTTTGTTCCTTCTGCTTCGTGTGCATCTGACACCGGTTCCTGGAATCCTGTAGTGTCCGCTATTGTGCAATATTGTGTAATAACTGTGCCGTGTTGCTCCTGCAGGGGGCGCTGCACGATCAGAAAGAGCCGGTCCCTTTCAGACGCAGTCTGAGATTCCGAAATGATTGGCTGCTGGTTGGAAATGTGACAGTCTCAATGGGAAAGTCAGATACATTTTCTCCAACTTTTTTCCCTTGCAAGTGCAAAGAAGCTTGTACTGATAGATGGTAATGCTGTTGGTATAGTTTATAGTATGGTATAGTTTTCTATGCATTAAATAATACACTAAAAACTCCAGGCAAAAGTCTTCATTAGGAATGATGTAATTTCTGTAATATATATATATATATATATATATATATATATATATATATATATATATATATATATATATATATATATATATATATATATATATATATATATATATATATATATATATATATATATATATATATATATATTAGGGGTTAAAAAAAAAAGAAAGCAAGCAAGAAAAAAAAAGGAAAAAACTATTTAGATTAGATTAGGTTTAACTGTATTGTCATTGCACATGTAAGGCACAAGACAACGAAATGCAGTT
Source organism: Carassius auratus (assembly GCF_003368295.1). Lineage (NCBI taxonomy): Eukaryota > Metazoa > Chordata > Actinopteri > Cypriniformes > Cyprinidae > Carassius > Carassius auratus. The sequence continues at coordinate 7,971,207 of NC_039251.1, read as the reverse complement.
AGCATCTAACCAGAAGTGCAATAAGCAGTCAGTACAGAATATTCAAGGTCTAAAATATGATACAAATGTACAATAAATATACGGATAAGGCAGTATTATGGACATAATTTACAGATTTTAAATACTGTCAGCATGATATACAGATATAGGTGTACTATGAACATACTATACAGATGAATTATTTAAAAGTTATTTAAAAGTGTATCAATTACTATAAGTGTATATTTAAAAGTACACTATAGGCAGAAACTATGAACATATCAACATCATTTACACTAGTGTAAATGATGTCTATAAGGCAATGGACAGTAAAGTGCATAGAAAATATTTCAGTGTGCAAATTTCTTTACAGTTTTATTAACATTTAAATGTAGCTTTTTATTGTAATTTTAGTTTAAGTAATTTGTATTAGTTTTTATATTTAGATTTAATTGATCTCAGTTTTAATTTTCTAATTTCTTATTGTATTTTATGTCGATTAAATGCAACAATTTTAATTTTTATTTTATTAACTAAATTAACTATATATATATTTTTTTAATAGTTTTACCTTTAAATAGCAATAGGAACTGGTCCTTGGCATTGGATACATTTAGTCTGTGTTTGAGACTGACAACCCAAAAATATACAGGAACGGATCCAATAATTTCTATGAACAGGTACATTTCTAGTCAGTCGCTTTCTAGAGGTATGTACATCAAGATTTATATTGCCAGTCTAAGAATTCAGGCCTTTGAGTTGTATTTATATTGACTAAAGTTTACAAAGAATATTAATGTCTTGCTCTTTGTTACTCACGTTAACTAATGGGACCTTATTGTAAAGTGTTACCAGAATGCCTTTTACATCCACTAAAATGTAATATTAGTATATTAGTAAACTGGTGTTTCTATTACTTTTTTTTATTACTCTACTGATCTATGTCTCTCTTGATCGGTTGTGCAAGAAAATCTTTTTTTTTTTGTTTTTTTTTTTTTTGTTTTTAGTCCTGCTGATATAAATATTTTCAGATCTTTCAGAGTTTTTGAAAATGTACTGTTATGATAAGGATTGACGTAGGACGCACCCTCCCAAATTCTCCCAAAGCAAAGATGCTACTTATCAAGTGTCTTAAGTAGATCTTGGTAATGTTTTATGCTGCGCTCAGACTCCAAAGTTTGAAATCTCAAGTTTCTAATCAGTAGCTAAATTAAACAAGCTACTATAGAGATTATTTGCTCTGTAATCTAACTGGCTCATTTCTGTATTTTAATCTATTATGTACAGTATTTATTTTGTCCACCTGTTAATTATTCTTGTAATATTTAATCGGACAAAATCATGGGCAAAGAAGAATTAAGGATTCTTAAAGTGCCCCTATCATGAAAAGTTCATATTCTGGTTTTGGGAGTCCCCAACAAAAGCTTGGCATACATGCAAGGTCAAAAAAACTTTCACTGTCTTATAATATGCATTTATATTTACCTTATTTGCTCAATGACTCCCAAACGATTCGCTCAACGCTTCATTTTTAAAAACCCCGCCTTTGCATGATGCTAATCTGCGGTGATTGGTCTGATTTCTTTTCCATCTATAAAAGCAGCGTTTGTGAGCACAGTGCTGCTTTGTTTACAGCCGTTACCAGGGAAACCACTGTTTTTACCACTCCAAAAGTATGGGGTTATATCTCTGCTACAATTTTGAGCACGAAAGAGTATATTTTGAGTGTACAAAAGTGCATTCTTCAAATGCCAAGTTTTGTGGAGAAAATGTTCATCTCACAAGAAAGAAAGTATTTTACTCAAAAAATCTATTTTGGATGTAAAATAAAGTTTTTGGGTTTGTGCAGACCTTCTCTTTTGTGCATGCAACATTTCACTACCTTGCTCACCTGATGCCTGCCCTCAGTCCTCTCTAAATGCAGACAGTTTGCTTGCTCAACACGACCCAATATGTGTTAAAATATGCCATAATTCCAGCCAATCAAAGACGAAGCTGCTAAATACTGATTGGCTGATTTGACAACCAAGCTTGCGCAAAAGAGAAGGTCTGCACACATTAAATAAAAAACTTATTTTAATATGCAAAATTATTTTTTTGTGCGCTCAAAGTACTTTCTTCTTTGATAAATGAACATTTTCTCCACAAAACTTAGTTTGTGCGCATGCAGAATGCACTTTTGCATGCTCAAAATATAATCTCTCGTGCTCAGAATTGTGGCAGAGAAATAACTCCAGAAGGGGCACCTAGTGACAAAGAATGAATTTGTAATTTCAATCAGATCACGCAAAAAGACAAGTGGGCGGGGAATATCTTAATGTTTCATGTTGACGTCAATGATTCACAGTCAACTCTTTCTTTTGAGAGACAATAAGTTTATACACAGCACACTTTCAGATTTAAAACTTTGCAGGATGTTTTCCTTCACTTAGAGCTGCATTGCATGAAAGGTCATTTTCAAATATCCATAATAAGGGTACTTTAATATTCAGTAACTAGATCTGTTATATAATCACTATGAAATGCCAGGTTAAAAATAGAAGGTAAAGAGTTATTGTCTCTGTAGTTAATCACACATGCATTATGACTACAGTCAGATAAGACTTAATGCTTTGTTGTTGTTGTTTTTTTCATTAGTTTGTGTGATTTGATGCTGTTGGGAAGTTAAAACTGGCTAAACTTGTCCTTTTCTGTAAAACCACATCAGATGCGACCTGCAGAACGAAGAACTGAAGAATGAAGAAGAATAAAAGTGAAGACTCTCCAAGGGACTGTGTAGATAAAACCACAAAATCATATAAAGCTGATGAAGGTATCAACTGTAGTGTGCTGTATTTAATTTTAATTGCAAAATATTAAATGTTTTACTATGTGCAACTAATTTTTTTTATATTCTTACAATGCAGATGCTGACCTCAAGTAAGTTTTTTGTTTTTATTTCTTGAATTCTTTCAATATGTATATGATATGGCAAAAATGCCACAGAAAGTGACACGTTTAAAACGTGAGGGCAAACAATGATTTCATCATCTGCTTAAGTAATTTTTTGCTTAAGTAATCATATCACTTGTTTAATATTCTCTAAAGAAAGTTGAGATATTTTATATAATATTAAGAGAATTTTGTACTGCATGGGAAAGTTTGAAATGCTGTAAAAGTAAGGGAAAACTCTCCAAAAGTGTTACAGAAAATATTTTTAAATTTTGTTTTTATTTATATGCAATATTGTAAAAATGTTGTTTTAATTGTGGGTCATTTTATAATTAGGGTACCTTTCATGTTTATTGATAATGATAATTTTTTTCAGAAATATATTTCATCCATTAAGTGAAAACATAATGTAATCTCACACAAATATTTTGGGCACACTGTTTGCTTGAACATGCCTATTTTTAGAAATGTTCGTGTTTTTTGAGTAAAAAAATAATAATGCATAAAATGAAGTGAAAGTGACATTCAGCCAAGTATGGTGACCCATACTCAGAATTTGTGCTCTGCATTTAACCCATCCGAAATGCACACACACAGAGCAGTGAACACACACACACACACACACACACACACTGTGAGCACACACCCGGAGCAGTGGGCAGCCATTTATGCTGCGGCGCCCGGGGAGCAGTTGGGGGTTCAGTGTCTTGCTCAAGGGCACCTAAGTCGTGGTGTTGAAGGTGGAGAGAGAGCTGTTCATGCACTACCCCCACCCACAATTCCTTCCGGCCCGAGACTCGAACTCACAACCCTTCGATTGGGAGTCCGACACTCTAACCATTAGGCCACGACTTCCCCAAAGATGTTAAAGATTTTAAAGTCAAGATGATATATATTCAATTTATTTCTACAATCTAAATGCCATTGAAAATTATATTTTAGAGTTAGAGATAAACAGAGTTTAAATTAAATTTTCGTTCAAATAAGAAAATATTTATTTTTGCTCATTACTAACCATACATCCCCCTTAAAGTGGAAAAATGGTTTATTCCATCCATAACTGCAGCATAGAGAAAACTGACTGTTTATCCTTACAGAACTGACACTTTTGGATTAACAGCATCTTTTAAGACTACAGCATCCGAGATGAAGGTGGGCATGTAGGAGAGAGGCAGCCAGAAGATCTTGGCATCCCAGCCTGGAGAATATCTGGTCCGAGGATGGACCGCAGCCACTGCATGCTCCATACAGCTGACCACCTTCATCAGATCTGAATCCAGCATCTTCTCATGCTTCTCCTTAACCACTGCCTTTGCTGCAAACACATCCATAGGGACATAAGGAATGTGTATTAGCTTTCAGAACTAGTACTGCAAGCAGTTTGGAGCTGTGACTGTTATCTGAATGGGGTTATTGGATTTAAACTCACTTCTGTCTATGTAATCACTGCCGTACTCATCCTTGACCTCCTGAGGCAATTTATTCCATAATCTCTGCAAATGGCTCTCAAAGACAGCAGAGTCAGTAACAGTTGTTTTGAAGAATCCGGGTTCGATGCATAAAACCTTCACTCCAAACGGTGCCATGTTCCTCCTGGAGAAACACATTTAACAGTCAAAAGCAGCAATAATCAGGATACAAGCACAGGAACAGTAGAGCTAAAGATAACTTCCCCAATTACATTTGTGCAGAGAGAATTTATTACTGTAAAAACTAAATAATTTTGCGTAGGTGAAATAAAGTTGAATTATTATTAATAGTAAAAATAATTGTATATATAATATTTCTTACTTTTATATATAGATCGAAACAGGATTTTTTTAACAGGATTTTCTTATGCTCACCAGGCTGCATTTATTTGATCCAAAAAAAAAAAGAAAAAAAGAAAGAAAATGTGATAACAAAGATTTCTATTGTTAGAAAATATTTATATTTTGGATAAATGCTATTCTTTTTTACGGAGCCCCTCTGGTCCCACTTTGTCAAAAAAATAAAAACTTATAAATTATAATTTAGAATTATAAAGGACTATGGATATGCAGCCTACAAGATTTACATTATAGTATTAACATAATTGATTGTGATGAACAGTACTAGTAAATAAATAGAAGCAGAACTGCAGCAAACTATATTACACTGAATATTAAAACAGAGACTATTGCACAGATATTGCATTACAGTTAAAGTTACCAAGAACAGGAGGCTAAAAGAATAGTAAACACAGTTTATTGAGGCACAAGCAGAGGAGCAGGTAGTGCACGGTGAGGTAATGGTGCTGGAGGTAGTGATAATGGGATCCGTTGGTGGAGAATTCAAGAGGTAGTGGACACATACACGCACATGATGGACACTTGGAGATCGCTGGAGAGAGAGATAGTTAGCCCTTAGAGTAGAAAGATAGTTAGCCCTTAGAGTAGGCATGCAGGTTAGACCTTATTGCAAATGAGACCGGACGCTGACTGGGTGCGTGTGTGTGGTATTTATGTGAACTGGTGATTGCAGGTGGATGAGGAGCAGGTGCGAGTGATTAGTACTCAGGTGAGGGAGTGTGCTGTGATTGATTGTTGATGGAACCTGGTGTGTCTGTTACAGTACCCCACTCCCCACGGCCCGCTCCTGAGGGCCGAGGACCCCGACGACATGGTGGACATCCTCTTCCTTGTGGAGCCAGTCTTGATTGGAGTGGAAGGTGTCTAGTAAGTTCGGATCCTGGATGTCGTTGCATGGGACCCATGAGCGTTCCTCTGGACCGTATCCTTCCCAGTCCACTAGATACTCAAGTTGTCCAACATGCTGCCGGGAGTCCAGGATGTCATGAACCTCATAGGCAGCTCCGTCATCAAGGAGGAAAGGAAGAGGGGCTTCGGCTACGCTAGGCTCTTTAGAGGGAGAAACAGAAGGATGGTAAGGTTTGAGGAATGAGACATGGAAAGAGGCATGGTAGGCGCAGGCGGATGTCACGGGTTGACAGCCTTCTGTCCAGGTTGGTATGCTGGAGCGTCTGAGCCGCGAAGGTTGGCTGTCATCCTGTGCTTACGTATGGCACGTTGTAGTTGGTGGTGGGCCGCATCCCAGACCCTCTCGCTCTCTCTTCACCAGTAGTAGATCGATGGGACATCTGAGGGTTCTCCTGACCATGGGAAGAGTGGTGGTTGGTAGCCGAGCATGCACTGGAATGGAGTGAGTCTGGTGGTAGGCTGTCGTAGGGAGTTCTGTGCATACTCGACCCACCCTAAGAACTGATTCCAAGAGTTCTGGTGGCCATGGCAGAAGGTACGCAGAAAGCGGCCGATCTCCTGAAACTTCCTCTCTGTCTGCCCGTTAGACTGGGGATGGTAACCAGAGGACAGGCTGACGGCCACACCTAGGAGTGAGTTACTATAACTAGGATACAAGTGTTGTTATCAGAGGGAGGCAGATTTGTGATGAAGTCCACACCTAGGTGTGACCACGGGCAGTTCGGGATGGGCAGAGGGAGGAGCTTGTCTGATGGTAGGTGGCGTGGACTCTTGGAGATGGCGCTGTCTTTACATCCATGGAGTTCTTTGATGGTGGTTGGAGTGGGCCAGTTCCTGACAGCGTCCACCTTCCCCTCGTCCATCCGGATGCCACTGCTGTCGATGTTATACCCAATGAACTGCACTGAGGGCTAATGGAAGGAGCATTTCTCGGCCTTGAGGTATAGGTGGAAGGCCTATACCTATTGGTGAATACAGTGGCACCATGGAGATGTTCCAGGGCAGCTGGGACGAGAGGAAGGGGATAGCGGAATTTTACAGTGACGTTGTTGATTGGTTGGTGATTGAACCTTGCGTGTCTGTTACAAGTACAGGGTCCAGTTTAATAACAAAGGGTCCATGTTTCAGACACTTCACTATCTTGAGGCCACGAGTTAGTATCCTGAGGCCACGAGTTAGTATCTTGAGGCCACGAGTTAGTATCTTGAGGCCACGAGTTACTTATCTTGAGGCCACCAGTTACTTATCTTGAGGCCACGGTTACTTATCCTGAGGCCACGAGTTAGTATCTTGAGGCCACAAGTTACTTATCTTGAGGCCACCAGTTACTTATCTTGAGGCCACAAGTTACTTATCTTGAGGCCATGGTTACTTATCTTGAGGTCACGAGTAAGTATCTTGAGGACACTAACCTATAGAGAGAAACCTGTGTGTGTGTGTGTGTGTGTGTGTGCGTGTTATTATAAAAATACTGAATTTTGAATTGTTGGCAACAATCTGTAATAAGTTTAAGTTCAAGTTTACTGAAATAAGAATATTAAAAACAAAAACAACATAACAAAATTGCTGAAACTTATGGGCAAACCTGAAAATATAAAAATAAAAGCTAATTCCAAATATGCTAAATGCTGAAATAACAGCTTTTTTAAGGCACTGTAAACAAAAATTTACATGTGTTTTAAGATTGTCTTGTTGCCCTGTGTTTGGACAAATTTGACATAAACTACATATATTTATAGAAACATAAATATTCAGGGGAAAGATAAACTAATATCCTAGTCTGCATAATTTTTTATACAAGAATGCACCTTTAGGGGAGTTCTCTACACAGCCTTTTTCAGACTCCCTGGACATTTACTTAAACTTTCGTTATGATTGGTCATTCACAGTTGAAGCTATCAGCTTCTGTATTTCAGCTGCAGTCCTTTGTGCTGCCTAATCAGATATTCGTTGAATAAGTTAGCATTTACAGCAGACAACATGCTTGCCAAATTCTATGTACTTGACTGAATGGTTGCTGTGTTATCATGATGATTAATTGAACATGGTTTCATTTTGTGTGGACTTTGCATTCATAAAACATATGCTGATAAATGCATATGCCACACCCAAATAATATATTGGCTTGTATCTGAGAAATGCATTGAATTATAATTACTTTGACCAGTTTTTTCAGGAGGTATCAAAATATAAAAAATAAGTAAGTGGTTACTGGACATACTGACCTCAGACTGTCATTAAAAGCCTCTACTCCATACTTAGTAATGCAGTACGCTCCTCCCACAGTACTGATCCTTCCAAACACACTGGCCACATTGACCACTCTGCCCTTGGCCTTCTTAATGAGCGGTAACACGCTCAGAGTGACGGCAACAACCCCAATCAGATTGACATTGATCATCTGTTTGAATTCCTCAATTTCCAGCCAGTCATTGGGAGCAGTTGGGAAGGAGATTCCAGCGTTGTTGACCACAGCCCACAGACCTGCAAACACACACATCTCAATAAAACCATTTTATTACATCACAGGAGATTGCAAAATACACAGGAAGTGTGATGAGACATACATGTGATAAAACTACTTTAAATAGATAAAAAATAACAATTAAATCAAGTTGGTTTAGATGACATTTCAAATACTGATATTTAATATAATCTAAGGTTACACAGGTGTGTGTGTGTGTGTGTGTGTGTGTGTGTGTGTGTGTGTGTGTGTGTGTGTGTGTGTGTGTGTGTGTATGTGTGTATTGTGCATTACCCCCTGCATTGTGAATATGATAACATACAATTATAATCAAATATGTTAACTTAATTTCTTTGAATTTGGATTGTAATTTTAAAGTCAAATCTTGCAATACATGTTTAAATGCATCCATTTAAGATCAGGAATTAAATATGGAATGCATTCGTAATTACTTTAGATTTTAATTATGTCTCTTCTGCTCACCAAGGCTGCATTTATGTGCTCAAAAATACAGTAAAAACAGTAATATTGTGCACTAATATTATAATTTAGAATAGACATTTTCTATTTGAATATATTTTCAAACGTAGTTTATTCCTGTGATGCAAAGTTGAATTACTCCAGTCTTCAGTGTCTCTCTGTGACTTACCCTTCTCTCCCACCAGTGTTTTAATGGTTTCTGCAGCTTTTTTTATGCTATAATTATCAGTCACATCCAAATGAAGTGTTGTGAGTTTGTCAGAGCAGGACTTCTTCAGCTCAACTTCTCCCTTCTCCGTGTAGCAGCCAGCGATGACACGGAAACCCTTTGTGTCCAGGTGTTTGGCCAAGAGATTCCCAAACCCGGTGTCACAGCCTGTGATGTACACAAACTTCTCTGATTTATTGGGAACTCGTCCCAGTTCTCTGAACCACCGATAGACATAGAAGCAGACTATGAGACCTATAATGTACAGGAACATTTCTGCAAAAAAAAAAGTGCATATATATATATATATATATATATATATATATATATATATATATATATATATATATATATATATATATATATATATATATATTTGTTTTTATAAGAAAAATGGATCCAGATTCATGCAAAAAACCCAAAGAGAATGCATGTGGTCACAGATCATAAAGTACATGACGTATTGAACCATTAACTTTTTTATTAAATCGATATCAACAATTGTGAACTTACATGGTACTGTTGCAAACTTTGAATGAATAAAAGAAAGAAACCAAGTTGTTACAACATTGAAATGCCATTATAAGAAAGAGCTTGACAATTCACAATACACAAACACAATGCATGCATCAAAAACAGGAATTTGTTCACTTGAACCTTTCTTCAAAATTAACTCTATAAACCAATTTTGCCAGACTACTTACCCTTGCTTTAGATGTCAGCTTTCTAAGATATCTGTTGCTAGAATCTAGTCAGTCGTCTCAGTACTTCAGGCAGGGCTGCCAACTTCTGAGTTCAGGTTATAGTGAGATTTTGGGGGCAGGGCTTTGTTATGGGAGAGGGGCTTATGGAGGGGCGTGGCTTGGTGTGGAAAAAAATATAAACACAAAATCCTTGCATTAGCAGAAGTGTATCAAGTATATTGATTGTCAAAGTATTTGGTATCTGTACGGAATATCTTGGGAGATTTACGTTACATTTAATTTTCACAAACATTTTACAGAAATAGGATTAACATCCATACTGACACCACCACCAGTCAAATATATGGACATGATTGATGAGTTGTGGTTGATATTAATAAAATCTTTTTAACGATTTTTAAAGCTAGATCATTTGAACAAAATAAATACAAAACGAAATAAATAAAACAAAATAGGATGCTTTGAAAAATCTCACAGACTTCACATTAGCTTATCACAATAGCTTATCACGCCTCCAGGAGCTCGCCTTTTTCCGGAAAGAATTGGAAATCTGTATTTTTCTTTTAGAAATATGATAAAAATAAAGACTTTTTGGATATATGAAGGATGCAGTACTACTCTATAGGTACTCAAGATTATTATGAGATTAGGTGAAACTGTTTACGTTTTGTACCCTTTAAAGGGTTAGTTCATCGAAAAATCTAAATTATGTCATGTCATTAAAACATGTTGTTCCAAACCCGTGAGACCTCCGTTTATCTTCAGAACACAGTTTAAGATATTTTTAGGTTTAGTCAGAGAGCTCTCAGTCCCTCCATTGAAACTGTGTGTCCGGTATACTGTCCATGTCCAGAAAGGTAAGAAAAACATCATCAAAGTAGTCCATGTGACATCAGAGGGTCAGTTAGAATTTTTTGAAGCATCGAAAATACATTTTCGTCCAAAAATAGTCTTCTCTTCCGTGTCTGTTGTGAGAGAGTTCAAAACAAAGCAGTTTGTGATATCTGGTGCCCGAAAAAATCATTTGATGTCAACGGATCTTTTTGAACCAGTTCACCAAATCGAACTGAATCGTTTTAAACAGTTCGCGTCTCCAATACGCATTAATCCACAAATGACTTTAGCTGTCAACATTTTTAATGTAGCTGACACTCCCTCTGAGTTCAAACAAACCAATATTCCGGAGTAATTCATTTACTGAAACAGTACACTGACTGAACTACTGTAAAGAGAGAACTAAAGATGAACACCGAGCTGAGCCAGATAACGAACAAAACATTGACTCGTTCATGAGTCAAGAACCGGTGCATCAGTTTTTGGATCACCAGTACTTCTTTCGGACAGTTCGATTCAATAAACCGGTTGAAGAAAACGGTTCACTGGTTCTTTTGTGCTCGACGGAATGGCATCATTGGCGAATATCATACATCATTGGTCATGGCAAGGTAAGCAACGATCGACACGACGATTCCTTAGTTTGCAAAGTAAATGCACAAACCACACCCCATAGTCCGAATGCCATATACTTCAGGAATGTGTTTGTTCTTTCGGCTTCGTGTGCATCTGACACCGGTTCCTGAAGTGTCCACTATTGTGTAATAACTGAGACTTGTTATAGCACTTATGCACACACATATTGCATTGTTTTGTTGTTTTTGATTGCTTCCACTGTCATCATTTTTAAGTCGCATTGGATAAAAGCGTCTGCTAAATGAATAAATGTAAATGCAAATATATATATTAGGTTTTAAAAAATGCAAGGAAAAAACACTTGCAGATTAGATTAGATTCAACTTTATTGTCAGTGTACAGGGCAACGAAATGCAAATAGCATCTAACCAGAAATGCAATAAGCAGTGAGTATAGAATATGCAATGTCTACAATATGTTACAAATGTACAATAAATATACGAGTAAGGCAGTATATTTACATACATAATTTACAGATTTTAAATACTATAAGCATGATATACAGATAGGTGTACTATGAACATATATAGAGATGGATTATGTAAAAGTGTATGTACACTATAGGCAGAAACTATGAACATATGAACATCATTTACACTAGTGCAATGGACAGTAAAGTGCATAAAAAATATTTCAGTGTGCAAATTTCTTTATAGTTTTAGTAATTATTAATATTTAAAATTAGCTTTTTATTGTAATTTTTGTGTAAGTCATTTTTATTAGTTTTTATAGATTTAATTCATCTCAGTTTTAATTTTATAATTTCTAATTGTTTTTACGTTGATTAAATGTAACATTTCTAATTGTAATTTTATTAACTAAATATATATTTTTCAACAGTTGTACCTTTAAATAACAATAGGAACTGGTCCTTAGATCTGTTTCTAGAAACAGATCAAACATTTTCCTGTGTTTGTGACTCTAAACAGCACATTCCTGAACACAGGAAGCCACCTCAGACTTCTTCGATACTGTGTATCTTTGCTGAGCAGGAATCTCTTGTGTTATTGTAAAAAGTCCTTGAAGCGCATTCAAATTGTTTATTTAACAGAGGCAGATGTACAAAAGGACTTAAACAATTCAAAGAAAAGTGTGAGCTAGGACTGAGCCGCAGATGAGATGCATTGGATACATTCAGTCTATGTTTGAGACTGACCACACAGAAATACACCTGCCAACATTTCTAGTCAGTCGCTTTCTAGAGGTATGTACATCAAGATTTATATTGCCAGTATAAGAATTCAGGCCTTTTGTATTTATATTGACTAAAGTTAACAAAGAATATTAATGTCTTGCTCTTTGTTACTCACGTTAACTAATGGGACCTTATTGTAAAGTGTTACCAGAATGCCTTTTACATCCACTAAAATGTATTATCATGTAAATATCATGTAAAAGTCAAGGACTGATACATGATGTACAAATGACAAAGAGTTGCAAGATACAACTTTATGGCAGATTATTACATACAATGACACCAATCTTTATCACTTTAACAGTAAAACTGATTATTAAGTGCTATGTGATTTATCACAGGTCAAAAAAATAACAGTGCAGTTATTCACTGTTCGGTCACTGACTTAATTATACACACTTTTATATTTGACCGCACTTGTGAGAGTATTTTTTTCTTTAGTTTTTTAACAGTATTTCAATTTTTCAACTTGTGTAAAATTTTATCTCATCAATATTAGAGTGTCCGATATATAAAATATGAGTTTCCATATACATAAAGCCTATGCATCTTTTGCATGCTTTCTAAGGTTGTAGTTAGCTGACGAATGCATGAATGCAATATTTGTTGCTTAACATGATTTTAAGCCTGGAAAAATAATTATATTTGTGTTTCTATTACTTTTTTATTACTCTACTTATCTATGTTTCTCTTGATCGGTTGTGCAAGAAAATCTTTTTTTTTTTTTTTAAGTTTAGTCCTTCTGATATAAATATTTTCAGATCTTTCAGAGATTTTGAAAATGTACTGTTCTGATAAGGATTGATGTAGGATGCACCCTCCGCGTCACATTGTATTAGAGTCATGAATTTGGCTGTTCTGAAGGCTCCAAAAACATCAACACACTTATATATTTCCTATTTTGTCAAATCTTAATCAAAATAAAAGATTTTAAAGCAAATACATGTTTGTTGATTTTTTATTAATGTTTTTTGTTTTCATTTCTACTACACTGGATTCAGATAGTGGGGATGCATAGGAGTTTTGTCATCAGTTATTGATTATTTATATTGTTTTTGAGATGACATGTCACCAGAAGGGTTGAAAGACTGCTGGTCTATTAAACAATAACCTATTAAATTATCACCTTCATACATGATGCATTTATAAAATAAGTCTAAATGCATTAGTATAAATTTGGTGTAGAAACAATTTTAACTCTAATATTGTGAGTAAATTTGATAAACAGCTACAAAGTAATGGTAAGTAACAGTATTTTCTTGTATTACATACTCCAATAATCATTGTTTTATTTACAGCTTCCAATTCTTTTTTTTACAGTGTAAACAATGTAATGTAAACATTATTTAAAATAACTATGAGTCTATTATTATTAAAACATAAATGGTACATTTTAGACCTCAAATCAAAAAATCTAAATAAATACATAAATGACGAAGGATTCTTCTGTCAGACTCTCTATCATCATACTCAACATTGCAAGGCCAACTAACGAACTGATGAACCTAACGGTCATTCAACCCAATTTATTACTGATGTCTATGAGATTACGTTAATAATCTGCTGTAAACCTCGATGTGATTTGATAAGTGATTAATAAATGTGACTGAACTCAACTGAACCCCCCCCCCCCCCCCACACACACACACACACAAACCCATTATACGCTATCTGACCTTGACCTTGATTTCTATTACCTTGACCTTGATCAGATAATGTCTTATCAGTCAAATTTATTTTGAATATCGTGCAGAAGGTGAGGACCGACTGCATTGATCACGTGTAGATCTTGGTAATGTTTAATGCTGCGCTCAGACTGAACATATTTCTAATCAGCAGCGAAATTCAAATGATCTGCTATAGACATTATTTGCTCTGTAATCTAACTGGTTAATTTGTGTGTGTTTATCTATTATGTACGGTATTTATTTTTCCACTAGTTGTTTTTAATTATTCTTGTAAAATTTTATAAGACAAAATCATGTGCAAAGAAGAATTAAAGTGTCCAAATCCTGAAAGGCTCACATTTTGGTTTTGGGTGTCACCAATAACAGTTTGACATTCATGCAAGGTCAAAAAACAAAACAAAACAAAAAACACTTTCATTGTCTTATAATATGCATTTATAATATAAATTTATTTTTACCTTATTTGCTCAACGGCTCCCAAACGATTCGCTCAGCAATTTATTTTCCAAACCCCTCCTTTGCGAGATGCTAATCTATAGTGATTTGTCCAATTGGTCGATTCTGCAAGTGGAACTGAGTGTTTTGGAGAAAATTTTCATCTCGCAAAAAAGAAAGTTCTTTGAGCGCATAAAAAAATACATTTTGGATGTAAAATAAGCTTTTGGGTTTGTGCAGATCTTCTCTTTTGTGCGAGCAACATTTCACTAGCTTGCTCACCAGATGCCTGCCCTCAGTCCTCTCTAAATGCACACAGTATGCTTGCTCAACACAACCCAGTGTTACAATATGCCATAAATCCAGCCAATCAGAGATGAAGCTGCTAAATACTGATTGGCTGCTTTTACAACCAAGCTTGTGCAAAAGAGAAGGTATACAGTCTGGTCTGCACACATTAAAAACTTATTTTAAATATAAAATTTATTTTTGTGTGCTCAAAATACCTTCTTCTTTCCACAAAATGTAGTTCGCGCGCATGCAGAATGCACTTTTGCATGCTCAAAATATAATCTGTCATGCTCAGAATAATGGCAGAGATATAACCAAAGGTGGCATCTAGTGGCAAAGAATGAATTTGTATTTTCAATCAGATCACGCAAAAAGACAAGTGGGCGGGGAATATCTTAATGTTTCATGTTGACGTCAATGATTCAGAGTCAACTTTTTCTTTTGAGAGACAATAAGTTTATACACAGCACACTTTCAGATTTAAAACTTTGCAGGATGTTTTCCTTCACTTAGCGCTTGCATTGCATGAAAGGTCATTTTTAAATATCCATAAAGGCGATACTTTGATATTCAGTAACTAGATCTGTTATATAATCACTATGAAATGCCAGGTTAAAAATAGAAGATAAAGAGTTATTGTCTCTGTAGTTCATCACACGGGCATTATGACTACAGTCAAGACTTAATGCTTAGGTTTTTTTTTTTTTTTTTTTCATTAGTTTGTGTGATTTGATGCTGTTGGGAAGTTAAAACTGGCTAAACGTGTCCTTTTCTGTAAAACCACATCAGATGCGACCTGAAGAATGAAGAACAGAAGAATGAAGAAGAATAAAAGTGAAGACTCTCCAAGGGACTGTGTAGATAAAACCACAAAATCATATAAAGCTGATGAAGGTATCAACTGTAGTGTGCTGTATTTAATTTTATTTGCAAAATATTAAATGTTTTACTATGTGCAACTAATGTCTTCTATATTCTTACAATGCAGATGCTGACCTCAAGTGAGTATTGTCGTGTCTTAGGGCTGATGATGAATTTCTTCAGTCAAATTAATAAGGCTCGGGAGACGGAGTTCCAGGTGTCAGAATATAGACTTTATTGCTCAAAACAACAAAGCCGAGATGCCGTGCACCGCATCTGAATCTTCTGTCTGTCCGTGCACTCCTTTTATACCCTTATCTCTATACCTTATTTGGTAGTTCCGGTTTTTAATTGGCATTGCCCGCCAAGTTTGCCACCCCTTATCGCTTAATGATGGAATTCGGCCAAGTCAACAATTAAACAATCTCTTCCTATTGGTTGGCTATTGTCACGTGAGACATCCCCACAAGTCTGTTTACTACTGATGTCAGCATTTGGAAATCCCCCAAAGTTCACAGGTGCATTTCAGAGGTCACTTTAGGTCACAGATACAACTTAGTGGAATATTACCAGGATCCCCCAGTGGGAGGTCTTTTATGTGTCCAGTAGTACTGCCCTATGGGGGGGCCTTTATACACCTGACCCTCTTCATGACATCCAGTATTTGGGAATAACTCAGCATATTGATCAGTATATTGCTTTCTGTCATAGTTATGCATAATATTATAAGATAATACCATATTGAGTAAATAACATAGAATAACACATTTGTATTGAGTAATACCAAAGAATAACACAATAGTATTTTATTTTTATTTATTGAATTCTTTCAATATTTTGGATACATGTTATGGCACAAATGCCACAGAAAGTGACCCATATTTAAAACATGAGGCAAATATTGAATTTGACATCTGAGAAATAATAGTTGCATCAAAGTTTCGATCTGATTCTAATGATTCACGATCCTGCCCCAAAGTTCCGATCTGAATCAAATGATTCGCCAACCTGCACCAAAGTTCCAATCTGAATCAAATGATTCTCAATCCTGCACCAAAGTTCCGTTCGGAATTGAATGATTTGCCAACCTGCACCAAAGTTCCAGTGTGAATCAAATGATCCGATCTGCAAATTAATTTTAAGCTGCAGTAAAGTCTGCAATAAAATCTAAATTCTGTCTGTGTTTGAAGGAATGGCAGTGACCAAATAAAAAAAGAGAAAGCGCTGACCATCGGATTCTTTCAGCTGGTGAGCATTTTAATGTGATTCTGCTGTTTAGGTTGATTTATTTTTTGATTTTTCACTGTTTTTGATTTCTGTCCAGTTCCGCTTTGCCACATGGAAGGAGGTGCTGATGATGGTGGTTGGAAGCGTGTGCTCTCTGGTCCATGGCGCCGCGTCTCCTCTCATGCTGCTGGTGTATGGCATGATGACCAACACCTTCGTGGACTATGAGCTTGAGCTTCAGGAACTGGCCAACCCGAACAAAACCTGCATTAATAACACCATCACCTGGATGGGCGGGACTGTAGTTGAGTGGCCGGACAACAGCTCCACGTACTGTGGGTGAGTGAGGATGGTTCAAGATGGAATCTGCAACCTGTCCTCACAGGAAAATTGTGGAAAATTCACAGGAAAATTTAAAAGTACAAGAGACTTAATCTAAATTCCTTAGGAAAATGATTACACACAATTGAGACAATTATAGAGCTTTAAAATAATCACGTATACCTCAGATTATTTTGTTCTAGGAGAATTTGATGAGAAATATTTGAGTTCATTGAGACTGAATTTGAGTTAATTAAATCTGAGACAACTATTTAGTGCTTAATTTGTAAATGAATAATCACCAGATCCAAAAATGAAGCGTGTAGCATTTGTTTTGGCAGGTCACGTGAGTCAAGCTTGCATCGGCTGACTTTTAGATGATAGCATCTACCGATAGGAATTCAAGACCTATCATGGCATTCCTATATAAGTGCTATTCTATATTATTCAGCAACTTTTTGCTTGCTCAGGAGCAAATTACCCTCCTCCATTCCCAGCTCCTCATTTTGCCACAGTCAGAACTTCAGGCTTTCTGATATCTAGCAATTTAAAGGCACCGTGACTGAGACTAACAGTACAATTTCAGTTTTCCCAGAACTTTCAATGACGTCACTAAATGTTGATGCCACATCTATAGGAGCATCGTTCACAAGTTTCTGCATGGACACAAATCACACAACTACAGCCAGGAGCACAGGTTTTCAAAAAGGGTTCTCCAGATCTCTTTAGAAAGAGGAGAAAAGCAGATGAGATTACCAGCATCTGTTTATTTAGAAACAAAGCAAGAGACTTAAACAAAAGTGTCCATTTGAGCTCCACTTATTTATGAGTAACAAATGAGAACCTATTTGTGTTTATTTTTTTATTTTTTTTTATATAAAATTTATTCTCATTTTCTCATTGACTCAAAATTGGGATATAATAATATAATAATTATATAAATATATATATAATAAAATAAAAATATAATATAATAATATAAATATATTTTCTAATATAAATAAGAAATATTTATATTTATGTACATTGCATTTATTATTTTTTACTTATTTTCATTATTTTATATATAAAATTTGTATTTAATTTTTATGTATATTTAATTATTTATATAAATATATTTAGACTTTTTTGCATTTTTTAATACATTTTTTAAAACAAGTTTATAATATTTTAATATTTAAATTAACATATTTGGATTTTTGAAAAAATAGTTTCAAATATTTATTACATTTCATTATTTATACTTTTTCTATTTTTTTTTTATTTTCCAACAACTTTAACAGCCAGAAAAGCGTTTTGGAGAAAGAACTACAGGATAGGTTCAAACATTGTAAAATTTGTTACTTTGCATTTTGCATATTTTAAATGTTCTTGCTCTGTCTTTCTTTACAGTGTGGATATAGAGGCTGAAATGACCAAGTTTGCATTATACTATGCTGTAATTGGAGTTGGAGTCCTTATTCTGAGTTACTTTCAGGTATATAAGCTTAAGTTTGTTCTCATGTCATATAAAACTTTTTACTGTAATTGCCTTTCAGACAAATGCACTTCAAAGGAATGGTGCAATATTAATGTCTGTCCAGTATCAGAAATGCAGTCAGGGTTTTAACATACACATCCTTTATTTTTTTGATCTCAGTGGTGCTACAGATTTGCCGGAGACAGAGATATTATTAAGCCAAATTCACAGTATTCATGATAATCACTCTGGTTTCAGATCGCTCTCTGGGTTTCTGCTGCCGCCAGACAGATACAACGCATCCGGAAAATGTACTTCAGGAAGATAATGTGCTCGGAGATTGGCTGGTTTGACTGCAACTCCATCGGGGAGCTGAACACAAGGATATCTGAGTTATATTCAAGTCTTTCTGTGTTATCTTGTACTATTGTTAGATTTGTTCATGAATCTGTCATTGGTGGTGTTATATATTAAACTTTGCATTGATTGACAAATGTAAACATGCATTTTTAGTGGATGATAAACAATACATGTAGTACATTGTAAATATATGTTTCTTGGAGGTTGAGTTTTGAAGCATGCTTTACAAGAAAATATTTTTTTAAGAATTACTTCAAAAGTTCACTTTTAATTGAATGCATTACTTATCATTTCTTTGTAATTATTACTTAAAGGGGGGGGGGGTGAAATGCTATTTCATGCATACTGAGTTTTTTACTCTGTTAAAGAGTTGGATTCCCATGCTAAACATGGACAAAGTTTCAAAAATTAAGTTGTACGTTTGGAGGAGTATTTCAGTTCCAAAAATACTCCTTCCGGTTTGTCACAAGTTTCGGAAAGTTTTTTTTCGAGTATGGCTCTGTGTGACGTTAGATGGAGCGGAATTTCCTTATATGGGTCCTGACGCACTTCTGCTGGAAGAGCGCGCGCTCCCGTAGAGCAGAGCACTGAGAGCACAACAGACTTCACTGATCAGAGCGAGAGCGTCGCGAAATGTCACAAAAGAAGTGTGTTTTTGGTTGCCAGGGCAAGACAACCCTGCACAGATTACCAAAGAAAAAACAGCATTAAGGGTCCAGTGGATGGAGTTTATTTTTACAGAGCATCAACGGAGTTGTGCAAGTGTTTGTGTTTGTTCCCTGCATTTCAAAGATGCTTGTTCACAAGGCCCAATTTGACGACGGATTTGCGTATCGTTTATTTCTTAAGGATGATGTAGTCCCAACAAAAAAGGGTCACGATCGTGTGTTGGAACCGCATGCGGTGAGTAAAACTGCTTCAAATATCTCTGCTTCCTTGTTAGTGCGTCCGTCTCCCATCGGAGACCCGGTTTCGAGCCCCGCTCGGAGCGAGTCCTTGCTGCTGCTGCTCTCGTTCAGTTTCAGCCTCGGGATCTGATTCTGGATCATAAATAAACGCTGAATCTGACTGTTAGCCATGGTTTGTTTAGGATGATGTTTTTTTCCTCATGTTAATGTCAGCTTCCAAACGCTCTCAACGCAAAAGCCTACTGGCGCTCGTGATTCTTTAGCTCCGCCCACACGTCACGCCTCCAGCCGGTCATGTTTTTCCGGGGAAAATCGGTACAGACTATCTTTCTCTTATGAATATAATAAAACTAAAGACTTTTTGGAGTTATGAAGGATGCAGTACTACTCTATATGTACTCAAGATTAACAGGATATTGAGTGAAAACGAGCATTTCACCCCCCCTTTAAATGTACTTTCAAAACAACTTCTACTCTAATTTTATCTGTTATAATAAAATCCAGTTTATTTTTCCATGTAGTGACATCAACAAAATCAACAATGCTATGGCAGACCAGGTCTCTATCTTCATCGAGAGGATCTCAACGTTCATATTTGGCTTCACGGTGGGATTCATCGGCGGATGGAAGCTGACGCTGGTGGTGATAGCAGTCAGTCCTCTCATTGGACTGGCTGCAGGACTCATGGCGATGGTTGGTGTTGCTACAGAAAGTTTAATATGATAAATGTTGAGGAATCTCATGATGTAATGAATGATTTAAAGGAATAGTTCACCCAGAAATGTGATGCAAATTTACTCTACTAGTTTGTTTCTTCATCAGAACAGATTTGGAGAAGTTCAGCTCAGCATTACATCAATTTGTTCACCAATGGATCCTCCGCAGTGAATGGGTGCCGTCAGAATGAGAGTCCAAACAGCTGATAAAAACATCACAATAATCCACAAGTAATCCACACCACTCCTGTCTAACAGTTCATGTCTTGTGAAGTGAAAGACATTTTCTCTACTTGTATTATTTCTCCATTGAAAAAAAGAAATATCATATTTGAATCAGGAGATAAATATGCACAGATCAAGCACTGCAAACAAGTGAAAACAGTTCTAAACAAATATATCAGTGGATTTTAAGGTGAGACAACATCAGAGACTTTTTAACTGAAGGAAGCATTATTATGCATTATGGACTTGCTTATTACAAACATTCAACATTTCACTTCACAAGACACGAACTGGTGAAATGGAGTGATGTGGATTACTTGTGGGTTATTGTCATGTTTTTATCAGCTGTTTGGACTCTCATTCTGATGGCACCCATTCACTGCAGAGCATCCCTTGGTGAGCAATTGATGCAATGATACATTTCTTCAAATCTGTTCTGACGAACAAACAAACTCATCAACTCATCTTAGATTAAAATGTAAAAAAAAATTTGTTTCATCATTCAATCACCCATCATTGTATATTTTTGATGTGAAGGCTGTAGCAAGGCTTACAGGTCGTGAGTTGACGGCCTATGCTAAAGCAGGAGCAGTGGCTGATGAAGTCCTTTCCTCCATGAGAACGGTTGCCGCTTTTGGAGGAGAGCACAAGGAAACAGAGAGGTACAGCGTGCCCTAATTATCTGCCAATGCATACCTATTTACACCAAATGAAACTGAATAATATTTAATGAGAAAACACACTGAATGTAAAGGTATTTCTGGAATAATGTGGATTTTAAAAAGTGGGCATTAAGGTTTGAATGAAGGGATGGAAAGATGTCACAGTGTCTGGTCTGCGTTTCCCTGGGTGTCTCACTTCCCCATAGTCACCCCACCGCAGGCACTACAATCCCCACAAGCCTTTGTCCCATTCATCAATGTTAATTGCACAACAGAAACGAGAGATCCAAAAGCAGTGTTTTAATAAGGTAATCCAAAAATCATAATCCCAAAATCAGTCCAGAAACAAGAAAACACAAGGGACCGCGAGAAAACCGGTTGATGGAAAACAAGGACTCCATGAAACAGAATGAGACAGGCTGGTTTATATGGACAGGTGAAAATGATGAAAGTGGAGACAGCTGAGTTTATCCTAGGTGTGCAATTAATTAACAGTGATGAATAGGACAAAGGCTTGCGGGAATTGTAGTGCCTGCAGTTGGGTGACTATGGGGAAGTGAGACCACTAGTGGACACCCAGGGAAACGCAGACCAGACACTGTGACAAAAGAGTGGTGGTGATGTAATTTATGACGTACAGTAAGACAGAGCAAGTAATTGCATCTTGGTGAAAGATTACAAAAACTGTTTTTATTGGGATGAATCTTCCAGTCATGCACAGCTAGATACTG
Source organism: Carassius auratus (assembly GCF_003368295.1). Lineage (NCBI taxonomy): Eukaryota > Metazoa > Chordata > Actinopteri > Cypriniformes > Cyprinidae > Carassius > Carassius auratus. Next base: position 7,949,154 of record NC_039251.1, on the reverse strand, counting down.
TAGAGTGGGAGATTTTTAATGGTTATTTCCACAGGTATGACAGGAACCTCGTGGAGGCCCAGGAGTGGGGTATTAAGAAGGGAGCGATCATTGGTGTGTTTCAGGGTTACCTTTGGTGCATCATATTCTTGTGTTATGCACTGGCTTTCTGGTACGGCTCAAAACTGGTCATTGAAACCAAGGAGCTCTCGCCCGGCGACCTTGTTCAGGTATGACATCCAAGTGTGGACACAGAAGGAGAAGTTTCATCTTATTTTATTCTATTTAGTTAATTTTAATTTTTTTACCTGTCACTTTTGGTCTTAGATTATTTATGTGCTATGTCAATTTTTTTTACATTAATGGTAATTCAAAGTTCTGTGCATGAAAGTTATTAAAAATATCAATAAAAATAGGTAATAAAAATTATTTTTAATATATAAAAAAGAAACAAGAAAGATATAGAGAAATAAAGAATTAAGCTGTATCTTTCAGTGAGAAGGATGCAACACATTATTTTATGAAATATCCTTTATTCTCTTCAGGTATTCTTTGGTGTTCTTATGGGTGCCGTGAATCTGGGCCAGGCCTCTCCTTGTCTTGAGGCCTTTGCTTCTGGTCGGGCCGCAGCCAAAAGTATATTTGACACTATTGACAGGGTGAGAATAACACAAACACACAGTTCTTCTCACAAAATCAATGAATTTCATTCTTTCAGCTTCAGGGAAAGATTAATCACCGTCACATCCTGTTCCCATACAGGAACCAGAAATCGATTGCTTCTCAGAAGAAGGTCATGCGTTAGACAAAGTTAAAGGTGACATTGAATTCCACAGTGTTCACTTCAACTATCCCTCCCGTCCGGAAGTGAAAGTGGGTTATGTTTTTAAATCTAATGTCTGCATTAAAGAGTTAAATTGTATCCAGGGATGATTGGCTGTATCTTGTGTTCAGATATTAGATGATTTGAATTTTGTGGTCAAAGCTGGTGAGAACACTGCATTTGTTGGACCAAGTGGATCAGGAAAGAGCACAACAATTCAACTCATTCAGAGGTTCTACGACCCCAAAGAAGGAATGGTACAGTAATACAAAACTATAGTGTTAATTATATTATATATACTCTTACAGTATTTATTAATAGATTTATATTTTTAGCTTTTATTTTCACATTTTCAGTTGATTTTATTTTCATTTAATTTCATTTAATTAGATTTTTTTTATTCTTTTTGTATTTCTATTTATCTTTAATTTATTTTTATTTAAGTTTCAGGTTTAGTCATTTGAAGACTTTGACTTATTTAAGTAAGGATTGCTAATTATGTCAGCTCTAACTTTTATTTTTCATCAAGTATTTATAATTTATAATATGATATTTGAGCTTAATTTGAATTACTGAAAAGTTTTTTTTTCAATAGTTTTAATTAACAATAAAGAAACAACAACAACAACCAAACAATTAAATAAATACATAAATACATTTGTTTAGCATTTAATTTTTATTTAATTTCATTTGATATTTATATTTTGTAATATTTTATCTTTATTTCAATGCCTGATTTTAGATTTTTAAAGAGTTTTAGTTAACAATATTTACACTGGTCAAACATCTTAATTTCATAGGACATTGGTTATTTACAAATAATGAATCAATCAATAAATACAATTATTTATTTAGAACTGAATTTTTATTTTTCACCAACATTTTATTATATTTGAATTAGTGAAAGAAAAACAAGTTTAATTTAACATTCATAACACTGGTTCACACTTACACAGTTTCTAAGACTTCCAACAATAGAACAATTAATGAGTGAATTAATATGTATATATAATTAATCTTATTTAATCTTATTAGTTAAAATACCTCCTTAAATACAAGTAATGCAGTAAAATCTAAAACCAAATGTCTGACCTAGTGTTGAAAATCAAAACGATTGTCATTTTTAGGTCACGCTGGATGGTCATGACATCAGAAGCCTGAATATCCAGTGGTTTCGTTCCCTCATTGGTGTAGTGGAGCAAGAGCCTGTTCTGTTCGCCACCACGATCGCGGAGAACATCCGATACGGCCGTCCTGGAGTCACCATGGAGGAGATCATAGAAGCCACCAAACAAGCCAATGCTTACAACTTCATCATGGATCTTCCTCAGGTGCCACCTACTGTATAAGATCAGTACATGCATTACCTCACTGATCAGTTACACAAAGTAACACGGGAAGTGCTTGGAGATTTTTTTAGATTAGTTTTGCATATATTAAAGGGGTTCATATGATGAGATTTCTATTTTTCCTTTTCTTCAGTGTGTTATTTAGCTATTTGTGCATGTATAAGATCTGCAGAGTTAAACAGCTCAAAGTCTCCCACAAAAATATTTATTCTCTCTAAAAGAGGCCAAACCGGGTTAAAACGCCTCATTCTAACATGCCCCACATCTCTACGTCACGAGGTGGAAATATTTGCATAATACCGCCCAAATGTCACGCAAAGAAAGAAGGCGTGGTTTCAGCAACACAGTTAGTATTGAAGCAGTCATGTCAGGGAGACGCTGTGTGTTTCTGTGCCAAAGCAAAAGCACTTTATTTGGTCTTCCTGAAGAAAGATGCAATGAGGAATCATTGGTTAAGATTTACATACAACAGAACAACACAACCCAGATGTTCGAATTTGTGCAACGCATTTTATGGAGGACAGTTTTGTGAACCTATGAGATGTTGGCTTTCAACTTTCAAGGCTAAAAACTTTGCACCCTACAAGGCTGGCTGTGCAAAGGCTATTTCTAGAAAAAATGGGTCACCTCCGACTTGACTTTGATAATCTGGCGCTTATTCTGAATCAGCGACTGTAAGCATGTTTCCTTAATAGTTTAAATATTTGCTCTTGACTCAAATGCAGAGTTCTGCCTTGCGTAGAGTATCGCATTGTGTGTGTGTGTGTGTGTGTGTGTGTGTGTGTGCATGCGTGAGAGAAAGACAGGGTAACGTGGAGTCAGCTTTCTTAATCGCAGCTTGTGTACTGCATACACATACTCTACTTTGTAGAGAACAATGTGTTTGAGAGGAACTACAATAATGTACAGTATTTGAAAAATAATGTGCTACTTTAAAAAAAAGAGAGAGAGAGAGAAGGGCAGCTGAGGCCTAATGGTTAGAGAGTTGCTTTTGTTGTAATGTTTTTTAACATTAAAGCATGTCAACCTATACTGTTACACCAAATAATTATCTTTAAAATAGCATCTTATGACCCCTTTAATTTTTCATATCAAGCTAAATGAATTTGATGACACTGTCATATCATGCAGAAATTTGACACATTGGTGGGTGAAGGTGGGGGTCAGATGAGTGGAGGGCAGAAACAGAGGATCGCCATTGCTCGAGCGCTGGTCAGGAATCCCAGAATCCTCCTGTTAGACATGGCCACGTCAGCGCTGGATAACGAGAGTGAGGCTCTAGTACAGGAGGCCTTGGATAAGGTAACCTATTAACTAAGACCAAAACTAAACTTCTCCAAAAGTCTTCAAGCTGCAGCCATCAGTTCGGCACAGTCCCTTATCCTGTCCTGACTTTTTGAAGTATAGTCACACCCAGATTTATTCAGACACCTTCAACATTTCTCATATTATTTCAGTCTATTATCTCCTTTTATCTTCAACAGTTTTAGTACCCTATAATTGAATGTTACCTGTTGCACTGAATTCTGAACTTGTAAGCAAATGCAGGTTTGTTCAAGAACGAGTCATTTCCATGTATTTGTTGTTGCATGCATTCATTCGATTTGATTTTTTTCAGGCTCGACAGGGAAGAACGACTATCAGCATCGCACACCGTCTGTCCACCATCCGCAACGCCGATGTGATCGTGGGCTTTAAGCATGGACGTGCTGTAGAGAGAGGCACACACAGCCAGTTACTGGACAGAAAGGGAGTTTACTTCACACTAGTAACCCTGCAGAATCAAGGAAAGGATACAGAGAGTGATAAACCAGAGTACAGTGAGTACAGAGAGATCTGGAGGTCACTGGAAACCTGTATTCTGGTATTTTTCCATGAAACACGAAAGCAGAAATTTTGCATCACTTCATTAGTGTATTTTCATGCATTGTAAACTATGTCCATCCATGTATTTTTATGTGTATTATAAAACCAAAACAAAACAAAAACTTTGGAAGCCTAAAAAATGAAAAAGGTAATTTTCATAGAATTGAGTGACAAACTTGCAATTCTGAGATTCTTTTTTAATTTATTTTTTAAATTGGTCTTTATAACTGACAGCTGCGAGTTCATCTCATAACTCTGAGGAAGAAGTCATTATTATGAGATATAAACTTGCATTTGTTAGAAAAAAAAGCCAGAATTGTACGATATAACCTAGCAATTTTGAGGAAAAACCGGATTGCACATTTATATCATGCAATTCTGACAGAAAATCAAGACAACTGCCAGAAAAAAAATTAAAATTGTGAGATTTTTTTTAATTGTTTTATCCAGTGGTGGAAACAGGCTTACAGATTTAGTTTTCTTGAAAACATGGGATGGAAATGCATTATTTTCAGATGTTTTATGCAATGCTCTAATTTATCACATTTGGATGGAAGCATAGCAATAGTGACTACATTTCTCAATGACAATAACTCAACAACATAAAACTTTTATATTGTAGTATATTATTCTGAATTGATGCAATAAAATAGCACATGAAGGTGGTTTAGTACTTTTTGGATCTTAATGTAATTGCTTAGAAAAGAGCAGCATGGAGATAGTTTTAAACAACAGGAGGGTCAATGACATTGTGTGCATTTTTGGGTGAACGGTCGGTTTCTTTTAACACTAACTTGACACTGAATCACACAGCTGCTGAGATGACCATTATAGAGGAGGAGGGACTTGAGAAAGTAATGAGCTTCAGCAGAGGAAGTTACGAGAGTACCTTAAGGTACATAAACATTATGACTTTTATTTTGAGAGGGGAGTCCAAAATGTTCTGTTTTTAAACTAAAACATCTTTCCTATAGGCGATCTTTGAGACAGCAATCACATTCTCAAATGTCAAACAGCATTCCTGATGCCATATCTGGAAAATTCAAAATCCATTCGGACCATTTAGAAACTGAGGAAGCTGAAGTAAACAACAAGGTCTGGAACCGAGAACATTTAGATACAGTATCGCACATGCAGTGCTTTCAACTTTTATCTGAAGTTCCCTATCTTGTCTTGCAGAAAAGCAATGGTAAAGATGAAGAAGTCATTGAACCGGCTCCAGTGGCACGAATCCTGAAGTATAACCGTCCCGAGTGGCCATATATGCTGCTGGGCTCTTTAGGTGCTGCCATCAATGGATCGGTCAAACCCATCTATGCTCTTTTATTCAGTGAAATCCTTGGGGTGAGACACACACATAACATGGCATACAATCTGATTAATGTTGTTTGCTAAAGCAATTCTGTCTTTAATCCCTATCTTTAAATATTACATGTACCTTGTTGAAAGGGTTTTGAATAAAATGCAGCATCCCATTAGCTGTATCTAGATAATCAGCTTGATGATATTTTAAGTCACAGTTTAACAATATCATGGTTGATTTTCAGACATTCTCCATTCAAGACCTGGATAAACAGAGGATGCAGATAAACAGGATTTGTATTTTGTTTGTCAGCATAGGAGTCCTGAGCTTCTTTTCACAGTTCTTACAGGTATTTCCTCAGTTCCTTATTGAGGTTTTTTTGTATACCTACATTTTAAAGTGCCACTATTATGGGTAATGAAAGCTTAATATTTTGGTTTTGGGAGTTGGTTGACACTTTCATTGTCTTATAATATGCATTTATTTTTACCTTATTTGCTCAAGGTCTCCCAACTGATTCGATCTACGATTCATTTACAAATCCCCCTCTGTGTGACGCTAGTCTGTGGTGATTGGCTGATTTTATTTCCACTTTGTAATAAAAGCAGCATGCAGTGCTGCTTTGTTTACAGCCGTTACCGGGAAACCTGTGTTTACTGCTCCAAAAGCTGCCCCTAGTGGTGAAGAATGGATGTGCATTTTCATTCAGAACAAAGCAAAAAGACCAACAAGTGAGCAGCAATATGCTAATGTTTCATGTTGACTTAAACATGAAACGGCTTGGGATTCGTTTTTAAAAATTACTCGTTTCAATGATTCAGAGTCGACTCTTTCTTTTAAGAGAGAATAAGTTTATACACAGTGCACTTTCAGATTTAAAACTTTGCAGGATGTTTTCATTCACTCAGAGCTCTGTTACATACTGCGCGAAAGGTAATATTCAAAAATTCATAATAGGGGCACTTTAACATTACCCATGAAAAATTTGTGTGGTGATATTACAGCAGGCTGTGACGTAATATTCTGTGATATGTTTATGGCAGGGCTACTCTTTTGCCAAATCAGGAGAGCTGTTGACTCGCAGGCTGAGAAAGGATGCATTTCAGGCAATGTTAAAGCAAGAGATGGGCTGGTTCGACAGCCCCATTAACAGTCCTGGTGCTCTGACTACCAGACTAGCCACTGACGCCTCCATGGTGCAGGGGGTGAGTGACAGAAGATACAGACTAGAGAATACAATAATAACAAAAAATGTTGCAAAGCTGGAGAAAGCATTCATTTTATATGCAAAGAGTTGTTTCTTAAAGGCACAGCAGCAAAAAAAATAAAAATAAAACTTGAGGGGGAAAGTTCCTTAAAATAACATCTTAACAGGGATAGTTACTGTCATCATATACTCACCTCAAGTTCATCTACTCCAATATTTAGTTCTTCTGTTGAACACTAAATAAGTTTTTTTTTTTTAAGAATGTGGGTAACCAAACCGTTACAGCAGCCATATCCCTCTGTATAATGAATAAAGCTCTCATTTCTTATGCAAAGGGATGTTTCTTAAAAGTGCAGAAGCAATAAATAAATAAATAAATAAATAAATAATTCCAATAGAGAGCACAAAAAAAGGGGTTATAAAACATACTTGTGACTGATTTTGACCCATAGAAACTTTACAAACATTATAAGTGGACTGAGAAGTTTCACATGCCACTTTAATGTTTACAAGAAAATACAATAATAAAACATGTTGCAAAGCTGAAAAAAGCACTCATTTTAATATGCAAATAGGTGTTTCTTAAAGGGGCAGAAGCGAAAATTGAGTATTTAAATCTAAGGATCAGAGAGAGCATAGAAAATGTATAGGAAAACTATGGAAGCATATGGGTAGCATTATTCAATTTGGGATGTAATATGCAAAATGACAATGCAATATGTAAAATGGCAATGCATTTCTGTATTTACATTTAAATTTTCCAATACATTTGTGCAACGTTTGGTGCAAAATGAAAATGAAAATTAAATTACATAATTTTCATTTGCCATTTACTACACCAGTTTTAATATGTAAAATGAATATTAATTTTAACGCTTTATAAGTTGCAAAATTAAAATGAAAATGTATTACAGAAATGATTAGATATGTCTAACATGTTAAAGCAAAAACTGTGGCAAAATGTTCATTTAAATGCTATTTTTCTTAATTGCATTAACACTCACAGTCAAGACACTTACGATTGCATTTTCATTAGGTGTCCCGCAATGAATGTAGCAAAACTCAATGTGCACATTGAAAATGCATTCCGAGCCGATCACGTGTCCCTGCCCTCGCGCCACGTCAATCATTGTGTGAACAAGGCGGGGCTTACAGAAGGTCAGAGACTCAAGTCTCAAGAAGAGGATTCAATCAAGTGAGAGAACATGGACAAGACAGTTGGTCCGTGTATGTTTTGATCATTTCGGTTTATGGCTTCAATATTTCATTCCCACTTGTGGGCGGAGCTGAAACGCTGCTTTCATCTGATTGGTCGAATCGGATCGGTTTTCATCTGACAGCCTTCAGCTCGGTCTTTTCATTCTTTCAGGCAGAATAAGAGTCAGTGCGAGTGAAGCACTGAAATGTCTGAAACTACACTCACTGTTAATTAGCATAATATTTGAATCAGATGTAGCTGGGCACATAATTCGTGCTGCTGAGACCTGCAAATTATTTCTAGGTTGTAGTATTGTACGAATATTGTCCCACTGATAAATACAGTGCAAATAGTTATGTCCCTTTGGATAACAGTGAAGTGGAAAGAAATATAGTTAAATTTATGAAATAAAATTAAATAGGATTTTTTGGGAAGGTAAGTCTGGCCAGTTATACAAGCAACACGAGTCGGACGAGTCTAAAGATATGAGCTGAATTGGGTGAAACATTAAAGTTCTAGTCTGTGTCAATTACTCTCATAATAAATAATAATAATAATGTTAACTGTATTTTTCGGTATAAGTTGCATCAGTCCAAAAATACGTCATGACGAGGAAAAAAACATATATAAGTCGCACTGGACTATATGTCACTTTTATTCAAGACCAAGAGAAAACATTACCGTCTACAGCCGCGAGAGGGGGGGTAGGCTACAGGAGCACTGAGCAGCATAGAGCTAATTTTACTATTTTTATTTAGAAATGTAACTATATTCATTTTTACAATTATTTATTAATGTCACACACACATACAACCACACACACACACACACACACACACACACATACCTAGTGCCTTATGACTTAAAAGATGAGAGTGGTAAATGTTACAGACATGGAACTGTTCAGTCTATTATTGATTTTAATTTCCACTTCACTGTATGTATAAAATACTGTATGTATGGAAATGTAAATACAGAAATGCATTGCCATTTTACATATTACATTGTCATTTTGCATATTACATCCCAAATTGAATAATGCTACCCATATGCTTCCATAGAAAACAACATTTACATTCACTTTACATTTACACTTAGTCATTTAGCAGACACTTTTATCTAAAGCTACTTACAAATGAGGACAATGGAAGCAATCAAAAACAACAAAAGAGCAATGATAAATAAGTGCTATAATAAGTCTCAGTTAGGTTAACACAGTACACGTAGCAAGGGCTTTTAAATTATGTAATAAATAAAAATAAAAAGAATAGAAAAAGAATAGAGCAAGCTAGTATTAGAGGGCTTTTTTATAATTGTATAATAAATAAAAAGAAAATAGATATAATACAAAAAGATTATAATTTATTGGGTTTTTTTAAGAATAGAATTAGAATAGTGAGTGCTAAAGTTAGAGGGTCAAATAAAGATGGAAGAGATGGGTTTTAAGCTAAGGACTTAAAAAAGCACTGATTTCATAAGCAAGGGGCATGATTTGTAAAGTCAAAAGCAAAAACAAATGTATTTTTAGAGGACTTCAGTGAGAAAAAATGACATTGTAAAAAAATTTTTTTCAAAGATTTAAGATAATTTATATGGTCAAGTGTATGTTTGATTGTGTTCAATGTGCTCTTCACCAAAGGCTACAGGCTCACAGATCGGCATGATTGTGAATTCACTGACCAACATCGGTGCTTCTTTCATTATTGCATATTACTTCAGCTGGAAACTGAGTCTTGTGGTCACCTGCTTCCTTCCTCTCATCGGCCTCTCTGGAGTCTTTCAGGCTAAAATGCTGACAGGATTTGCTAATGAGGATAAAAATGCATTGGAGGCTGCTGGACAGGTACAAAAAAGACATGTTAAATGAAGTCTGATTCATTCATTTAAATGCAATATTCATGCTTTCACTAAGGCAGCAAATACACATGAATAAAATGCAGTGTAGTCAGCAAAAAAACAATGTACTGGTTTTAGCATTCTGGAGTATTTAGTATTGTGAAGGATTTTGAGTTTGTTTTGCAGTTAATAATACTTTAGTTTAAGAAACACATGATATGTTAAATAAAATAGTTTCCTTTTTCAAATAGAAAGTTTAAAAGAACAGTGTTTATTTATCAGATATCCTGAAATGAAATGTAATGTATCAGGGTTACTTCACAATATTACTGAGTTTACTGTTTTTCGAATAAGATAAATGGAGCAAAACAGACTTCTTTCAAAAGCATCGTACTGAACCTGAAAGCTTTTGTCCTGCATGTTTGCCAAATGATCATTATTTTTGCTATGTATATGTCTGTTCATACAGGTGTCCAGTGAAGCTCTGAGCAACATCAGGACCATCGCCGGTTTATCCAAAGAGAAACACTTTGTGTCTCAATATGAGGAGCAGCTTCAAGCACCATATAAAAGGGCAAAGAAGAAAGCTCATGTTTATGGGATCTGTTTTGCATTCGCCAAGTGTGTCATTTTCATGGCCTTCGCTTGCTCTTTTCGATACGGCGGCTATCTGGTCAGTAATGAGGGGCTTCCATATATGATGGTGTTCAGGTCAGTTAATGTCTGGATTAATGCATGCAGGATTTACAGCTAAGCATCAGTTATAAGCATGCATAATTGACTAAAGGGAATTGTTTGAAATATACCAGTCGATCAGTGTCATTAAAATAAATGCTGTGTGTGTTATCCCTCAGAGTCATTTCAGCTCTGGTGACCAGTGCCACCGCACTTGGCAGAGCTTCGTCTTTCACACCAGATTACGCCAAGGCCAAGATAGCTGCTTCCCAACTCTTCAAACTGTTGGACAGGGTTCCCAAAATTAGCATCAGCAAAACAGAAGGACAAAGTTGGGTAAGAGAGTATCTAGGTTTTTTTTTCCCTCCCAGTTGTTACTTTGACCATTTCCAATGTTCACTTCTTTGCTGTTACAGAATCCCTTTGAGGGCCAAATAGAATTCAAAGGGTGCAGGTTCACGTATCCCAGCAGGCCAGACATCCAGGTTTTGAGGGGATTGGAGGTGTCAGTACATCCAGGACAGACGCTTGCTTTTGTGGGAAGCAGCGGATGTGGGAAGAGCACCAGCGTTCAACTGCTGGAGCGATTCTATGACCCCGATGAAGGTCAAGTGGTATGAAACCACATTTATTGCATCTTTACATAAATGCATTTAGGTGATACTTTTATCCAATGCAACTTACAAAGCAAAACAAAAGCATTTAGTCACAGAGCCAACAATATATTTTGATGCATTTTTAATTTGCATTGCATTATTGCAAGAATTATTACCACATATATTTTTAAATGTCCACATATATTTTTAAATGTCAAATCTAGTTTAAATAATTTTGCCATTTTGGTAAAAACACACAAGGAATTGCAGCTACTAGATGCTATTAAAATATCTCTTAACATGTCAGAAGATTAAATGCAAAATCCTTGATTGTGACAAACAAACTATGGCTTTCTGTTCTTGCCCTAGCTGATCGATGGACATCCATCTGCGAGCATCAGCGTGCCCTTCCTGAGGTCTCAGATTGGCATCGTTTCCCAGGAGCCGGTGCTGTTCGACTGCAGTATCGCAGAGAATATCCAGTATGGAGATAATTCTCGTACCGTGAGCATGGAGGAGATTATAGAGGCTGCTAAGAAGGCCTATCTGCACGATTTTGTGATGACACTACCTGATGTATGTTATGCTTTTCTTTCATTCATGACTTGACTATTCTGATTCACAGGTAACACGTTTAAATGTGGCTAAAAGTCAACATGAAATGTTGTTCATCTCATTTTCGGTCTGTTACAACTAAAGCAAGTTATGTTAGTTTGTTAGTATGGTCAGGTCATGCATACTTCATGCACCAGTGGAGCCGCTGCATTTGACTGGGAAATCCCTGGAAATTACCTTTTGCTAAATTGTTATGAAAGCAAACATTTGGAATAAAAAGCACTGATTAATCGTAAATAATACCAAGAAGGTGCATTATGATAAATAGAAGCTTTTTGGCTTTTAGCCTACTGTACCATATTTGAGTCATCTAAATGATCAGCATGAAAAACGTGCGAAACTGTTTTGTTTACATTTTCAATAAACCGTTCCATTAAAAAAAAAATAAAAAAATTAGATTTTCTGGATTATTGTTGCATTTTTCAGAAATATGAAACTCAGGTCGGCGCTCAAGGCTCTCAATTATCCCGTGGACAGAAACAGCGCATAGCGATCGCAAGAGCCATCGTCAGAAACCCTAAAATCCTGCTGCTGGATGAGGCCACCTCCGCACTCGATACTGAGAGTGAGAAGGTAAAACTACATCATTGTGTGTTTGCACTTATTTATAGCCTGACTGTAATTTACCATCAGGCAAATTTCCCGCTTTCTCAATATTGTCTTCAGTGTTGAGTAGTAAGTGATTATATAATCTGAATTACATGATCAAATTCCAAAAATGTATTAAATTATATTACAAAAAAAATCGTTATCAGTCTACAGTAAATTTGACTTATTACATGATTCCTTAATTTTCACGAAATGGCAACAAGTTATTCATAATTCATCACATTTTCTCCATTTTTTAATAATTTAAATTGTCTTTTCTAAAAAAAAAAAAAAAAAAAAAAAAAAAAAAGCCTATTTTTAATATATGATTTTGTGGAATTGCACAAACAATAAGTGTTTTTTTATATTTTATTTTTGTCAGGGTTTTGGCAAGGAGGAACTCAGGTGCAGACAGGATTTACAACACAAACAGGTTTATTTACAAAAAGGGGAAAAAAAACCCACGAGGGGGAAAACAAGGACTAGGGCAGATACAAAAATAACTAAACAGGACTGATAAGGCAAGATAAACAAAGACTCAAAACTAGAGAACACTGACTACAAATAAACACTCACGGTATACAGGACACAGTATCTTAAAGGGGTTACCAGGGTATTATCACGAATCACAATCACAATTCTTAGGGAACAAATCTCAATCACAGGTGAGGAACACAATGAACCGACGCAAGACAGAGCACACTAGGAGATCTAAATAGGGGGAACAATCAAGACACGACAGGTGGCACAGATGGGACAATCAAGACACGACTAGGTTAACAAGGGGGGCGGGGCAAGGGAACGAGACAACACAAGCACATGGCCCAAAGGCAAGGCCATGTGCTTGTACACAAAACACGGGTCTGTCATGATCCTGCCTCAAGACTAGGAAAAATCAAGGACACGAGGGCAGAATCATGACAGAACCCCTCCCTTAAGGAGCGGCTTCCAGACACTCCTCAAGGGAACATCAAACACGAGACATGACTGACATGACGGACTGGGACACCGACACAAACCAACAGGACATGACAAATAACAACAAAGGCAAACATGAATACACGACGGCAGGGTTAGGGTGACAAATAAAAAAAAACAAACAGGGAAGGGGAGGAGGCGGGACCACAAAGTTCATGGGGGACAGACCAGGGTGAGTGGGTGGGGCAGGAGTTTTAGGAGGACAGGACGAAGGCTGACGACGGGGGGTACGGGCAGGTCTGGGTGGTGAGGGGTGGGGAGGGGTCACTTACGGGACGCGGGGCAAGACTTACGGGACGCGGGGAGACGACAGCTGGACACGGGGGGACAACAGCTGGACACGGGGCAACACTCACGGGACACGGGGCTACATCCACGGGACACGGGGCTACATCCACGGGACTCATGACAACATCAGCTGGGCACGGGGAGACAACATCTACTGGGCTCGGGGGGACAACAGGACACGGGGAGACAACGGCTGGACACTCGGGACTTCTAGGGACAGGGTCTGGGGACAAGACAGGACTGACGGGGACTTCTAGGATACGGACAAGACTAGACCAATAACAACAAAGGCAAACATGAATACACGACGGCAGGGTTAGGGTGACAAATAAAAAAAAACAAACAGGGAAGGGGAGGAGGCGGGACCACAAAGTTCATGGGGGACAGACCAGGGTGAGTGGGTGGGGCAGGAGTTTTAGGAGGACAGGACGAAGGCTGACGACGGGGGGTACGGGCAGGTCTGGGTGGTGAGGGGTGGGGAGGGGTCACTTACGGGACGCGGGGCAAGACTTACGGGACGCGGGGAGACGACAGCTGGACACGGGGGGACAACAGCTGGACACGGGGCAACACTCACGGGACACGGGGCTACATCCACGGGACACGGGGCTACATCAACGGGACTCATGACAACATCAGCTGGGCACGGGGAGACAACATCTACTGGGCTCGGGGGGACAACAGGACACGGGGAGACAACGGCTGGACACTCGGGACTTCTAGGGACAGGGTCTGGGGACAAGACAGGACTGACGGGGACTTCTAGGATACGGACAAGACTAGACAAATAATCTGAAAAGGCTTTAGCCGCTAAGACAATTGGCATCTCCTTACGAGATGAGACACACTGTACTAAAGTCTTTGCTGCAGAGTCGGCCGCGGCACTCTCCTGCGCTCTCACGACTGCCGACTTGCATACTGCCCTCTTCTTTGCCGGCTCGGGCACGCCAGCGCTCACCGCTGCTGGCTCGGGCACGCCAGCGCTCACCGCTGCTGGCACGGGCACGCCAGCTCTCTCCGCTGCTGGCTCGGGCACGCCAGCTCTCTCCGCTGCTGGCACGGGCACGCCAGCGCTCACCGCTGCTGGCACGGGAGGAGACAGGGTCACAGGACCGGCAGGCCCCTTCTTCCTCCTCTTCCTCCTCGGGCGCGGTGCAGAGGCTACAGCTGGGTCAGAGGCGGGTTGGGGGAGTTTGGTCTCGGGCAGGGCAGCCTCGGACGCCGAAGACTCTGAAGCTGACTCCCATGAAAGCCGTCTCCCTCGCTTGTTGGGGAGACTTAAGGTAGTGGGAGGTACCTCAGGATCTTGGGAGGGACCTAACTGATCCCCCAGGGTTGCCACGGCCAGGACACGACCCTCCGGGATCGCCGGCAGCTGGGTAGGTGGGGACCTCTGGGGCTCCTCCTCTCGCCCGCTCGCTCCGGAACGACCTCCCCTGGTCCCCCGGAACACCACAAGGCGAGAGCCCTCAAAACAATCTCGCTGGCTGGCTGATGCCATCCAGCATTGCCTCCTGTCTGCTGAGTTCCTTCGTGGTCGGTTCATTCTGTCAGGGTTTTGGCAAGGAGGAACTCAGGTGCAGACAGGATTTACAACACAAACAGGTTTATTTACAAAAAGGGGAAAATAAAAACCCACGAGGGGGAAAACAAGGACTAGGGCAGATACAAAAATAACTAAACAGGACTGATAAGGCAAGATAAACAAAGACTCAAAACTAGAGAACACTGACTACAAATAAACACTCACGGTATACAGGACACAGTATCTTAAAGGGGTTACCAGGGTATTATCACGAATCACAATCACGAATCACAATCACGAATCACAATCACGAATCACAATCACGAATCACAATCACGAATCACAATCACGAATCACAATCACGTCACGAATCACAATCACGAATCACAATCACGAATCACAATCACGAATCACAATCACGAATCACAATCACGAATCACAATCACGAATCACAATCACGAATCACAATCACGAATCACAATCACGAATCACAATCACGAATCACGAATCACAATCACGAATCACAATCACGAATCACAATCACGAATCACAATCACAATTCTTAGGGAACAAATCTCAATCACAGGTGAGGAACACAATGAACCGACGCAAGACAGAGCACACTAGGAGATCTAAATAGGGGGAACAATCAAGACACGACAGGTGGCACAGATGGGACAATCAAGACACGACTAGGTTAACAAGGGGGGCGGGGCAAGGGAACGAGACAACACAAGCACATGGCCCAAAGGCAAGGCCATGTGCTTGTACACAAAACACGGGTCTGTCATGATCCTGCCTCAAGACTAGGAAAAATCAAGGACACGAGGGCAGAATCATGACAATTTTACTTTAGCATATGTAAGATGTAATTTTTAATGATTAGCTTTTTAATCATTTACAAACCCCTGTAGTTCCTTCACAAACCCTGACATAGACATTATTTTATATTAATATGGTACAAGATTTTATTCAAATCAAAATAGGGGCCTTTCACACTTTTTTTTTTTTTTTGATCAGTGTTGATATTTTTTTTTTTTACAAGCCATCCAATTATATCTGAGCTTTAGATTACTTTTAACCTCTGGGCATGTGATCTAAATGTAATGAAAAAAGTAGTTTAATTATATTACCTAAAATGAATCTAAGATTAATCTTAATCTTAATCAAAAAGTAGTTGGATTAAATTACTAACTACAATTTTTTCCCATGTAATTTGTATTCATAATGAACTGCACTTTGCAAGTACTCCCCTCAGCACTGATGCCTGTATTTCTGCACAACTTTTTAATGCACAAAATATGTTTGTTTTTCAATCTTTAGGTTGTTCAGGCCGCGCTTGATGAGGCCCGTCAGGGACGCACGTGTATCGCCATTGCTCACAGGCTTTCCACCATTCAGACTGCTGACATCATCGCAGTGATGTCACAGGGCGTGCTCATCGAGAAAGGGACCCACGAGGAGCTCATGTCCAGGAAAGCTGCATACTACAAGCTTGTCACCACAGGGGTGACTATTAGTTAAAAAAATATATATATAGAACATTACTTCTGCAATCGTTGGTTTGTCTGGTTTAGTCGGGCTGCTCAAACAAATTACATCCCAGTACATTTGGTAATGGAATTAATTGTTGAGGTATTTTTTATTTATATGTATTTATTGATAAGTGGACGTTTATTATGTCTTGACAACATCCTTTGAATGTTTGAATTATACTTATACTACGGTGGCCAAGAGAGCTCAATGCAAATTAAGAAAACACATGCAAATTGAAAAAACACCAGCAAATGAAGAAAAAATCTTCATCAGTTTTGATAACACAAGTGTTGCAAATCCTCACAACACATGCAAATTAACAAAAGCACTGCAAATCTTCACAAAACATGCAAATTAAGAAATGCTGCAAATCTTCACAATACATGCAAATTAAAAAACGCGCTGTAAATCCTCACAGCACATGCAAATTAAGAAACAATTAATGAAGCATTGCACATTTATTTTGATTAACCTTGAAATTTACTTGAGGATATTAAAGTTCGCCATCTTATAAGTAATATTAAACTCTCACAGTTAATCGTGTAATTATTCAGCTTATTTAGGCTAATAATATCCGAAAGGTAAAGGAATCATGCAATCAGGGTGTTTAAAAAAAAAGAAAACTCACCTTTCAGGTCATCAACAGCTCAAATGATTGTAGCCACTGCACAATAAACAAATACCAGCTGGATCCGTGTTTTCTTAATTTGCATGTGTTGTGAGGATTTTCAGTTGTTAATTTGCATGTGTTGTGAGGATTTTCAGTTGTTAATTTGCATGTGTTGTGAAGATTCGCAGAGCTTTTGTTAATTTGCATGTGTTGTGAGGATTTGTTACACTTATGTTGTCAAACTGATGAAGATGTTTTCTTCATTTGCTGGTGTTTTTTCAATTTGCATGTGTTCTCTTAAATTGCAGCACATTGAGCTCTCGTGGCCACCGTATTATACAGGTATGGTTAGTCAACCTGGATCAACTGTTTTTTGTTTTTTTCAAGAAACTGAGCGAAAATGTATTGCATAAAAATGTGACATCATGCAAGTATTTGTTTTGTACTAAAAGGTTGCAGAGATTCGACTTGTTGTAGCAGCTGAAGATATGGTGTCCTTGAACTACACTGATAATAGAACGAGACTGATAATATGTTCATAATCACTGAAACATTTACGCTCAGTCATTGTTTAATGTAGTGCCATGTTTTGATGTCTCACTTGCTGTCATTCAAATGTTACAGATGAACAATGTGTACATATTTAAAAAGTCCTTTAAAGACTGTATGTATTGTAAACATATTTGTCACTAGTTATTTTGCCTTTCTTTGAGGAAAAATTGTGCTCATTTAGCTAAGCAACAATACGTTTCTTCTCGCTTGTTTATTTGTTCCACAGGGCTGAGAAGTCATTATTTTTGCTTTCTTCATGTACAAAAATTTTTGACCTCACTTCATAAAGTTACGGTTGAACCACTGATGGCAGATGGACTATTCTCACAATGTATTTCATACTTTTCTGGACAAATTTAAATAAATATTTGCATGGGTAACACTTTAGAATAAGGTTCCGTTAGTTAATGTTAGTTAACTACTTTCATTAACATGAACTAAGCAAGAACTATCCTTCTACAGCATTTATAAGTCTTAGTTCATGTTAATTTCAACATTTACTAATGCATTATTTAAATCAAAAGTTGTGCTTGTTAACATTAGTTAATGCACTGTGAATTACCATGAACTAACAATGAATAACTGTATTTTCATTAACTAACATTAACGAAGATGAATAAATACAGTAATAAATGTATTATTCATTGTTTGTTCATGTTAATTAATACATTAACAAACATTAACTAATGGAACCTTATTCTAAAGTGTTACCTTTGCATGTTATATAAACAACAAATTGTGGCCAGTGAAAATGCTGAATGGCTAGTAAGTTTCGAAAACCACTAGCCAAAGTGGCTTGTGAGCAAAAAAATTGATGGTAAGCCCTGTGTGTGTGTATATATGTATCTGTATATATATATATATATATATATATATATATATATATATATATATATATATATATATATATATATATATATATATATATATATATATATATATATATATATATATATATATATGTATATGTATGTATATGTGTATGTATATATATATATATGTATATATACGTATATATATACACGTATATATATATATATATATATATACATGTATATATATATATATGTATATATATATATATATATATATATATATATATATATATATATATATATATATATATATATGTATATGTAAATGTAAATATATGGATATATATATATATATATATATATATATATATATATATATATATATGTGTGTGTGTGTGTGTGTGTGTGTGTGTGTGTGTGTGTGTGTGTGTGTGTGTGTGTGTGTGTGTGTGTGTGTGTATATATATATATATATATATATATATATATATATATATATATAGACAACAAATATGTCCATTTGCAAAATAGGCTAGACATTACATTTTACTTATACTTCCAAAAATGTTCTCCAAAAGGACATGATTGGTCCTAAACATTTCTTTTTCCTGATTGTCAAATAAGACATGTTTGTCGGATGAAAGTTCAGGAAATAGCCATTTATGTTTATATAATGACTTTATTATTATTATTATTATTATTATTATTATTATTATTATTATTATTATTATTATTATTATATTACTGCAGCGGCCAGCGCTCAAATAAACACCAGATGGCGCAGCATTACAAACTACTCAGTAAAGGGAAAATAACGCACCGCACAATATAACCAGTATATTCTTAGTCTTTAAAGAGAATTTACTGCACAAAATTAATTTCTTATGTATGCTGGTAAACAGTTTTAACATGGTGCAAAGTTAATTTCATACCGCTATTTTGTAGTTGTGACGGCGCGTTTCTCTGACGCCACTTCCTGTTTAGCTCCTGACGTTCCGGGCGCGGATTTTTGAAAACAACAAAAAGTTGCATTCACGCCATTAAACGGGTGAGTGATTAAACTGTTCTTTGCGACTGTAAAAAATAACATTTAATCAGTATCGTCTTGTTTTCATTACCTAAAATTGAAGAAAAAACAGGTTAAAAAATATAAACTGTAACATTAACGTTATTTTGGGTTTTTTGCTAAACTGGATTACTTAAATATTGTTATATCATGGCCAAATGTTGTATATATGACTGCATTGTTAGGTAGTTTATATTGTAGTAGAGTAGATAAGAGTACTAATATGCAGTAACCTTCCCTGAGTGTGAGCTGTCTAATGTGTTAGTAATAAACTGTCTCTGTTTGGTTTGGATGGTTGTGCACCTCAATATGGCATCTATCAGAGACTATAATGTGGTGGATCAGTTCAACAGCAGACTGCTGGATCAGGCCATGGGAGAAGTGCTCAATGACAGAGTGACAGAGCTCTATCAGGAACAAAGGCACTACATGAAGACCGCCCGGGGTGAGAGATGAACACACATGACTGCTTTCGCTTGCCATAGACTATCAGTGTGACAGTGAATGTGCAAGTGTTATTGTTATGCATTTCAAAAAGATTCTGAAAAATACATTATTTTATGGTGTGTTTAACCTTTGCAACTTGGAAGTTTGTATTTGCTTTGAACACTTTTGTTGTTGTTGTTGTTGTTGTTTTTTATTTATTTATTTTTTATTTTTATTTATTGAGTTATAGACCGTTTAAACTGATTTACAGAAACGTAATAGCCAAATAAAAAGTGCATTAAAATCATACTGATATTCACAATTAGGCCTAGATGTTAAATGCATAATCTAAATTTTAGCACTAAAACTGAACTTGTTTACATGAATCAGTTTAGTGTTGACAACCAGTTCTTCGTGACAAGTTCATTATCACCAAAAAATACCATTTGTTTCAGTATGGTCTGGTCTATATATTTAATTTTTTTACATTTATGCAGACGATTTTATCCAAAGCAACTTACAGTGCATTTAGGCTATACATTATTACTTGTTTTATTTATTTATTTATTTTACCAGTAAAAAAATTATGAAAAATAAATTATATCATAAATTATATCTTTACAACTTGGAAGTTTTTATTTGCTTTGAACACTTTTTTTTTTTTTTTTTTTTAATTTATTGAATTATAATTTTTATCCGTTCATTTGTATAGACCACTTAAACCGGTTTACAGAAACTTAATAGCCAAATAAAAAGTGTATTAAAATCATAATGATATTGACAATTAGGCCTAGATGTTAAATAGATACATAATCATAATTTTAGCACTATAACTGAACTTGTTTTCATGAATCAGTTTTCACTCAGTGTAGACAACTAGTTCATCGTGACATGTTGGCAACTCATTATCACCCAAAAATATCATTTGTTTCAATATGGTCTGGCCTATGTATTAAATTTTTCACATTTCTGCATTTAGCAGACACTTTTATCTAAAGCAACTTACAGTGCATTAACCAGTGCTGGGCGCTATATCTAACGATATGATCATGTGCATCTAGTCAGCAAATCCGGTTCCATGATTCCAGCTATATCACCATCACCTGCTTTCAAATGGAGCAGCATTTAATAGACAGAGCCGTAGATCACTGACTAGCTAGGCTAGGTCAAAACTGTAAAACTACTCAAGTCATACTAATGCATGATTCGTGAGTGAATTGTTCTTTGGAGTCAACGAGTCTGTTGAAATGATTCATTTAAATGGTTTTCTAAAGTCCTTTTTCCAGTCATTTCATGAAGTGTGTTTAACCTACAGCACGAGTGAATCATCAGTGACCTTTTTCATCACATGCTCTTTTGAAGCTAAGCTTCAGAGGACTTCATCTCAGTGAAAACAGGCAGCTCTGTCGTCCTTCTGAAAGATATCCAGTACGTCTCCTGCCAGACTAAAGACGGAGAGTCAACAGGAAGCAGGTGCTGAGGGATTATATATTAAGATGAATTTCTTAATGTTTAACTCATCCTCTCTTTCTGACGTGAGGCTGTATAAAGCCTTGCATCTGCCGACTGAGTGGAATTCTGAGTCTGTTTAGGGGATTCAACACCCAAAAATGAAATCAGGAGTTTGTGTGTTAATAAAACGAAGGTAAATATGTTTTACTCGCCGTTTACCCTCATCCTCTTCAGATTCAGACATGCTTACGTTAACCGGGGTGCTCTGATGCTCGTCTGTGTTGTTATGCGTGACTCATTCAACATATAGATGGGTTGAGCATTGAGCATTTCCAGTTTAGACATATTTTTTTGTCTAAATTGGGCTTATTAAAATTGCAATACTGTCTCTCCACCTGGCAGCCTCGGGGAAACCCATATATTATAGTCCAAAAAAGTTTAGGCTGTTTAAAAGGAGCTGCATAAACAAAACATTATGCTAAACTAGTGATGACCTAGTTTCTCAATTCTCTTATATAAATATAAGATATAAAACTCTTTATGTTTATATCATTTTCCTGTCCTGGATGTATCAAGATTGCATGAGTACATGATGGGATCAAACGAATCAGCCAAGGATGTTTCCCAATGTTTGCACACACAAATTTCATACTGACAAAATGCATGCTGAAAAAAAAAATCTCCAAAATCTTTGCACTGAAAAAGCATGCTGATAAAATTTTTGCTAAAATAAAATAGGCATAATGATAACAAATTTATCAACATAAAATGAAAAAAAAAAAGTTCCCCCAGAAAACCTTGCACTTGAAATGCATGCTGTTAATAACTTGATCAATGAATAAAAATAAAAAAGATATTCCCAGTTCATACTTTAAATGCATGCTGATAATAATTGTATGAAAATAAAAAGTATGATTTTAGTACTAAATAAGTGATTTATTTTCTTAATAAACACTGGAATGAAATGTATTACCTGACCTCATCCAGTAACTGCTCCGTTTCCTCCAGGTTTTTTTGATTGGAGAAGTTTGGCTGTTCTGTGTATACTTTCCCCATTTTCTCTAAAGCTGAAATTCAGATTTGTGTGTGAGTGTTGAACTAAATGTCATGTAATGAGCAATATAAACAGGACAGAAGCACTTAATAAGATCTCTGAGGAATAGATCAGTTCTGTTTAAAGGGGCTCATATCATACTTTTTTAAATTCAGTTTCCTAAAGTCTAAGCAGTGTTTTTATGAACGTCCTACAGTTTTCACTCAGATTAGTTCGTCTGGTGTTTAGGAATTACAGTATCTGTACGGTTTCTTCCTTTTTATATAAATGTGAACCTGGAGCACGAAAGCAGTCGTAGGTCGCTGGGGTGTATTTGTAGAAATAGCCAAAAATACATTGTATTGGTCAAAATTATTGATTTTTCTTTTATGCCAAAAGCCATTAGAATATTAAGTAAAGATCATGTTCCATGAAGATATTTAGTAAATTTCCTACTGAAAATATAATAAAACATTTGTTGTTGTTGTTGTTTTTATTAGTAATATGCACTGCTAAGAACTTGGACAACTTTAACGGTGTTTTTCTCAATAATTCGATTTTTTTGTTTTCTTTGCATCCTCAGATTCCAGATTTTCAAATAGTTGTATCCAGCCCAGCTTTCTTTTTTATTTATTCAGCTTTCAGATGACATATAAATCTCATTATTACTGGTTTTGTGGTCTAGGGTCACATATTTCTGGACACCAATAGGTGCTTTTGACATGTTCCTTAAACTTAAATATTTATTATATGACCCTATCTACAAGATCCAAAACTTCTCTGTCACTTTATGTTTTCGTGATGCAGAAGTTTGGTCCTGATGGCGTTTTCCTTTTGTCTTTTCCCATGACTGTTTTTCCTTCTTCCTCCTCTATAAATGCATATCATAAACAGCAACCCATTTCATATCAATTCTGCAACACACAAATTCGTGTTGTAAACTCAAAAGACTTACAAAGTAGTCAGCCATGAAGAATTCAGCTTTGTTTTCATCCACTGTAGCGCTGACGTCCTGGACCAGTGAATGAATGTCCTTCTCCACATTTACTTTGCATACGGCCTGCTCAATCTGTTTATGACTCAAATGCAAATCCACCAGTAAGACTGACCTAAACGTCAGTTTAATCGCTTTAAGAAAAGCTTAAATAAAATACTTCATTGCTAGGTTTAAATGAATCTTCACTAATCAGCTAGTTTCTTTTTTCTCATTAAATTTAAAATACTTAAAATGTTGCCTTTTAAGGTTGAATCTGAATAAGGTGTGTTGCAGAAACTTCTTTAAGAATTCAAGGCGAAAGAAATCTGTCAGTGTAGCTTTTATTTTATTGTATGTATACACACATATATAAATAAGTTATAAAATTATTAATATAATGATTCAGTCATGTTAATATTTAGTAGAATACATCTATTTAAGTTACACAAATTGTATTACACTTATTGAATTAACTTTATTTAACATATTATAAAATAAAGCTTTATTGGCATCAATGGTTCCACAAAAAACCATTACCATCCACAAAACCTTTTCATTGCACAAACGGTTCTTTACAGTGAAAAAAGGTTCTTTAGATTATTAAAGTGTTCTTCACACTAGGAAAAAAAAATGTCTCTTTTAAGAACTGTGAACTGAAAGGTTCTTTGTGGAACCAAAACTGTTTCCTCTGTGGCATCGCTGTGAAAAATATCTCCTTTGGAAGAGTACAACACCATAGTTAAGGAGCAGGTTTATTTCTACAATACTTAAATTTGCTCTAAAGCCTTCAAAACTGTCTAAATATTAAAGAATTATACCCATTTTAAAATGTTTAATATGTATTCAAATAGACAATATTGAAGCCAAATATTTATTTATCTTTATATTAAAAATGTAAAAAAATAAGAGTGGAGCTTTTGCTAAATTATTATTGTGGTTGTTGTTTGATTGATTTATTTATTGGAATTTCTTTAAAGTATGTTGTTGGATGTGCTGGCCCTCCATGTTGGTGTTAAAATTTCCTCATCAGCTCACAAAAATACCTGTTAATTGCTTTTCCCTATAGCCAGTTAACCATCATATTTATCTTTTGTTTTTCCTTCTCTGTACAGATTTGCATATTTTTCTCAAGCTGAAGAGAGCTTCATGTTCTCTTGTCAACCCATCAGCTTCTTTTTAAGCTGTAAAAGCACATTTCTGCTCATAATGTATCCTCCTCATGGCAAAACAAGATCCAAGAGTACTTTTGAATCTCACTTTAATATAGGGTTTTCTGGTCAAATCTCTCAGAAATAGATAAACATTCTAGCTGTACCTTTACTTACCTCAATTTGTTCAGTCCAGTTTGTAAGAACAAGTATATGCCTTATATAAATACACAGCAACCCACATTAATAATAAAAAGAGGCTGATCCAGTGCAGCATCGTACCGGTGGGAATCTGCTGAGGCGTACGTTTCATCTGATATGAAGGACCACGCACAATATGTGGAGCTTTGGAGAGGAAAAGCTGTCAGTGAGTTAGCAAGGAAAGTGCATCAAATATGAACCTGCACTGCTGACACGGATAACATGACGTGAAAAATTAGGTCTTGTTTTCCAGTTACACTACATGAAAAGCAACACTAGATAAGTTACAGTAAGTATTGTTTTGTGAATATGTATTTTTTAATATGAGTTAATTTTGTTTTGCGCTTGTTTTTTTTCCTTTATACTTGAAACAAGAGGAAAAAACTGTCATTGCATTAAGACAAAACAGACTATAAAGATATGAGATCTAATATCTTATGAGTTTTTGCTTTACATGTAAATTCAGCTGTTTAAGAGATTTTTAAATATTTCACTTATAATTATCATATTTTAGCTATAATATTATCACATATAATATTTGTACTTAAAATATATATAAATAAAAATATATCATAAATTCCTTCTACTTCATTTTCTTTCTTTTTTTTTTAGACAGTGACGTTTGCTCCAAAAAAAAAGGAAATATTAGAAATATTAGAATAAAAATATTTTGGATATTAATCATGCAATCCTCATAAAATAAACTGAAAAATATATATATATATATAATATCTGAAAGTATATTAGTGTATATTTCTTCACAAAGTTAGAGCACAGATTGATTTTGGGACTAAAAAGCTTTTTTTTATTTTATTTTTTTATGACGATATAGCACCCATTGTTTTTTGTTTTTGTTTTTTTGTTTTGTTTTTTATAATATTTTAATTTATATTATATGTAGCTTGAACTACCGGGTTTGAATTTTTCAGCCAAGTGTTGTCAAGTTAACAGCAAAGTCCAGACTCTTAGATGATTATAATAAGCAAATCTGCCAAGTGTTTTATGGAGAGATATTGTGAAGCAGATGTCAACACTATTAACACATCTGTACACCATTATGCTCTACAACAAATATCAAGTTAAAAGTTGAATTGTTTTGACAGTAGAGTTAAGAGAATGAAATGGCTGCTCAGCGCGTCTTCATCTTTACACCGGTCATACTTTAACTCTGCAGATCAAACTCTGACCCTGTCTGTTCCTGAAGAATGCATGCAGGGATCACCTGTGTGCCTGTGCAAGATTACAGCATCATTAACCCTCCATAAAACCAGAGGAGTGACCGAATGCAGCTTCTGTCTTTGCTATAGCAATCAATGTTTCTCTTTTGTCTGGTGGTTTAAGATTTGTCTCGATGTTTCCAGCAGAGAGTACTATTGTAAACAACCATTCAAACATTAGTTCTTCCCCCACATTTCAGAATCATAGTTAATCAATAAAATCTGAGATAACAAAAATGAAAGTATGTGCTTTTAAAAATAATTATTTCGAAATATGGTTTTTGCAATGATTCCACTTTATAATCATTTTGGCTTGCTTTCAGTAAACCATCTTTAAAGGAACAGTTCACCAGAAATGAACATTTGCCAAAAATGTACTCACTCTGAGTCTGAGGTCGTCCAAGGTGCAGATGAGTTTGTTTCTTCATCAGAATAGCTTTGGAGAAATGTAGCATTACACTATCACTTGCTCAACACCCTCTACAGTGAATGGGTGCCGTCAGAATAAACAGCTGATAAAAAAAATTAAAAAGAAAAACTCTTGTCGTCTTGTGAAATGAAAAGCTTCATAAGTAAATGTTCCTTTTTTTTCTTTTTCTTTTTTTGGTTTGTTAGTCCTCTAAAGGAAGTTTAAAATGATATAGAGACCAACATTTCCATATAATTATTTACATTTATATATTTTGAGCTTTGATTTTTCTGTATGTTTCGTATTTCATAATCATATTTGCTATCTGTGTGTGCAATAAAAGATGATGTGTGTAAATACTAAATAATGTAAAAAACCAAGTGGATCAGAGCGAGCACCACAACACTCTTGTAGCCAATCAGCAATCAGGGCCGGGTTTGTTTTTGTCACAGAACCAAGATAACTGATAGTTTTCATTCTTATTGTTTGTCTAGAGCAGGGGCCTGTACCATGAAGCTGGATTAGCTGGCTAGCTAGGTAAGTTTCAGGTTTGTTTGCACCAATCCTGGGTTTTAGGTACCATGTAAGCGGAGTGTTCTAGGTCAGAGATCTCATACTGAATTTGGACCAATCAGATGTGAGAGAAGTGACACATGTCTGACACAAAGTCACTCCTATCTGGCTCCAAATTAAAGGTCATTAATGCAACAAAAAAATAAAAATAAATAATATATATATAGAAGAAGTCTGGCTTTAATTATAATTAGTGAGTCATGATTTATATAATTATTCTGATTCATATTATTATGATTATTAATCTTTAACACACAAGCAAATTTAGTTTAACAGTAATTATAAATCATTTATTTAATATAAATATTAATGTATACAGATCATGTAATATAAATAAGCTGTAATATCAAAAGATAAATAAATCTGCCCTTACATGTTCGAGTATCACTATATATTTTCAATTGTATAAACTAAGTTATCAAGTTTCACTTATGATAGATCAAGATTATTTATTTGATTTGTCCTCCTTCATTTTTCATATGACGTTTAAATTTCTCATATTCTTCAATCTCTTAACCTTTAGCAAAACCTTTCGTTTTGAATCTCGCGAGAAGTAAATCAAACTTGCTTTGTGTTGCAAGGCTCGTGATTGGCTGTTCACCAGTGATGTCACACATTCATGTGCATGTGCTCCACGAACAAAGAAAGTTGATGAACAGCATCCTGGTACCAGCAAAGCCGGATTGGAGAGGTTTGGTTTTATTGACTCAAAACTAATCCTGAAACTCTGAATTTGTTAAACTGCCATCATGGTACAGGCCCCTGGTCTGCTAGCATCTAATAAGGAACTCTTGTGATATCTTTGCTTTTTGTTTTCGGTTCTGCTTTTTCCACATCTTGTCGCGTGGAACTCATGAAACTGCATTTGCGAGTCAATGGGGAGTCGACTTCAAAAGAGTCGATTCATCGACTCTGAAAAGATGTAGTGTCGGAATCGATTATAGCACTGACATCTTATTGTAGTTGCTGCATGAAACTGCTCAATCTTTCAGTAATTCTAGTCTCCGCCCACTCCTCCCCCTGCACCAATCAGAACACTCATATCCACATCGATCAAAGCCGCTGTTCCAGACCTGGAGGGTTATAGTTTAATAAAAACTGATGTATTGGAGCATTTTAAGGTTTGACTCCAAGATGGTCAAATCTCTTAGAATATGTAATCTTTCCAGCTCGGATCTTCTGTGTCTGCCGTTTATAGTTATATTAAGTTGAAGTTTTTTATTATTATTATTCTGGATCTCTTTAGAGGTGCTGTATCCCCACAAAACCTTAAAAAGACAGTTTCTTATTAGTTATCCCCCCTTTAAAGGGAACGTGAATGCAGGCTCCAACAGTGCCATATTAAAGAAAACTGCTTCAAAATACCATAAAATAACAATATCCCTCACATCTAATTTTAAATTAGATAAATAGAGAGACAGATGCAGCCAAAACAACAAAAACAGCCAGAAGTGTATTGGTCTGTCGTGTTTATTTAAAATACATGGCAACATCATTTATTAGTACCGCTGATAATCAGTTTTCCAGCAAAGGCAGAGAATACAGTTGTCTTTTTTTTTTATCTTCGCCTTTTTGACATCAAATGTAAACCACATAACACAGCAACCTGTCTGCAGTGCAAATAAGATGACGGATAATTAGCTGTAGCGCTTCTCCAGCTCAGAACAGACAGCAGCAGCGACCTTCCCAACACTGAAAGAAACAGCATCAAAACACTCGAATCAAAAGCTTTAAATAAACCTCGGCTGAATGATGATCTTTTATTCTAAACTCAGAAAAGAAAAAGAAAAAACAGACAACATACAGTAACCAAATATAATCACGGGACATTCTTTATACCTGCTGACTTGATGGTATTAACCAGTAATCACTTGATAAATTTCACTATTTCTTTCAAGTGAAATCACACTGAAATACTTTCCAAAGGTGCAAGTTTCCTACTAAAACACTTTCCTTAAAAGAAGCAGAATTGCTTCCAAGTCGGGCGAGATTTCTCAATAAGTGTTGTATTTACCTAAAACAGGCTTCCTGTGATCAGTGTACATGATGCATAACCTTCCTACAAATAATAATAGTGCATCGCTGTGCTTAAATGTAGCATCTGAAGTTGGCATGCAACGTCACAAAAATAAAAGCAGGGAGACAAGCGTTTCCAGTTTAGACTGCTTTGTTGACGATAATCTAGATGTTTTGATGTTATCATTTCCTTATTTTAAACCAGCAGATTTAAGACCACATACATTATATGCAAAATGCAGTGCAAGTTATTCTCCGTAGTCAAACTGGCGAGAAACCCAGCAAACAAAAATATGTTCTGAGAATGTTTTGTACCTTTCAAGTTATGTAAACATTATTTCAAATTTCTATGAACAGTCAAAATGTCAATTTAATTTATTAAATGTTTCTTGGTTATACAAACATTAACAGTCCATTTTATAATTTTGCAAACATTGTGGGAACATTGCTGTTGATTGTTCTGAAACAAATATAATATAAAAAAAAATATCTTCATGGTTTTGCTAACATTTTTAAAGATCAAACAACTTTGAACCAACATTGTATTAATGTCACTGGAAGAATATTTGTTCATAACTTTGACAAAAGTTTTCCCAGAATTCAGCCAAAGTTATGATAAGTTGCTCATGTTGGTACTAGTAAACTGTCAATGTTATTCGAGTAGCTAGCTAGTTAAAACGGTTCAACTAACTTGCTTCAACATGCAAGATTCTGTTCAAAATATTGTGGTTTGAAATGCAATTTCTTTTGGAATGCACAAAAATCAAGTACATTTAAGAATAACGTTCCCATAATGTTTAAAACATTTGTTTTTCCAATTAAACGTTCTAGTAACGTTCGCAAAACCAAGAAAAAAATGTTTCTATCTTTTTAGAACATTTGAACATTTTGAACATTCAGAGTCCATTTTTATAACTTAATGAAATCATTAGCAAAACGTTCATGGAACATATTTTTGTTAGCTGATAAACTACAGATGGACAGCTGAAGTTCCAACAACACAACATTGTGATTCATTTAGCATATGTTTGTTGGACCTTGTGACTATAGTTTGTAGGGATGTAACGATTAACTGCGAGCAGGTTTAATATAGATTTAAATTTGTGATTTAAATTGGTTGAGATGCTAAACAAATTGGGATTTAGTTAGGGTAAGAATTTATATGAATGTGTGTCTGACGGGAACTTACTGTCTTAAAGTTGGATCATGAATAAAATGCAGTGGTTGCATCTAAATTTAAATAGAAAGAGCACAGATAAAGCCTTGTTTTGTTTATATGTAGAGATTTATTTTTGTTACTTATTTATTTGATTTGGGGCTTCTTGGTCTGAGCTGTGCAGGTCTTAAAGTATGTCTATTAAACATGCAGCTTACTGTCATTACTGTCAAGGGATAGATCACCCTAAAATGTCATTTCTGTCATTATTTACTCACTGTCATATTGTCCCAAACCTGTATTAATTTATATATTTCTTGTGCTGAACACAAAAGAAGATATTTTGAAGAATGTGGATAACCAAACAGTTGCTGGTCCACATTGAATTTGATAGTAGCAAAAAATACTCTGGAAGTCACTGTTTTTGATTTTTTTGTTACAAGGCTTTGTCTTTATAATAGGGAATTAGTTTGGCTGTAATGCTCAGACAACTTACAAAATAGTAAAACCAACATGACAAAGAATTGTGACAATATTGTGACATTTAAAGAAAAAAAAAAGTGATATGATATTTTTTTTTTCCATATAGCCCACCCTTAATTTGTCTTAAATCACATTTTGTAAAAAAAAAAAAAAAAAAAAAAAAATTCTGAATGGAATTGTGAAACCAAAATCGTGAATGGAATCGAATTGTGACTTGAGTGAATCATTACATCCCTAATAATTGACTAATAATGCTTTTAGGAAAAATTTAACAAACCAAAACACAGAAATGCTAATTTATTAAAGATACAAAAATGACTAAATAGAAAATAACACTAATCTGTTCCCATGATGCCAGAATACTTGAGCGCAGCAGCATGCTCATGTGTTTATGAAAGAATCATTCTCTTGCTCGAGTGAATCTAAAAAGTGCTTCGATAACGAATGTCGCAGGATAAACAACCACAAAAACATAAGCCGACCAATAGAACACAAAATATCTGGAGGGAAAAGGTGAAAAGCGACCAAACAGAACCGCATTCACACATTATTGAGAAGTTCCAGTGCGGGACCGGTAATGTTCATACAAGATTTGACACAACAGAGAGTAATGCAGCAGGGGCTCGGGGAAACATCCTCCACGCTGGGCGGACGGTTAGTGTTCGTCTGGGCACGGGGACGAGGACAGGTAGCCGTTGGTGCCGTTGGTCCCGTTAGTGTGGTGTTTCTGAGGAGGAGGAAGAACCTCATCTTCATCAGAGCTGGACTCAATGTCACTGCGGTCATCCTTTGACACCTAGGAAGGGCGGAGAGATGATAAAGATGACAGTATTTATTATATATGGCACTATATTTTGACAACTAGAAGTGACTTTTTGTTTCCAAACACCTTAGTTTGACAGTTTTTTTTTTTTTTGCAGTTTGAGGTCAATAATAGAAATCTCTTATGCTGATTAAAACAGACGGTAAAAACAGTGAAATATTACAACAACAACAAAAAAATTATATATATATATATATATATATATATATATATATATATATATATATATATATATATATATATATATATATATATATAATTTTTTTATGTAATTTATTCCTGTGATGCAAAGCTGTTTTTATTTTTATTTTTTGCTTTTGGATTCTTTGATCTATAGAAAGTTCAAAAGAACAGCATTTATTTGAAATAGAAATCTTCTGTGACATTTTAAATGTCTTTACTGTGACTTTTGATCAATTTAATGTGCACTTGCTGAATAAAACTATTCATTCTTTAAGAAAAAATAAATAAATTGTGTTTCTGAGAAACAGACTCCATAAACAT
The DNA here is from genome assembly GCF_003368295.1 of Carassius auratus. Classification (NCBI taxonomy): domain Eukaryota; kingdom Metazoa; phylum Chordata; class Actinopteri; order Cypriniformes; family Cyprinidae; genus Carassius; species Carassius auratus. The sequence continues at coordinate 7,917,332 of NC_039251.1, read as the reverse complement.
AACTCTGAAAAGTGCACAGAACAATTATGTTTTTTTGCTGCTAATTCATGGCAGTTTTGCACCAACCTCTTTTTTCAATACTTACACGTAAAGGATTCCATTTTCCCGCCTTTAATGGCAGCGATGAAGACAAAGAGAGAAAAAGCACATACATTTAGGACTACGGCATAAGCATTAGATTAAAGTACCAGTTAGTGAACCCAGATCATTTGTGATTAATCATTTTACCAGTTAACCAAATAGACAAATGGTTGCTTTATGTAATTTAAAGGCTGCATCCATCAGTTTGAGATAAAATGCAAGACAAAACGATTTAAAGCACAGGGTGTCAATCCAGTTCCTATTATTAAATTAGGATGTTTAAATAAATTAACAAACATCTCAATAAATTAGAATGTCGTGGAAAAGTTCATTTATTTCAGTAATTCAACTAAAATTGTGAAACGCGTGTATTAAATAAATTCAGTGCACACAGACTGAAGTAGTTTAAGTCTTTGGTTCTTTTAATTGTGATGATTTTGACTCACATTTAACAAAAACCCACCAATCACTTTCTCAACAAATTAGAATACTTCATAAGACCAATTAAAAAAAAAAACATTGTTAAAAAAAAAAAAAAAAATTGAATACACAAGTTTCACAATTTGAGTTGAATTACTGAAATAAATGAACTTTTCCATGACATTCAGATTTATTGAGATGCACCTGTATATTCTAGTCCCTAGCAATAAAGGCTCAGGTGTATTTTCTGGAGTCTCACCTTTCCTCTGGAGATGGCCCTGCAGGCGATGCGCACAATGAGATACGCCCAGAAGGTGTGCAGGGCCTGCAGCAGGACGAGCAGCACGTTAAACACCCACCACGACGGGTACGGCCCCACGATCTCCCAGCTCTCAAACACAGTGCTGTTTAAAATCCTGCAAGATAAGCACAGTGATCGACACAATTGTTAGAACAACTGACGGATCTGAAGATATTGACCCTTTTTTTTGCCTCCAAAACATGATTATATTTTTAAAAAATTTCATGCAATATGCCGATAATTGCTCTGAGCACAACAAATATCAGATTTGTATCCGCTTTTAACTTTAATATTTGCGATGTCCACCTTTTGCAGCAATTACAGCAGCACATCTCTGGCATAGTGTCAATATAGCTCAGTATGTCAGAATATAAAATTATAAATAACTTCTATAAATGACTTCTAAGAATAAATGTATTTTATTAATATATCGGTTCTACAAATGAGTTTATAAAGTTTATTATTGGTTTTAGCTTAATTAATCCAAAACTTTTAAAAATGGTTTGATTAATTGAAATAAAGCTGAAATAAAATATAAATATTAGTTGAAAAATTTTAAACAAAAACAAATGTATTAACTGCAACAAACTGGATTGGACTATTAATTAAATTATTAATTTTAATAGTTAAATTACTCAAATGAATTTTTTTTTATAATAAATGAAAGCTAAATAGAAATATAAAAAGCAATAATAAAAATGATAATAGCAATGTGAAAAATTACTTAAATTCAAATACAACAATATCAATACATTGCTACATTACTTTAAATGAACTGACAATGTAAAAAATAAAAACCATTTCAAATCAGAATATAAATAAATACTTGAATTTTAAAACCTTTTTTATTTAAATTAATTTATTAAAACCTTAAATTAAAATTGAAAATATAAAAATTTAAAGCTAATTCCAAATAATTATAATATTAATAGATTATTGGACTTATTGGTTAATATTAATAAGCACAAACTATTTACAAAGAATTAACATTTGCAAATTTTGCTTCAAATCAAACTGCATCTGCATAAAGAAAAGTTTTTTTGGAATCTCTCTGAATATCTTTAATTCAAAATCTACAGTAGATCTGGAAATTATCTCTTTTAAACTTTGTCTTAAAATGATAAAGTACTAAAACATAAATCCATATACAAATTATGACAAAAAAAGTGTCTTTAGATCAAATACACCGTAAATGAGTGCTCGTGATCACTCTTTAATAAAAGCTCAGATTTCATAGCTTCCACTGTCGCACAAGATGCACAAATCTCAACCTACAAAAGAAGACTGACTCAGAATTGACATGAACTGAATACAGGGACTGTGACAACAGCTCTGTCAAGGCATTTCATAATCATCACTAAATGACAGTAAGGACTCTCAGAGGACCAGAGACTTCAGATGGCACTGTCACATCCATCATCGGTTCCTCACGCAGCTCCTCAGCTGAATCCAGATTAGACCGTTTCTCTAATTTCATTAGAGTCACACAATGAAGTACTCAAAAGCCACAGCAGACACTTAGACGAGGTGAGTGAATAAAACCCGGCACTAAATGATAAATGAGGAAAACCACACTCTCAGAAAAAAAAGTACAAAACGGTACCTTTAAGGAACAAAATCTTGTCACTGGGGTGGTACCCTCAAAGGTACATTATTGTACCTTGAGTCAGAGGAGCAAATTTGTACCTTACTTTTTTGTACCTTCTAAGGGCCAATACTGTACCTTTGAGGATCAATAATGTACCTTAGACAAAGGTACAATAAAGTACCTCTGGAAAAAGGTACAATTTTGTCCCATTAAGGTACCACCCCAGTGACAAAGCCATTTTGTACCTTTAGGTGGCAAAAAAGTTCCTTTTTATTCCCTAAGGAGTGAAAGAAAATGAAGGCAAACAACAACTAACTGCATTTTAAGACATTTATTTTAGTCCTTAAATGGAAAACAGTTTAATTCACAGATTCAATAATAATTCATCTCACAACCATACAATGTAACAACCCAAAATAAAATGTAACAATGTTTAGGATGTCATGTCTGATATAAAAACATTAAAAATAATTAATTACATTTTTTTAAGAAGCATTTCACTGACAAACTGACAACTTACTGCCACTCCAAAAACAAAATGAACAGCGATATCAGAGAATAAATACAATGGAACCATTTATATTTTCCTTCTTTCAATTTCATGAACATCACTAATAAGAACAGCAATATAGTGCAGAAAAACATGAGTTTTTTATCAAAGACCAAGCAAAACACTTTAGCACACCACACCAAAGTAAAGAGAGTAACATAACGGATAAACTAAATGACACTTGATGTGTTCTGGATTAAAAAACACAAGCTTTGAGCTCATCCACAACCCTCTACAGCCCTCCCAACACAGATTAACATAAATGCCCCATACTAACACACAGTTTATCATCGACACAGTATGTATCTGCTGTAGCCTTCTCTGAATGTACCGGGACAGGCTCGAGGGTTAGTGTCACGTTTTCTTTCCACTGCTGAACAAATCGGTTGAATTTGGCTTGCTTCTTAAACGACCCTTCAAAGAGGCATGAAATCATCCTCTCACTCAATCCATAGTCCACTGCTTCTCCATCAACATCATTATCTAGACAAAAGAGAAAAGAAAAACAGCAATGTTAACCACCACTTTGGTAACAACATACAACAATTTAAAAAGGCAGACTGTAACGTTAGTGTAAGTCACTGGGGAAAAAGTTCGAGTCTAGTTAGCGCGAATGACGCGAATTGAGCGTTTCGCGCGACACGCGCGTTAAGCGCGAATGGTGCATTTAAGCGTTTGACGCGATTCGCGTCTGCCGCCCGAGTTGAAAAATTTGAACTTGGGCGTCAATTCGCGCCGCGTTAACCAATCAGGAGCCTGCTAGGAGTCACTCATTCAACATGGAGAAACAACTGATGCTGTCGGTGAGCAGTCAGCCAGAGCTTCATGACAAAAGTTCATATTTCAGGAATAAAAAGGACCTAACGATATATATATATATATATATATATATATATATATATATATATATATATATATATATATATATATACACATATTAATAGATTAATTGAATAAAGGACAAATATAAGAAACGTTTCGCTTTACCCCAAACGAATTACATTTTATCTTGAACCACTAGAGACATCAGAGCCAGCAGCAAATGTCAGAAGGTCTATCCGAGCTGAGGCTGCTCTCGGCGGATACATGATGATGGAGCTCCCGCTGATCATGTGGAGCTCATGTCTCCGAGATCGGCGAAACACATTTTTTAAATAGACGCTGTCTTTATAAATAAACCGCATATTTAAAGACTAAATCATACTTTCAAACAGTCACTGGCTATCGATAGTCACATTCCGCCCAAATGGCTTTGCTTTAGCTTTAAAATATTCCAGAACAAGAGACTGTTGGGCGGCAAAAAGGTTTTTTTTTTTATCGTTCTCCTCTGACGCAGTCCAGCTAGCTCACATAAGTCAGAACAAAAGATTTTTCGGCGGCAAAAACGCTTCTCATCCAACTCTGACGCAGTAGTTTTACAGCTAAGCTATAATGATGTGGAAAAAACGTTTTTGCCGCCCATTAGTCTTTTGTTCTGAAATATTTTAATATTTCACGTTAACGTTAACTTTTCGGCTGCAGAGTTGGATGAGAAGCGTTTTTGCCGCCGAGAAGTTAACGTTAGCTCGATGGTGAACTGTAGCCAAGATAGTACTGCTACTTATAATAATAATATTTATTTATGCTATTATTATATAATAATATTTTAACTAACGTTAACTAGTTAACGTTAATAATGGCAATCGTCAACGTGAGTCTAGCTAGCTAATGTTGACAGAGTATGAACTTGGCTAGCACTAACATTAACAGTAAAAGTTAACTTCCAACTTTGAATTAACACCACAAACACTGATTAAAAATTCAAATTACCTTTGAATTAACTTTTCTCCTCTTCAGTGACCTCTGTCCCCAAAGTAAATAACTCCGTGATTAAATCTTCCGTTGATAAATGTCGAAGGGCCATCCTCCCACCTTTGATCGACACTGACAGAGACTGACAGTTGGATCATTGTCGATTCACTCATGTATCCTTCCGCGCTGCAATATTTATGCTTCCGCCGAGTCAAACTCTGGTTAGCCTGTAGCTAGATCCTTTCAATAGAACACAACTTAAAGCGTTAACAATTATTTGTCTGTTTTATTCTAATATAAATAGGGTAAATGGTTTGAAAATCAAATTCTTCAATACTGTTTGTGAATATAAATGATTACATAATCCTCATTAACATGATTAAAAATGATTCAAAGGGACATTTCACAAAAAAAAAAAAAAAAAAAAAAAAACATTCTCATTTATTTTGCCCATATCTCAAAACTTCACAGTTAATTTAGTTTGACATTATTGAGTTTGATAGTATAGGTTAACTTGTGTTTCTATATTGAGAGATGACATTTTCAGCATCCACTAATTCCTGCCATTTTATATTTAAACATTAAGGTACAAATATGTAAGGGACAAATATGTACCTTACACCCTCGAAAAGCTCACAATGTACAATGGAAGGTGCATAATTGTACCTTAAAGGTGCACAATTGTACCTTAAAGATACATTTTTGTACTTTTAAGGGTACACATGCAAAGTTTGTACCTTAGGGAACAAAAATGGACCTGTATTGTACCTCTTTTTCTAACAGTGCAGTGGAAAAAGCACAGATGACTCATTCTGAAGAAAGGAAAGGTCAGGAAGCAAAAGTCGTTATCATCAGTCGCAGGTGTCTGCACTGCATACAGCTGGAAGTGAGCTCCAAATGTTACGTGATCGGATCAAACCATATTCAGATGTAGTTGGACATGTAAACGCTAATGCATCAGCAGGAAGAGGAAATAGTGGATATGCATCCTTCGGATGGCTGCACACACAAGTATTGTGGCTGTAATTAAACAGTGTGTATTTTAATGCTTCAAATGCAGAAATATCGAAATGTTTTACTTTGTTGTATGTAGAGACTGCAAATGCAAGTGAAATGGAGCTCACATGCATACTTCTGTGAGCTTTTGAGGTTATGTGTTGCATGTAGGACAATTAAGTCTGTGTTTGTATTCATACTTGGCTATACTTAAATAACAATATGTTTCACTTCAATGTTATTTCATTACTAGTATTTATAGCATAGCATTTAATAATTGATTTAATTTTTTTTTAATTTTTATATTATCAGTTTTTATTTGCTTATTTCCTTTTTTTTGTGTAATTTTATAAGTGTTATAGTTTTTGGTACTTCAAATAAAGTAAACATTAACTGAAATAAAATGAAATCTCAAAAGCTTTATTTCAGCTAGATGCCAAAGCAAAATGTCTAATTTTAGATTTATTATTAATGTAATAAAATATTACAAAAGCACACAACAAAATGACTTAAACTTTAAACTAAAATGTAACCAAAAAAATATAAACTGATTATGGATATTAATAAAAACTAATAGTATTTCAATAATACTAAAAGTTAAATAATGCCAGAGCTAGTGGTAGTTTTGTAGGCAAACATCAATGCCTTGAATTTTATGCGAGCAGCTATTGGAAGCCAGTACAAATTCATAAACAAAGGTGTGAGTGTAATCTTTTTGACTCATTAAAAATGTATCTTGCTGCCGCATTGTGGATTAATTGTAAAGGTTTGATAGAACTGGCTGGAAAACTTGCCGAGAGGGCATTGCAATAGTCCAGACTGGACAGAACAAGAGCTTAAACAAGGAGTTGTGCAGCATGTTCCGGAAAGAAAGGGCTTGATCTTCTTGATGTTGAATAAAGCAAATCTGCAGGATTGAACAGTTTTAGTGATGTGGTCTGAGAAAGTCAGCTGATCATCAATCATAACTCCAAGGCTTCTAGCTGTTTTTGAAGGAGTTATGGTTGATGTGCCTAACTTGATGGTGAAATTGTGATGGAACGATTTGCTGGAATCACAAGCAGTTCTGTCTTGGCAAGGTTGAGTTGAAGGTGATGGTCTATCATCCAGGAAGAAATGTCTGTTAGACTAGCTGAGATGCGAATAGCTACCGTCGGATCATCAGGATGGAATGAGAGGTAGAGTTGAGCATGGCCGCGGGAAGTGGGGGTGCTGGGGGTGCTGGGGGTGCTGCAGCACCCCCTAGTGACGAGAGGGAGATTAAAAAAAAATGTAGGCCTATTAAAATATTTTGCACAATTTATAAATTCCTTATGAATATTTTAGAAAATTATTTTGACACACGTAGGCTATTACGTATATTTTGGATTTTAATTTCATATTTTGAGGCCTAATCAACACAGGTTCGGAAGTTACGTTGTCAACGTCAGGCAGGCAGGTTTGGTCGCCGAGTAACAAGGTTTCCCGCTCGTTCCATGCAGAATACATCCATCTTTGGCAGCAGCTGACTAGTAAATTTACATAGTTTTCGCTGATGCATACCAACACAGACATTCTGAACTCCCTGGACATTCGTCCCCTCATGAGAGACTTTATGTCCACGACCCCAGAGCGCACCTAGACATTTGGACACCTGTAACCAGGGCACCCTGCCTGCATGTAGCTCAGGTACGAGCATGGTGCTGCCGCGCTTGTAACATTTATTTTTTTGGCAACAAATGGGATCAGCTTTGACTAGCCAAGCAATTGTAAGTAGTACACTCTAGTATTTTTGTAAGGTGGTGGGGATGGAGATGGAGAGTATTATTTCGTTCGTGTGTTCTTTGCGTAATGGTTGTGGAGAACTGTTAAATAAAGTTTAAATAGTCGGAGATTATTTCCTTGTGGTTTGTGTAAAAAGGTTGGAGATGGAGACAGAAAGCTTTATACTGTGCGTGTTTTCTTTGCGTAATGGATGTGGAGAACTGTTCAATAAACAAATTACTTAAATATTCAGAGATTATTTCCTTGTGGTGTGCGTAAAAAGATTTTGGAGTTAATAGAGTTGCGTGTGACATAAAAGTGCAGTGACTCAAGCCAGCTGACCAAATCGATTGCATTGTTTTAGCGTTATTGTGAAGTTTGATTAATATTATATTTTGTTGTAATGTTATTTGTTGTATCTAAATAAGTTGCATGTATGTATAGGCTATCTGAATTTGTAATGAAAGTAATTATTTCGTTTTCTTTCGATTATTAAACTATTATTTCTGCTTCTGCTTCAGATTAATAGCGCATTGCGCATATCTGAGAACTGATGTCTGTGTGTTTCAGACCCTGGCTGGCTGTGCACTGAAGTGTATATGACAATAAAGTAGTAAATCTCAATGTATTTATTTTTAAAATTTATTTTAAATAGGCCTATAGGCTCATAGGTTTTTTGTCAAAAAAAAAATAAAAAAAAAATTCACAGCACCCCCTGTTCAAAATTACTTCCCGCGGCCCTGGAGTTGAGTGTCATCAGCATAGCAGTGGTATGAAAAGCCATGTTTCTGAATGACAGAACCTAGTGATGCCATGTAGACAGAGAAGAGAAGTGGTCCAAGAACTGAGCCCTGAGGCACTCCAGTAGTTAGATGTTGTGACTTGGACACCTCACCTCTCCAAGATACTTTGAAGGACCTATCTGATAGGTAAGAGTCAAACCATTGAAGTGTGGTTTCTGAGATGCCTTTTGACAGTAGGGTTGATAGGAGGTGGTTAATCGTGTCAAAAGCAGCGGACAGATCAAGCAGGATAAGCACTGAAGATTTGGATTCTGCTCTTGCCAGTCTTAGAGCTTCAACAACTGAGAGCAAGGCTGTCTCAGTTGAATGTCCACTTCTGAAGCCAGATTGGTTGCTGTCAAGGAGATTGTTGTGTGTGAGAAATGTAGAGACTTGGTTGAACACAGCATGTTCAAGTGTTTTTGCAATGAAAGGAAGAAGGGAAACTGGTCTGTAGTTCTCTAAAAGAGATGGGTTCTTAAGTAGTGGAGTTATACGAGCCTGTCTAAATTATGAGGGGAAAACACCAGTGTGGAGGGAAGTGTTGATGATGTGAGTGAGTGCAGGTACAATTTCAGGAGAAATGGCTTGAAGGAGATGAGATGGAATAGGATCAAGCGGGCAAGTTGTAGGGTGATTAGAAAGGATGAGTTTTGAGACTTCTGCCTCAGAGTGTGAAGAGAAGGATGTAAATGAGTGTATGTTTGCTGGTGATATGAGCTTGACTGATTGTGGTGTGGAAGATTGTGCACTAATGTGTTTAATTTCATTAATGAAAAACGTGGCAAAGTCGTCAGCTATTAGAGATGAAGCAGGAGGGGGAGGAGGAGGAAAAAGAAGTGAGGAAAATGTTTTAAAAAGCATGCGAGAGTTAGACGAATTGTTAATTTTGTTATGGTAGTATGTCATTTTAACAGTGGAGTCATTAGCAGAGAAGGGAGAGAGGAGGAAATAATTCATTAAAGGAAATACTTTTTAGTAGTTAGTTTTAGTTAACAATAACTAATATAGAATAATATAATATCTAATTATTTACTGTGGCAACATTAACACAAACAACTGCATAAAGTAACTCAACTGTAGCTAAAACCTGTTTATGTTTTGAGCTGTAAAACTGTCTTAATGGTCTAATAAAAGCATGTTAAAGATAGTGGTTTTATTAAAGCAGAGAACCATTTCTTTCAGTGATGAAATGCCTATAATATCTGTAAAGAGCACAAGGCCATCTGTTTCTCTCATTCTGAGCTCGTCCACATCTCCACACTACTGCTGTAGCCATAGAAACTATTACTTGGCAACTACACTGACTGAAGGTGTCAAAACCTGAAATTAGGTCTGCTCGATTATGGCAAAAATCATAATCACGATTATTTTGGTCAATATTGTAATCCAGATTGATGGGGCCATTTGACCAAAACTTTATACGAGTGATTTATTTAAAGATGGAAATGCATATCAAATAAATATTTCCTGTAAATAAGGTTGCTATGACTATGATTGAGTAATTAAAGAGTCAGTAATAAAAAAAGCGAAGAACAAATAAAATAGAATGAAAAGATGCAAATGAGACAAACTGTGCTTTAATGTTTTTTTTTTACGCAAGTCTCAAGCAGTTTACAGCTTACAGAAATGAATTATCAAATGTAAAATAAAACAAGCATAGTAAGAATTAAACGTGTTTGTTTCTTTTTAAAGCTACAAAAGCCCTTCACTCAAGAACAATGTGCGATTTTTGAATCTATCTTTTGTTGTTTGAATAGCATTAAAGGTTTACTCCAGCCCAAAATGAAAATGTTATCATTAATCACTTACCCCCATGTCGTTCCAAACCCGTAAAAGCTCTGTTTATCTTCAGAACACAATTTAAGATATTTTGGATGAACGCGTTGTTTCATATAACCCAGATTGCACGTCTGATGACAGATGGAGTATTCCTACGATGACTTTCATACTATTCATACTACCTTGGCATTGTTATTTACTTGGCAGTCTATGGGACAGTCTCAAGCCTCCAGGTTTACATCCAAAATATCTTAAATTGTGTTCCAAAAACAAACTGAGATTTTACAGGTTTGGAACGACATGGGGTAAGTGATTAATGACAAAATTTCATTTTGGGGTGGAGTTACCCCACAGTTGCAGCAGAAAAATGGTCTGCTGTCACTTTAAGAGATGTACATATCCAATAAAAAAATGGCCTGTTGTCACTTTAAGAGATGTACAGATCCAATTAAAAAAATGGCCTGCTGTCACTTTAAGAGATGTACAGATCCAATTAAAAAAATGGCCTGCTGTCACTTTAAGAGCTGCATGGATCCAATTAACTGTAACACGCATATTTTCACTCTCAACTCTTTACTTTCATTTATTACATGACCGACAAATATGGAATTACATTTGCTTCAATTAAACTGAACGAAACTTTATAAAAATGAACGTAACTTTTTCAGAAACTATCAAAAATATGCCATTACAAAGGAAGAAAAACACAATGAAAACGAAAGAAATAAACTCAGGCACAAAAAATTAAACAGGCTCTTCAAATATGCTTCATTCTTTGTTAATGTTTTTCAAAGATAATTTTTCACTAATCGTGGATTCTGAATGAATTTTGGTGTTAGACAAAGGTATACATGAATGATCACCAAGCGCCACATTTTGACATATTTTTGCATGTATTTGACTGTTTAGGCGCACCTTAAGCTAAAAGCTGACTTTACATGTCCCTATTCTGTCTCTGAACGCATATAACGTTATCTTCCTGTGGAGCAGCGCAAGTTCTCTTTCACGCTTTTAAAAACATGAATAAATGTACTTCTATAAATCAAGCACATCCCATTTTGCAAAAGTCACGTTACATGATTTTACCGATTTGCACGGTAAATTTGGCTTTTATGAAGGAACAAACACAGCGCTTGAAAGGAGGGTGAATATTATGGGGTGCAATAATCGTTTCATCTCGATTATTTTACTTTCATAATCGTTGGAGGCCAAAATCGAAACTATTTTTCAATTAATTGCACAGCCCTACCTGAAATGAAAATGCTGGAAAAGATAATGAAATAGAAGATTTGAGATGTACATATGAGAAGGAGAGGTTCAGAGCATCATCTGTTACTGAAAGGACTGTCTTACCATACAGGAAACACTCCCAGCCTGGAGCTGATGAACACCAGGGCAAACATGACGAACAGGACGCTGCAGAGTCTCTGGCATTTGGCGTAGTTGGCCATTTTAGCAGCCTGCAAACACAATTTGCTGCACGATTAATATAAACATGATAGACATTAATGCATCATAATAACACATCTTGCATCGCCTATCTAGTTGATTCCTGATTGTACAATATAATGGAACGCATAATACCATAAAAAAACTAAGTCATCATATGTATAAATAACAATATTAGTAAATATATATATATATTTTTTAATCACATTATCAGTCAGAGTAGTAAAGTAATATATATTATTTACTTCATGTATGTGTGTGTGGGTATATATATATATATATATATATAGATAGATAGATAGATAGATAGATAGATAGATAGATAGATAGATAGATAGATAGATCATTTCTACATTATAACATCTACATATTATTTAATGTTTAATTAAATATATTTAATATTTTATTCATTTATTATATTTTGAATAACACTTCCAATGTTGCGCCTTGCTGTTTTAACCTTGCCTCACCCAGAAAGGAAAATATCAGTATTATCAGTGAACGTGGACAGTTTTCAGCAATATAGCACTTGAGTGATACTGACTATATGCATTGCACTTCTGTGGTATTTATTTGTACTTTTTTGGATATAGACAGCTGTGGTCTGGTTTTGGAACAACATGCGGGTAAATAAATAGTAAATAATTTGTATTTTAAGTAAATTATGCTTTTTAAAATGATTATGCCAAAAAAACTTTCAAACATTAAAATCAGAATCTGTAACTTTAAATCTTCATTTACTAATGAATTCCTGTTGTTGTAGGTTTTGACAAGTGCACTAATAATCCATAGCATCCATAGTGTCTTTTTCTGTAACAGGAGGTCACCTCCAGCAGGACGTCGGCAGCATCGTGCAGGCACATGACCAGCGTTCCCACCCGAGCCATGTTATTCACATATGAGAAGGTGATCAGAGAGATGGTGGCCACGTGATGCAGGAACATCAGGAGAAAGTCCTGCAGGAAGACACACGGGAAGTGAAACAAACATTCCTGTCCTCATCATACCTGTTTTAATACATGGATCAAATATGAAACTCATATCATATTAGGTACTTTTTTATTTTTATCACAATATCAGAAATAAATTAAATCATCGACTGTTGTATTGATCATTTGTGCATGTTTAACACTCAACCAAAAACCCTGAATCAAATGAAACAGTGCTTTCAAAGGAATCATAGAGATAAAGAGTGAGCCTTCAGTGTCCTCACAGTCTATTCTCACTGAGGAAATCCTGTGGAAGAATGCTGTTAAGAGGCTAGGTGTTGCATGCTCCCCTGCGGCATCGTGGGATTGCACTGACTCAGCAAGCTGGTTGATGATGATGATGGTGATGAAGATGAGGAGGAAGTGCAGTGGGGTGAAAAACAGAACTGAAGCATGGCAAAGAAGAGAAGGGGCACACTGGTGTGGGCAGAGCACATCCTCAATACGTGCACGGGAAAACTGAAAGGACAGAGCAAAGAAAAACAAGATTTGCATTTCCTGAAGGAAACAGCAGGGCATGCAAGGAAGAAAAAAAGGTTTTTAGATTGATTTTTAGGCAGTGTTTTTCTTTCTTACTTTTGTTATTTTTTTTAACTGTAAAAGTAATAATAAAATAAATAAAAATAAATAATTTATATATAACACACACCCATAAATATATATATCAAATGTACATATTATTATTTGTTATTTTAAATTAGCTAAATTATGAATATAATAAGGTAATTTTTATTAGAATTTATATTTTCTGATTTCATTTTAATCAGAGATAGTCTTTAGTTTTTTGTGTTTTTGTCAATTTTATATATTTATATTCTACACACACACACACACACACACTCACACTCACTCACACACACACACACACACACACACACACACACACACACACACACACACACACTATTAGTTTATTAAGTTTTATTTATCAGTACTTTGTTGCCTTGACAAATAGCTAAAATAAAAGTGTATATATACATATATATATATACATTATATATATATATAAAATCAAGTAATTACATTTTTGCATGGTTTTAGTGATTAATAATTAAAATCTGGACACCTAAGCTTTTAAAAATATTTCATATCAGTTAATGTATAAAAATTTTATTTCAAGTAGTGGAAGGTATTCAGTGTTGTATTAGTACCATATTAACCTTGAGTTTTTTTATATATTTTTTTTTAACAGTTATTATAATTTTTTATGATTTTAGTAATTAAAATAGTGTACATTTGTTTACATGTATATATTTATATGAATATAATTGATATAAAAAATATATGTAATATATAAACATCTTAAATATATACATGCATGTGTGTGTATTTATATAAACGTAATAAATATACACAGTACACACATATTATGTACTGTAGATAAAAACATTTATTTTGGGTGTTTTTGATAGCACCTTAACCAGTGCTGCCTCAAAACACTAAAAACAGGAAAACATGCCAACAGTGAGCAGAGAAATGAGTGCGGCTGAGAGCATGAGTCTGGCACCGAGGGTTGTGAAGGAAAGAAAATCTATAAAGCACAGACTGCAGGTGCTGACTGCGATTTCAAGGAGTCTTTGAGAGCTAGCGTCCACCTGTTCAAACACACAGGCTGAGCTTCTCCTGCGTTACGCCCCAAAACCAATACGGCTGAGACAGAGAGATCACTTTTACATTGAGACCACGCTGCCGTAATCAACACGGGACAATTACACAGCCTGTGGAGCTCAATGAAGCTTTTGAGAGCGCCGAGGGCAGTCGGGATTTTAGTTGTTTACATTTGCATTCATTTACATGACATTTGTTTGAGATTGAAGTTGTGTCCCAAACAGACGCAGCATGAGACGTTTATTTCATCAAGTAATTATTCTGTCCCCCCTGAAAGCAGAAACAATGTACGTTATGGTATGATAACAGGCAAACAGAAGATAAAATATGTTAATGTAGCATTATGAATTATGTAAGGAAGCAGTTTGGACCAATGAGATGTGATAAACACAGACTGTGCACCTGATACAATGTCTGACTGAAGCTAGTTAGGAAAAACTTTATCATTCATTGTTTATCCAAAAATCATCCTAAATGCAAATGTATGACATTTTCCCAAAATGATTTGGTCCATGTGCACAAAGAGGTTCCTGACTCTAGGTAGTTATTTTATTTTCATTATATTTCATTTTTATTTATTCACTCATTCAAAGTTTGAGATCAGTGAGATTTTATAGACGTTTCTGAAAGTAGTGTCTTGGGCCCATCAAGAATGCATTTATTTGATCAAAAATACAGCAAAATTAAGTAATATCGTGAATTTGTTTTACAATTTAAAATAACCATTTTCTCTTTTTATTTATATTAAAATCTAATTTATTTCTGTGATGCAAAGCTGAATTTCAGCATCATTACAGTCTTCAGTGTCACATGATCCTTTAGAAATAATTATATTATGTTGATAACTTGCCCAAGAATCAAGTTGAAATATTTTTGTGGAAACTGTCATACTGTATTTTTTTTTCAGAATGCTATGATGCATAGCAGATCAACCCCCCCCCCCCCCCAAAAAAAACCATTCATTTCAATTGCAAATATTCTGTAACAACAAAGTCTTTACTGACACTTCAGAGCAATTTAATGCATCCTTGCTTAAAAAAAAAAAAAAAAAAAAACTTAAACCCCATCCTTTTGATTAATAATGCCTTTAGTGTTCTTAATATACAAACAGTAGTAGACCAACATCTTAACAATATTCCCACTTTTCCATTTACTTGCTCCTTTGTTATCAAAAGACCAAATCTGAAAATAAATTTGCAACAACTTAAACTGCAAAAGTTTAATTTCCAGATAAATTGAATAATTTGTCAGGCACCCATTGACTTGCAATATTAATGCATTCATAAAGAAACTCAACTCAATCTTGCATATAAATGAACATCATGCATACTGATTGTGAATATGCATTTTTTCATAACCTTATATGACTATCAGAACACAATGAATATTAAACACTTTATGACTCAGCTGAAATTAAGTGGCAGCAGTTATAAGTGGTCATGATTTCACACTTTTAAGAGGAACCAGAAAACCCTTCCGCCCCTGCACAGCAGAAGAAACAAGAGAGCCGCACGTCGCTGCTAATAAACCCAGCATGATCCTTCTCACGAGAAACTCAAAGCACTGCAACAGACGCATCTAACCAACACTCACTGCCTTCCACAAAGCTATCTTTCAAGTTCAGATGTGCAGTAACGGCTGCCAGCAGCCCAATATTGATGCTCTGAAGATGTAGAAGGCTGTAAACTCGGTTAACGTACCTTTCTTCTGATGTCTGTGAACTGCGAGAAGAGCAGCGACAGATAGAAGGACAGCTCCAGTATGTAGTAGTAATGCAAATCCACAGTTAACGGCTATAAAAGTCAGACACAATAGAGTCAGCGACACAAAACCTCGCATACAGCAGCCCTAATCAGTATTTTGAGCAGGGATTCCCAAACTTTTTTGACAGCCGAACTCCTCTGACCTAAAATGTTAGTTCAGTTTGTAAGTTTAAGTTAAGTTTGCAAAGAAACAAATCTATCATTAAGTTGTTTTATCTTTAAACTGTCATTTCTGGCCAAAATATGACTCCATAATCCATAATAACTTCCTCTGTGAAAAAACTCCACAGAAGAATTTGTTAAGAACTGCGCTTGATCTGTTCATATTTCTCTCCTGATTCAGACGATATGACTTTTTCAATGAAGAAAGCAATATTATGGATAAAAACCTGTATTTTAGCCAGAAGCTTTGAAGTTATTTTATTTTATTTACAAACGTGCAGGTTTTCTCTTCTCAAACCTGAGTGTTGTGGATCACTTGTGGATTATTGTGTTGTTTTGATCAGCTGTTTGGACTCTCATTCTGACGGCACCCATTCACTCCAGCAAGTGATGCAATGTGAGCATTTCTTCACATTTATTCTGATGGAGAATTTAACTCATATACATCTTGGATGGCATAAGGGTGAGTAGATTTTCAGAAAATTTTCCTTTTTTTGGAGAACAGTTTAATATTAAATCTTTAATATTCCAACTTTAACAAAACATTTGTTTGTTCATGCCTCTCTGATGTTGGTTAATGGTCACACGACATGCGGATAAAAAAATACAATATTTATTTTGAATGACTAAATACACTTTAAATTAAATTAAATGTCAAATATCATATTTTTGTTTTAAAATTATATATATTTTAATTTGATATTTTTATGATTTCATTTTTAGCTTTTCATCAACTCATGCACCCACTGACTTACTGCGAACCACAGTTTGGGGATCCCTAATTTAGGACCTTAAAAGTTGCATTAGAAATGTAAAAATTGAATGATCTGTTAATGCATTGCCATGCAAAATGGTTAATGACTTGTAAAAGGCATCTAATAGTCTCAGAGGTGGAATATAGTCATGAAAAACTCAAAAAACACTTGGATCTCAGGGGGAGTTTTCACGACACCTTTTTCTACCAAAAAATAGAAAACATATTTTATTTGTTTTGGCCATCTGTTTATACAACAACGGCATACTCGGGCCTGAAAATACAGCGTTTCAGTCATTTTCACTGACCTGTGAAAATAGGGATCTTTTCAAGAGCAAAAAGGAAAATCTGTCCCTTAGTAAAACATTGTCGTGTAAACACCCTCAGAGAGAATAAAAGCATAAATATGACCCATGTGATAATTATGATTGATATGTCAGAGAGTATAAAGTACCTGATAAGGGTAGTTGTACCAGCACTCTCGTGTGTTCCACAGCCACGGGCTCTTTAAAACCAAACACAGACACACAAATGATCTCCAGAGCTTTCCACTAAAGACAAGATAACGCTCTTTCAATTCTGCTACATCAAAGTGTGAAAAAAATACTATACTGAAAATACAGTCATTATCCTCTTTGAATCCTATTTGAATCCCCTCGCATCATTACGTGGGAAAGTTAGCTGGCATCAAAGCCTGGTGTTGTGAAGCTGATGATTGTGAGTGATGATTTGACTGTGAGAATACTGACATATGATCCAATCCAACGCTACTTTTAGCTAATTAGCAACTTCACAGCATCGTTCTCAAAGGCCACATACAAGAATAAGAGACATCTGATGCCGTAACATCATTATATGTTCTTTAAATGACAAACCATGGTAAATTCTCCTTGGGACAAGTAGAAACAAGTGCTTTAATGGCTTAAAACGCCCATGAATTTTTAAATGCTAGCGCTGTTTGGTTGCGATTCAGCTAGTTTGTTTGGTTCAAGGGTTCAAATGCTTCTTTAAATTCAAATGCCTGTGCAGAAAATGAATCGGGGTTGTGAAAAGTAGTGGTTATGGGTTGTCTCCAGTTTAATTGTTCTGCATTGCATGGATTCAAATGGACGACAAGTAAACACATATACTCTGGATGGTTTCTTCAGTTTGGTAGTACGATTTAATTTCTCTTTAGAGTGCTTGTGCTACAATGACCAATCATTTTTAGGACAAGGACACTGAAGAATCCAATACTAGTTTCTCAAAAGCCTGCTCTTCCTAATTAAGATGAAGGCAACAGATGAGTCTCTCTGTTCTTCAGTTCTTGAGCCTGTATGAGCTGTAGGTCTGTTCTGGGTTTTTTTCAGACCACTTCCACTCCCGCTCCTATTAATAACAGCAGCAGGAGAAGCGCGTCCCATCTGAGGCAAATGAACTCATTCAGTAAAGTGCACTGTCATGCAAGTTCAAGCAGTTCACCTTTAGCCTAGTTTCTACAAAGACACACAGCTTTACTTGTGTCTATTCATAAATAATCCTAGAGATGTGCTCCCTAATATGGAACATTGCTTTTTGGAACATTGCTTTTGAATTAAAATGATATAAAAATGATGAGTAAAAATGATGCTTAATATTCATTTAAAGGAACAGTTTATTCAAAAATTATATTTATTTGTTTGTATTTGCATGCTTTCCAAATCTTTATGAAAGTGTACAAAATATTTACATATTTTTTTTAATCTAAATCTAGCTCTCTCTCTCTCTTGCTATATATCTATATCGATATATATCTATCTATATATATCTATCTATATATATATATATATATATATATATATATATATATATATATATATATATATATTACTAATCCCTACTATTTTATGCATTCTTCTGTTTATATTTTTTTTATATATTTTTTATGTTTTATACATTTATATTTTTCATAAATATCATTTACAGATATAAACAACATACATTTATATGTAATTTTATCAGCCTATTGCTGCATCAACTTAAAATTGAGAAATGAATGCAAACCAAATTGCATATGATTGATGATGATAGGCTTCATTCAAGTAAATGTTTGCGATATACTGTCCAGCCCTAGTTTGGAACAACAAGACATCGAGTAAACAATGATCAGAATCTTTATTTTTGTGTGAACTAATCTTTAATTGCTTCATTGAAGAGTCAAAGATGATGTTTACTTGGAGGAAAATAATCTGCATTGTGGACAGAGTGATGAATTATGAATAGATTTATGAGAGGACGGGAAGAGAGGGAGAGAGAGTTCATGGATGATGTCTCTCTCGGCACAGTACGACACAACAAATAAAATCAAAATCAAGTCAGGCCTGACATCTCTCTAACTTCATCTTGTCTGCACCCCAAGAGGTGATGAAAGGCAAAACGAAGAATAACTCACAGTGCGCTGCTGCATTCTGTAGTCATGATACCGAGTAAATAAATAAAAAACTGACACTGCATCGATTTGATAATGCTGTGAAACAAACAAAGCTTCTCTGCTTGAGAATATCCTGTCAACAAGACAGAATAATGGATGTATCGTCTTGTCAATCATAAAAGATGTACTTATTTTCACAATGACCCTCAATTATTCAGTCAAAAGAGATGTTTACCTTCTTCAGGAAGCGCACGCCGTATGTAAATATGTACAGGTAAAACGTGAACCTCCACCTGTGAAGAAAACACACAGAACAGGACATTCAGAAACATTGCAGTTTGCATTACTATTGCACCCAAAGATCATTTTAATGCAGAAGCATCAACAAGAAAAGCTTTGTGTCCTCATTTCATCCCGAACACCTGCGATCAGGTTAACCTCACTCCTCACGCTCAAGTACTTCAACACTGATTAGGAATTCAATGTGCAAGATGTCCTGTTTTTTACGTCCTGCTGTTACCGAGAAAACTTTTCACAGCACATCCTTCATAACAAAGAGGAAGCTGAAGATAGGGCACTGGCCTGGGCTGATATAACATCTCATTCTGTCCGCTCCCTCCATAATAACAAACATACACTAACATTTAAGCTTGGGGTCAGCAAGGTGTCTTTAAAGTTATTCATATTTTCATTCTGCATGGATGTGCATTGATCAAAAGTGACAGTAGGGACATTTATAATGATTTCTATTTCAAAGGAATGCTGTTCTTTTGAATTTACTCAAGAAACAAAACAAAAATAAATAAATGCATCATGGTATCTGCAATAATTTCAAGCAGCACAACTGTTTTCAACATTAGACAGTAAACCACTAATTTTGCAGTCCAGTTCATATTAAAACAAGTACTACACTTTAAAACATTTAAGAAATATGTGATTCTTCATGATATGACTCTTTAATAAACGTTAATGCTTTTTCAAGTGCATTTTATTCACGTTGACTTGATGTTGAGAGCAAAATCTGGGTTATGAAGCAACAGCAGTTTAGAAACACTGCTCTAAAATGCTCTGCAACAGTCGCTCTATTTTTCAACATGTCATCTGTATGAGTCACCCCAAACCAGTTTTCCACCACAAACCACACACACACACACACACTTCTTTCACCAGGCTTTCCAGTGCTGATTCATGTAACCTTTTCCACTATTCTTTTGAACCCCCCCCCCCCCCATCCATCAACTTCTGCAAGTCAGGCTAGGCTGCTCGAAAGAAGTCTTTCTTAAACTTTTCGGGCCAAGAACCACCTTCAGTTGAATTAGACTGGCCTTTGCAGAACTCCAGAAGAGCCTTAAAAACATACAATCATGTAAAAAAGTTAGGACACCCTACTGAACTCCATGGTTTTCTGTATCAGGACATAATAAAAAACTAGCTGGTCCTTGGCAGGTCTTAAAATATGTCAAATAAAACCGCAGATGAACATGTTACATGAATATTATTCAATTACATAAAAATTAAGCCAAAATGGAAAACCATGTGTGACAAAGTTAGGACACCCTATGGTTCAATTGCCTGTAGATCCACTTTTAGTAGCAATAACTTTAATCAATCATTTTCTGTATGACTTAATCAGTCTCTGACATCGCTCTGGAGGCATTTCAGCCCGCTCTTCTGTACAACATTGCTCCAGTTTATTGAGGTTTGAGGACATTTGATGATGCACAGCTCTCACCACAGCATTTCAGTCAGGATGAGCTCTGGACTTTGACTGGACTATTGTTACCCCTTGATTTTTTTTATTTTCAATATCATTGTGCCGCTGCACCACACAATCTTTGCCAAGCTTTAGCTGTCAAACGGATGTCCTCACATTTGACTCTAGAAGACTTTGGGATACAGAGGAGTTCATGGTTGGCTCAATCTCAATGACTGTGATGTGCCCAGGTCCTGAGGTTACAAACCAAGCTCAGAATCAGCCCTTCACCAGCAGCATGCTTGACTTTTGGTATGAGGTGTTTTGGTATGAGGTTTTTATGTGGCATTGTGCGTTATGGACAAACAACTTCTCCTCGGTCTCATCTGTTCAAAGGACGTTGTTCTAGAAGTCTTATGGTTTGTTCAGATGCAACTTTTGCTTTATCGTCCTGGCTGCGATTTCTAAATGACCTAAAATGTTTTGCTCTTCCACACTGAACTCAAATTTTCAGGGAAATATTTTTTTAACTGTGGTGTACATCGATCTAACTTTAGCTTTTTACATATACTAATTGAATTGAATCCATGAGAGTTGTGTTCATTTGCAAATCTTAATGAGCAAAACTTAAAAGTATCATAAAAAAGAAGCTTATTTTCACCAGTACTTCAAAAGCCAATGGAGAAATTCTAGGCTAACTGGATTTGCCTTTAAGAACGCTTTCATCGTATCATTTGTTTTCTTTCGTATTGCGTTTCTTATTTCAGTAAGACAAATCATTCATAAATGCATGAAAAGAAATAACACAGGAGTGCAAGGTAAAAGTGTCTAAATGAACCAAACTGAATTGCAATTGCAAAGCTGTTGGTCAGAGTAAATCAGAAGAGGGATTTATTCCCAAATCTTGCGTCATTATTTCTCTAAAGATGACATGACTTCTGAAATATCATCAGTGAGAAAGATTCTCAGATCACTATATGCGAATCTCCATTGTTAGACAAGGATTTATCAGAAATGGTTTATTGGGAAACGGCGATATTCAAGGGGAATGATTGAAGAGTCAGAAAGCAGGGGGGTTAACCTGGCGTGGTCTTTTTAAAGTGCCCCTGTTATAGATCTCTCTGCCTGTGGTCAGTTTCCAGCCGATACCTCCGAGAACAAACCGGAAAAAGAAACGAGTCTCGCAGCCAAACAAACACCTTCCACAGACACACAGCGCTCGCTGAGGCCCACTGACCTCTGGGGTTTACCATGTGATACATGCCTTTAATTACTGCTTTGATTTTCACACAGACAGAGCCCTCGGTCGCTCCCCATGAGAAATGAAAACAACATCAACTGCGGTTCCTTCCTTTAAGGCTGAGCTTCAGTGCAGATGGACACGGAAACCACCCACAGTAAGAGTCACTGACTGTCTGACGCACGGAGAGCCACTGAAATACTTCAAGATACTGTCAGATAGAAAAACCAAATACGAAACAGTACAACATATATTTTTGAAAAATGTTTCTATACCAATTTAAAACATTCAAGTAGGGCTGCACAATTAATCACATTTCTATCATGGATGCTTAAGTCAAAGTCCGCTTATGCAATTCTGTGTGCTTAAGATGCATCTTCATGTTATCTATAAGTTTGTTTCCCATTATTTTAATTGTAGTTTTAGTATAACATTATAATACATTCATCTTTTTACTTTTTTATAACTTAAAGAAGAAACCAATCTGATGTATAGTTGATATTTGAGGCTCAATAGAAAAGCACTAAAAGTTTTTCAGTTAGTGTTTCCAGCTTGTTTATTTTCATAAAAAATACAGCATGCAGTTGTATCAAACAATGCTATAGACACCATTCAATGTAAATTGTGGTAATCATAATTAATAAATCGCAATTACAATTTCAAGGGAATAATCGACAATTATGATTTCTGTCATAGTCGTGCAGCCCTACACACAAGCTAATAAAGAGGAACAAAGAATTAATAACATTAAATATTAAATATGGTTTAAAATGTAAAAAATTAAATGCTATTCCACTGTTAAGTGTCACTGCGAAGCTATTATAGTTTTTATTAACTTTTTTTTTTCTATTTTAATTGTTAGTAGTAATTTTTGCAGTGATAAGTAATTTATTATTTTAGCACTTCATGTTAAACTAAATGAAAATGTGAAATGTTGCCTTGGCAAGTAGCTGAAATCATCATATATACAAGTCATTATTATATATATATAACAATTGCAATTTACACACTCCATCTTTACATTTGAGCAAAACTAGGTTTGTAAAAAAAAAAAAAAAAAAAGATTATAAAATATATAGATAACAATGAATAATAATAACATAATAAATAATAATAACAAATAAATAATAATCAGTAGATAAATCAATAAAAATCTGAATTGAATTCCGTCCAATGTAATTCTTAATTTAGTGAAAAACTATGTAGAAAAGAAGTCTTGGTCATTTTGAACTATTTATTTGACTTCTTGCTTTAAACAGTTTGAATCTACTTGGTTTGGTTGAAATGATGTTTCAAAAAAAAAGAAATAACGTCAGGATTATAGAAGCTCTAGCACTCAGTCCTAACTGGAGGAAAGCAATGCATTTTTCAGTGTGTTTCTCAGCTCATTATTTGAGAAGCTTTGGACGTCTTGCGTTCGTTCAGCTGCTGTACAGAAAGCAGATCAGAGCCGCTGACCTTGAAAGACCTTCCAGATACACCTATTCTCTCCGAGTCTCCTCCGAAAGAGAGATGCTCAGCTCTGTAGTTGATCCGTGATGTTGTCTGACAGGCCTCTGAGACAGCAAACACCAGATCCTTTAACTTACATTGAACCGAGCCGAGACCTTTCCCGAGCGCTTCTTCATAATCAACGGCTGAGAGAAAGAAAGATACTGTTGGGCTAATGATGGCTTTTGAGCACAGCTAGGCCTTTGTTAAGCAGCGAGAAAATAATCTATTGAGGCATAATGAAATGAGAGGGGAGTGTTTCTGTCTGGTGTCCTGGTAACTTCACACACTGCAATGTGTTGCTTTATTCTTGATCAATAGTAAAAACAAACGAGCAGGAGTTATTTACTTCATTAGAGGTCGACGCAGTTGTCTGGAGACAGGTTAGTTACACATAAGAGGGGATGGATAGAAAAAGAGAGAGAAATAAGCATTTGAGTGAAATTTATAGATTTCATATAATTACTGCAGCTAGTTCAATATCTATTAACTAGCAAAGCAGCAGCGATCACCTACTTCGTTAGCACCCTTTAAGTATTTTTCCCATTAATGTTGTCCACACGGATTAAAAAAATCCAACTGAACAACTTTGAATCAAAAATCTGGAAAAATTGGCAAAGAAGGCTGTGTATTTTATTGAGGATATAACGAAAATCCCAAAAAGCCCAACATATTACAATTTAATGAAAAAGATTGTCTATATTATTATTATTATTATTATTATTATTATTATTATTATTATTATTATTATTATTATTATTAGCATTAGCATTATTAGCATTATTATTATTATTTAACACTCAAATTGTTTAATTTGACGGAGAGCTAACATTCGGTTTGATATTTTTATTTAGCAATAATAGTAGTAATATTAATAATAATCATTATTAATAGTAGGGCTGCACTAAGTATAAATCAATATGACTATATAATAATAATAATAATAATAATAATAATAATAATAATAAACTACAATACCAAAAACACAGCAAATTACAAAATGTATATTATTATTATTATTTTATTTTATAATTACTATATTATTTTTTTTAATTGTATAGTCATATTAATATACAATTAGTGCAGCCCTAGAAATATTAATAATTATTACTAATAATAAACTACAGTCCCATAAAGCACAGCAAATTATTTATATTTAATAAAAAATAATGTATAAATTATTACCATTATTGTCATATATATATATATATATATATATATATATATATATATATATATATATATATATATATATATAAATTAATGCAGCACTACAAATAATAATAATAATAATAATAATTATAATTATTATTATTATTACTACTACTACGACTAATACAAAAATAAATAAAAAAATAACCAAATGTTAGATCGCTTTGATGCTGTCAAAAAATAAATAAATAAAAATTATATATATATATATATATATATATATATATATATATATATATATATATATATGTATATATATATAATTATTATTATTTTATCGTGTTGTCTTCTCAAATGCATGTTAGCACGAACTATAAACAGTACGGCAACATGCTACTCTAAACATAACCTAATTCTGTCAGTGTTGTATTTTTTCCGGCTTAGATTTTTACAGTGAAAGTTGAGTTGTATTTGTCCTGGTTTTTGTTTGTTTTGTTTTGTTTTGTAGAAGAAGAAACATTGGTTCATTTACAGCACATACTCTTGTTAGTGGTGTAACCTCGACTGACTTTACACAACAGGGTTTTTTGATCGTCTTTCTCACTTTGCGAGGGCTCACAGAGAGAGAGAGGATTATTCCACACCCACAGAGAATAAGCAATATTTTTAGTCTCCATAGAAACACTGTATGACTTGAACGTTTCAATGGATTGCGTGGTCAGTTTTGTGCGTTTCAGTTCAGCATTTTGTCAGAGATCTGTATGAAATCTGCCAGATGCTGTGTGTTTGTCGATGTTAAGCCTGACGCGGTTATTGCATAATGTCAGAGATGACCAGAATCATGCTGCAGATGCAATCTCATCCAAAGAAGGGAGTTTAAGTCAATGTAAGAATGACACGTTCTTGGTTTGACGTAGTCCACAGCAAGTCCAACAGACTGGTTTTCTACTGAAATAAAAAAAAATTAACTCAATGGTTTAACTTTTGAAATTGAAGAAATTAAGACATAAAATAAAATAGTTATTATTACTATTATTAAATTTAAATTTTACTATTATAACTATATAAATAAGCATTAAACTATCTATAAATTATTGTTATTATTACTTTTATTATAATATAAATAAGTATTATAATTTATATAGTTATTACTGTTGTTATAATTATTATTACTACTATTATGATAGTATAAATAATTATTATAATTTATATAAATTAATAATATATTTTTTATGTTTATTAACATTATTATAATATAAATAATAATTATAATTTCTTAAATCACAGTAAAAACATTTTTAAGTTTAATTGCAATTGCAATCATAATACAAATAATAATAAATATTACATATAATAATAATAATAATTTATGGAATATAATAATAGCAATAACGACAACAAATTGGCAAAAAGTAATTATATTGTATATCAAGATGACTATATAATAATAATAATAATAATAATAATAATAATAATAATAATAATAATAATAATAATAATAATAATGTTATCATTATTAAATATTATTATTATTTAGTCATCTTGATATATAATCACTTTTTTTCTGCTAAATTGTGCAGCCCTTTGGAAAACCTGGAATTTAAACATAAACAACATAAATCACATAAAAAATATTACATTTATTTTATTTTTGGTTATTTTTAAATACATTTTATCACAAAAATCGTATAATTTATAAAGTAAAATATCACAATCCTATGTTTTCCCCAAATCGTGCAGCCTTAGGCTAACACTGCACAGTTAGTTTTCACCGGCCACAGGACGTTCTCCAAAGTGTCTTCATCTTAAATCAGAGTCTGTCTTTTATTCTCTGAGAGAAAGGCATCATTTGGTGATTCTCATCAGGCTCCACTCAAACGTGAGCGTGCTCTGTGATCTCTGAAGACTGTGGCTTCCTCTG
The DNA here is from genome assembly GCF_003368295.1 of Carassius auratus. Classification (NCBI taxonomy): domain Eukaryota; kingdom Metazoa; phylum Chordata; class Actinopteri; order Cypriniformes; family Cyprinidae; genus Carassius; species Carassius auratus. The sequence goes on along the minus strand of NC_039251.1, from coordinate 7,890,687 downwards.
AAGTTAATGACACACTGATCAGAAGATCTCTACAACCTCCGGGGCTTTCAGACACACACCAACAGAACCAATCCCACCGCCGAAGACACAAAAGCTGAGCAAAACGGTGAGAAGTTGCTGATTTACAGCGAAAAAAGCAACGGCGAGCTGCTGATGAGGGTTCAGCCGAGTGACATGATGCAGCTCAGGAACATCAGCTTCTGTATTACTCACTGTTACCATGCTGAAGTAATGGGAGATAAAGGATGATAAAGATAGAGATGCTGTGGACAGGATGAGCAAAGACAGGCAACAACATGGAGAGATAAGAGAGAAAACTGAGAGGTAAAGAAAGACAAACAGGAACAGACTGTGGCCTGCTTGCCCTCATGCCGCCTAACTAGTGGACACTGGTACATAATAACACACACAGGTGACACCTACACTGTATCTAGTGCAGACACGCATCCCTCGGCCAGAAACCCACAGGGAATGGACTGAATTATTAGTCAAAAGTTTAATGTTCAGTATTATTTTTAAAGAAATGAATACTTTTATTCAGCAATCAAAAGTTACAGTACGGATATTTGTTATTAAATACATAAAACAATTTTATTTAAAATAAATGCTGTTTTCTGAACTTTCTAATCATTCTATAAAGAATCCACGGACATATTAAGTGTATCAGCAAATCAGAATATTATCATGATTTCTGAAGGGTCATGTGACACTGAAGACTGGAGTAATGATGCTGAAAATACAGCTTTGCATCACATAAATAAATTACATAAAAAATATATATTGTTATAGAAAACAGTTATTTTAAATTGTAAAAATATTTCTCAATTTTCCTGTTTTTACTGTAGTTTAAATCAAACAAATGCAGTTTCGGTGAGCTTAAGAGACTTTGAAAATTATTTTGAGAAGAACTGAGAAGAACTACTTAATAAATGTTCCTTATTGTGAACGATTCATCAGTGCACATTATTCCAAAGGGAAAAAAATGTCATAGCACTTGACCAAAATATAATATCTTGTTCTCCCTCTCAAATGACTTTCCCCACTTTTCAACCACATGGTTCATTTTAATAAGTAACGTCCACTTTTCAGCATCCAATCAATTCCTGATGGATACAATCAAGTCCCATCCTACACCTTTTCTTAATGAATATCCTGTTTCACACAGAAACGCATCATATTATGAAAGTAACATTAACTACATGACAGATATCACTGAAATAGCCATCCTGCAGCACAAAAAACAGAAACAACAGAGCTGATTCTCACATGCTCTCGCAGAAGCGCGCCAGTGTGCTCGGCTTCTCCTGGTTGCGTCGATGTCTGAACCAGCGTTGGATGGTCCTCACGTCCCAGTCCAGCTGCTTGGACAGACCCTCTAACCTCTTCTCATCGGGGTGCTGTAAAACACAGCAGACAGAAGCGTGTCACTGCAGAGATCTGCCACAAACAAACCACATCACTGTGGATTTAACAGCTTGAAACATTCGCTGGGTGCACATTTAAAACAGTTGTCTTTAAAAAGCCATCTGCACATACGAGTGTAATTATAGCATGCTGTAATATCTGCAGTACTGGGGTTTCCATTGTGACTGAACAAATCTTTCAAGCATTCTCAGTCACTTCCTTGTGCTAATTCATGAATCCTTCCTTTCTAGGGACGTTTCATTGATTTTTCGAGCTCACTGAACCCCTTTGAACTTGTCTGAATGATTCAGAAAGGCACTGAAGAAAACGCAAACAGAACGAACGGAGCACGTCATTGACAAACGAGGATCTGCTGACCATCAATGCCTGAACAAAAGAGGCTATGCGCTCATTCAGTTCACAGACGCGTTTATTCAGTGTGTTAGGACAGCCAAAAACTGTTTTAACATTTATGGATCTGTATAAATGGCTGATGATTAGACACTATTAGTATGACGTCAATTGCGAGTGTAATAGTTCAATTATTATCCAAGATTCTAAGAGAAAAAGGTACAACAGCTTTCACTGGGTCGGAATCTTTTCAAAAGGTACTCCCTTGTACCTTCTTTACGTCTTAAAGTGTGCATGTACACTTTTAAAAAATTATAAACATTATGTGTGTGTGTGTGTGTGTGTGTGTGTGTGTGTGTGTTTTGTAAACTTCCTACCGTTAATATATCAAAACTTAATTTTTGATTAGTAATATGCATTGCTAAGAGCTTCATTTGGACAACTTTAAAAGCGATTTTCTCAGTTATTTATTTTTTTTTTTTTTGCACTCTCAGATTCCAGATTTTCAAATAGTTGTATCTCGGCCAAATATTGTCTGATCCTAACAAAACATACATCAATGGAAAGCTTATTTATTCTTTACGATGGGTAATATATGGTCATTGATGCAAAATAAATCCCTTTAGGTCTCCTATGGCCATAAATAGTTTATTTTTTGAAGAAATGGTCAGAATATAAAATGATTTTAACATCAATGAACATCTACTGTTTTTATACCAAAAATAACAGCCCCAAAACTGATGTCTATCACGAATGGATTTCATCCAAACTCAATCAGTTCAATTAGACGGATGGATCTGCTAACATGCCTCTCCCGGAGGTCTCTCTGTCTCTCTGCGTAGCTCCGTTTCAGGCAGGAATGGTCTTTTCTTAAAGTCTGTCTGGGTCTCCTGTGTTTGAGAATCTGAACATTTGTCAAGGAAACTTAGTTCTGTTGTGGCTAAAAATAGTGCGGATGTGTCAGTGCACATGAGCTGTGATAAAGGCACACACGTCAAAGAGCCTCGCTATCGCTCTGAGACCGCGATCAGCTGTACAGTCACTCCACACTGCCCTCACCATCAAGACAAGGGCTTCTTCTTCTTCTTCTCTTACATGACAACCTTTGCTCTGCTTTAGATCAGAAGTTCACTCTGCCGGCCTCGGTCCCAAATGAACATCAGTAAGAGCACTGACATTTGATTCAAGATAAATGAACTCGCATTACACACTGATTCAACTCAGAGCAAGTGATAAAGTCGCAGCACCACAGTGAATGCAGGAATAGTAATCGAGGCCTCTCTCGCTTCAGTGACTGTGATGAGCGCTTCAGTTTGATTCTGATTCACACTCTCTGCAGGTTTTAATCATCTTACTGCATTATTAAACAATGCTTTAGATAAATGGCTGATCATGTGATAATGATCTTAAAAATTCAGCTTTGCATCACAGAAATAAATGATAATTTAAAGTATAATAAATGTAAAAACAATCATTTTAAGGTGTAATAATATTTCACAATATTACAATTTATTCTGTATTTTTGATCAAATAAATGCAGGCTTGATGAGCAGAAGAAACTTCTTTCAAAAACATAAAAAATAGTAATGTTTCCAAACATTTGGTCTGTACTGAATATATATATATATATATATATATATATATATATATATATATATATATATATATATATATATATATATATATATATATATATATATATAATTATTAGCGCTGTCCGTCAATTTATTTTTTATCTAATTAACTACATCATTTTAAACTATTTATATGATTTATTTATTAATTTTTAATTATTCAAAGCTATTTTTGTGTTAAAGAGAAGCAGACATTACAAATTGTACCTATAGAAACGAATATTTTTTTAATGCAACATAAAATGTATTAGGCTACACATAAACATTTATGCTACAACATCCTGACATAAACTAAAAATAGATAATTTCAGAAACATTGCATTTTTTTTCATGCAATGAAAGTCATTGGTAACTAAAACAGCTTTGTTACCAACAGTCTTTTTATTACTTTCTTTTATGTTCCACAAAAGAAAGGTCTGAATTTTTATATTATTATTATTATTGATAGCCTTTATGATTCTTTCAGACGGCTGATTCATTCAGGAATGATGTAAATGGCTCTCTAAATGAATGGGTCATTGAATCATTAGTTCACAAGATTGGTTCAAAACACAGATTCATTCAGAAACTAAACACTGATGTGTTGCTCGGAGATGCTATGGCTTTAAAGGAATTATGTTTTCTGAAAAACAGAGAGAAAACACGCAATATTGTTTTTGAAATATAACACAACACCAACTTCTTATTTACTGAACTGTTGTATAAAATCATATTTAAACTCGTTATATTCAGGACAAAATCAGTGTGATATTGCTCACCCTGCTCATGTGTGACATCGTATGATATAAATATGGGACAAAAATACATACAGTGGAATTTTTTTTCACAATGTCTTGAATTTTAGGGCATAACTGCATTTTTCCTGTTTAGAATTGCTATTTTCTCATTAGTTGTTTATGTCTTTTGATTAATCCATAGTCTTTTATTTAAGACCTCATGTTTGCCATGCTACTCTGTTGTGTATTGAAGTATGTACAGTGTGCAGTTCAATGTTACTGTTTAAAGTCAAGCTCATAGTTTATGTTTTGTTTCAGGTCTTGGATTTATTTCACAGTTCATGTTGTTGGATCATCGCTGTTGTAAATGAAACTTCACCTGGGATCTCTATGTTATCGTCCTCGTCTGTTTCATGTGAGCATCATTTCACCTACAGTAGGTGAGGTACAGTATTAATGCACAAACACAGCCTGTCCGTCTTGAAGTCATAGTTTACTGTTGTTCTTAACCTGAATTACTTTGTTTCTTCTGTTAAACACTAAAACCAACATCACGAGGGTGAGCTAAAGACAGGTTTTATTTTTTGGGTGAACTGTCCCTTTAAATAAAACTTAAACAGGCAGGATAAAAAATGGACTAGTGTCAACATATCAGATCATTATGCCTCGTAAATGCAGCCTAAAAGACCTGCCACTGTCTAATATGCCATTAATATAAATGAAACGACAATATTGACAAGATAAAACACTCGCTTCTCTCGGCTGGATAACTTTGGTAGCTCAATAAAACATTTCAATCTAAACCGGAAGGAAAATGTGATTCACAGGCCAGTACTAACACATTATATTTTTTTTTTACATTAATTACATGTTTATCTGCTGTTTTTAATATTTATAAGTTAAAATGTATACTACTTTTAACACTTAACAGTACTATTTTCCACCCGATGGCACCATTTTCTAAGGCCTGGCCTATGGAGCTAATTATTGTTTTTTTCTGTTTCTGCTGAAAAAAGGCAAATTGAAATTATATAATTTAGGTGTGATGGTATGGAGATATTTGTGTGTGAATGGATTTTTTTTTATTATTATTATTCTGACACTGCACAAAAAATTATGCAAAATTAAGTTTGTTTCTTATATATATATATATATATATATATATATATATATATATATATATATATATATATATATTAGGGGTGTAACGGTTCACAAAATTCACGGTTCGGTTCGATACGATACACTGATGTCACGGTTCGGTTCGGTTCGATACGTTTTAGATACAGCAAAATGTAAAAACATCTCAACTTTTCAGAATGCCGCAAGCGCACCGCGGGTCATGTGACAAGAACTAACCAATCAGCTTCATCCTTTCCCGTAACAACGTTGAGAGCTCAGCCAAGATGAAGGAACAGCTGATCATAGTTGTATATGGATTGCAATTTTGAAATAAATTCAGTAGCAGAGCTACTGCAAGCGATTTTTAGAGCTGCAAATCCATTTATCCTTCGCTGAAATTTCCGCGTCTCATGGAGAGAGCACGTCATTGTTGCTTAGCAAAGACAGACGCCTCATGAGCGCTTCTGCCCGAGCGCTTTGGAAAGGAGGAGAAAGACGCGCTTAGCGTTTTCCATGCGTTTTTAGGCACGATATGTGAACGGCCCCTAAGGCGCTCGCTCACTCAGCACGCGCTGAAGGCTCGTTGCAAAATGTCTAATGCATTTAACAGACCAGAAATATAAGATCCTAAAATAACCAACAGGTCTGGTGTTTGGGTTGGATTCCCTGTAAGCTATAGTGTCTAAATGCTGCAGGGATAGTTTGCTGCGTGCATGTTTCTCCTTTTTTTCGTCTTTTCCCAGATAGTACTGACGCATATATCCCAGATATTCCCGCTGGTGTTTTTTTTTTTTTTTTTATTCCCGCTGGTGTACCCTGTCATGTTGCAGATGCGACATACCGTTGTTTTTTTATCCACCACTCTCTTGCCATCACCATTATAGCTTAAAGGGAATCCAAAGTGCACCCAAACACCAGACCTGTTGGTTATTGGGGGATCTTCTCATTTCTAGTCTGTTAAACGCATTGGCTATTTTGCAACGAGCCTTCAGCGTGTACTGAGTGAGCGAGCGCCTGCTGAGTAGCCTAACATAAACATATAAGATGGTGTTTTTTTCTTCTTCGGGAGTGTCAGGGGCGTTGCCTGTTACGTTGTTTGGGTTATTGGGCTACCTTGTTGAACGCATATCATTATATTTCTTTCTCTCTCTTTTTTTTTTTTTTTTCCAAATATAATTAATTACTCCAACGAACCGTTCGGTATACATAATGCGTACCGCGTACCGAACCGAAAGCGTCGTACCGAACGGTTCAATACGAATACGCGTATCCTTACACCCCTAATATATATATATATATAATAAATCTGCTTAGCATTTAGTATAAGTAATTTTTTTTTCATAAACAGCCATGGCATTATGTAAACAAACTAGCATTTAAAGGGTTAAAATCCTGAATTAAAAAAAATTAAATAAATTGTAGTTATGAACATAACTCATATTATTAAAAAACTGGGAGCCGATATTTTTATGACCATTTCTGATGCATGTTTTTTCCTCTAAAGACATGTAACTGTTGTTTTGATGCACACGGTTAATAAAAATAATAATGCAGTAAAAACACCAGTAATTTAACTGAGAAATACTAATATTCAGCTGTGCACATATCTATTCAGCACATTAGTTGCTGCTGTCCTACTGAAACTGGCTTCCTGAATTCTTGTGATAGCCCTATTTTATCAAACTGCTGTTCCTGCCATTTATAATAGCAGTAAACCGCTCAAAACGGTGTTGTGGTGAAACATGGTCTTTACCTTGGTGATGGCAGTGAAGACCTTCTCCAGAATGGCGTTGGGCTGAGCCTTCTGCGGCCCGTTGGCCTGGATTTTCAGACCGAGTGCACATGGCCTCGCAATAAACCTACAACAAGCAATAAGAAAGAACGCCTCATTAGATTTATATCTTGTAATATCAGTGTCTGCTAACTTAATTCTGAAGGTCTGACAGGCTGCAAAACCACAGCGGGCGGCTAAAAAAAAAAATCCTCCTGTGTGCAATCACTTGCCAAATCTTCAGAGACGGCGTGTTAAACCGCGCAGACCAGCTGTAAGCGTCTGGACTTCCTGCAGCTCACTGGCTGCTCCTGTGAACGTCTGATAAACATCGGTGTATTAGGAAATAAACAGCCGCTGATCAGCGCGACTGCATCACAGTCGGTTTTGTTATGCTAATGTGACTCGATCTTGTCGATCTGATAATGAGACCAGAAGAAACATTTCATGGGTCACTGCTATTATGCAGTACATTTTCATAACCTCGTCTTAATCTAAATATAAAACTCATTGCTTAAGGAAGTCATATTTCGTTTATCACAATAGCGATGACATAAACTGATTATTTCACTTTATTTAACCTAAAAAAGAAAAAACAACACTTTTTATGTTTGGGTCTTTTTAAAACATTCCATCCTGTTTGATCAAATTTCACAAATCCTTATGATGTTATAAAGACTGACATCAAAGACAAACAATGACATCTACATGTAAGCAAACTCAATCTAGTGGCTAACTTTAACTCCTTATTTACATCCTGTTCATTTTCTACATTTTCCAGTTGTGTTGTGTAAATTGGCTAGAATTAATAAAGTTGAAAGTTGCTTGATCAGAGCATATTTCTAAATATCTGATATACACTTTTATATAAATACATCTGTACAAGGAATTTTTTTTTAACAGGTGCTTCAAAACAGAAATGGCTAAAAATATTTACTGTGTGTGTGTATGTATGTATATATATATATATATATATATATATATATATATATATATATATATATACACACACACACACACACACACACACACACACACACACACACACACACACACACACACACACATATATTTGTGTAATTCAAATAAATTGTTATTTTGACCTTTCTATTTTATCAACTTTTCTATTTAATATATTAACTATATATAAAACAATGTTTTTCAATAACCAGCATAACAATAATCAGCGTATTAATATGATTTTTGAAGGGTCATGTGACATGCTGTAAATTCAGCTTTACATCACACAAATCATTTACATCTGAATGTTTCCAAATAGAAAATAGTTATTTTTTGTAATAATATTTCACAATGTTATTGTTTTTAACTGTATTTTGAAATCAAATAAATGCAGTCTTGGTAAACAAAAATACACCTCGAAGCTCAGAGAGGAACTGGCCTTGCAAGTCCGGGAAAGAAAGATGTCACAAGGATGGAAATGGAGGTGACAGAGCTTTTGCCACTTAATTAATAATGTCATCCAATTAAGAGCCAGTGCAGAGAATGCTCTAGAAATGATTCTTCTATAAAGCTGAAGAGCTGCGATAAGCTTATGGTTGACCCAATTGATTTGCGGCCTGCGCACTGTTTGCTTTTGTGGGGCTGAAATGCCATAAATGGGCTGTTCCTCATCATAAAAATGTCCAGCGCTTGTGCAACGCAGGAGGATGGAAGAGGATGTTTGTAGTTCATATAGTGTGACCTCTTTCCACAGAGGAAGTCAAGTGATGCCACACTGAAGACCACGAGAGCCTGTATCACAACGTTTCAGTTGAACACTGATGGCTTTTTATTATTTGCAATGGTTTGTTTAACGTTAACTCATATCCAAAGGTTTCAGCCGGTCCAAAACTGACTGGACGCACGGGTTTAAACTTATACACTAACTCTGACAACAAAATAAGTTTTAGAAGATCCGTCTTCCAACACAGTCCCAGAGGAAACCCTGACAGTATATTTCACCTGAGCAGATGGTCTGTGGCACACATAAACACAAACCCGACACTGCGTCGTCCCGCAGGGAAGATGTCAAAACTGCTGCTTTTGTGACACTGAGAGCCACCACATTTTCAGATGTCAAAACTCATAATAGCGCAAAACTAATTAATGTCCGTTTCATAGCTCAGTGGAAAGCATGATTTACTGTTGATATCAAGCACACACTGACTGGTTTTATCATCTAATCTCAAGCATGTGACTAGTAATCACATGGGAACAGGCAATGTGTCAATAACTTTACAAAAAAAATCTAAATGCACACAAAATCTTGTTTCTCTAGCAGTGCTTTGGTACATTGGATGCAAACCTAACACTGGGAATAAAAAAAATCTATCTATCTATCTATCTATCTATCTATCTATCTATCTATCTATCTATCTATCTATCTATCTATCTATCTATCTATCTATCTATCTATCTATCTATCTATCTATCTATCTATTCCTCCCACTTCCATTTTTTCTCACTTTTATCCAGTCAATCACTTATTATGTTTCGACAACATCAGGTGCAAAAATAATGCATCCAATATTTCATATAAACATATTTATGCATATAAATAAGAATTACAAGTTTTATTTTGTATATTCTATGGTGTTTTTTTCATTATTATTATTATTATTATTTTTGTTGTTGTTACTAGCTGCTAACAGCACTTGCTTAAAATTGAAATTATGTTAAAATCTCAAATAATATATTTTCCATTTATATGAGATTAAATATCACCTAATTTATATTTATTTGTATTTTTTTACAGAAATTAATAAATTTATTCAGCAAGGCTGTATTACAATGACTAAACTGACAGTAATTATGTTTGTAATATAAAAAATAATATAATATTGATATATTAATATTATAGTAACATTTTATTTTAATATTTCAAATATTTGTATTTAAGATAAATCCTGTTCTTAGGAACTTTCTATTCATCAAAGAATCATTAAAAATGTGCATTATTTCCTAATATATATATATATATATATATATATATATATATATATATATATATATATATATATATATATATATATATATATATATATATATTTTTTTTTTTTTTTTTTTTTTTTTTTCACAGTATTACTATTTTGCATATTTTAGAATAAATAAATGCAGCCATGGTGAGTATAAAATACTTTTTAATATATTAAATATGTTTTTTAAATATAAAGAAAATATTATTATTATTGTCATTATACGTCATAGTAGGTATGACTGAAAAAAGATGTTAACATGCTCCACAGCTATTGAATTATTTGAGTATAGATATAATCAGTATATTCAGGAATTCAGCAGTGTGATGAAAAACAAAATCTAGGTCAAGAGACTCTTAAAAATGTAGGTCATCTTTTAAATGTTTGTAAATATTTTAAATAAGATGACCCAAAAATTCAGATTAATACAAGCATATCGCCAGTCACCTTGGACAGGTTTCTAGCACAGTCTTCATAGGGTTAATGCACTTACATGCACAATAGGAAACATATTTAACTCAACTGTGCGCTTCATGGAGTAATTGATTTACTGTTTGTGGTAAAAATGACACCCTTTGTGACAACTTACCCCATACATACAGCAGCGTGACAACATGCCCCTGTGCTGGGAGTCAGTGGAGATTCTCAAACTTCAGATTTGGTTTAAAAACACTCCGCTCACAAAACCAGAAATAGATGGCACACCTAAGAATGATCTGCACAACAAAGAGCAGCACTGACCTACTTTCATCATCAGTATTATTACTCCAGAAGATGGGCCACACTGGGTTCCTGTCATTGTCCCTGTCCTAATTCATACAAAGATTCAGTGACAATATGTGAAGGAGCATAAACCTGTCCCATCATCATCAGCAGCATCAGCATCATCAGCTGAGGATGAGCTCTGAGCGCAACATCTTCAGCAGTCATGACGATGACGAAGAAGAAGATGATGGGGATGAAGATGTGACACTGGACGTACCTCTCAAAGACCAGCCGGATCATGAACATGCAGAATGCTAAAGGACACGCCAGGTACAGATCCTCGGCTTGTGGAAAGGTGGACTCGTCTGTGTTTTTCAGGTCAGCCCAGGTGACGTTGTGCGGGAGCCAGAACCTCTCGTTCCAGAACCACGCCAGGATCCCTGCCATCTCCAGCGGATCTGAAGTCTGATGTGCAGTCAATGGCCGACGCGGCTTGCGACGCTCTTACACGGCGGATCTCTGCAGCTCCAGTGTGATGTTGCTGATGATGATGGAAGCGGGTTTCGCACCGCCCCGTCTGTGTTGCGAGGCTCCGCCCTCTCCGATTTAGGGAAGTAGAACGCTGCCGACGCGCTCCTCCTCCGCGACGCTGATTGGTCCGTGCGCTTGTCAATCATAAAAGCGTCTCTTAAAGAAACAGTTCGGGAGAGTAATTATATTCCTCTTGACGTTATATACTCATTTCATTTTCAAATATGAACTAAAATTCACTTTCAACATACTATTTCTGTATTTTTATAAACGTATTTAGTAACCCCAGTGTACTGGTGTATAAAAGATGGGTTCAAGTGTACTACAACTGGTAACTAAATGCATTTTTAAAATCCAGAGATAGTATGTTAAAAGCGCATTTTAGTTGATACTCTAGCACAATTGAGTAAACTTAGCTTAGTTGATCCTGAGTTTATCTTAAGAAGTACTAAAGAATAATTCTTAATACAAAACTAGTTGGCAAATAGAGCACTATATATATATATATATATATATATATATATATATATATATATATATATATATATATATATATATATATATATATATATATATATATATATATATATATATATATATATATATATATATATATATATCATATTACCCACGACAAAAAAACAAAAACAATAAAAATATGAAAGTATGTGCCTCAAATCCAAATGCTTAAGAACTAGTATTATTTTAGTGTAATTTATAAACTGTTATAATATATAATAATATAATATTATATGATATAGTTTAGCATTTATTTTTAGATTTGGATATTATTTTACTCAGTTTGATGTGTGCTTTTATCTTTTTTTTCTTAGCTTTTTCTTTATTTAAGCTTTATTATTATTTTTGTTCTGTTTTTATACTAATTAGACTAGTATACTAATATACTAATACTAATACTGCAGCTTCAACCAATTTCAGTAAGTTACCAAAGCAACATTTATAATTATCGTTTAGTTTGTTTTTCCATTTAATATGCATATTTCATGCTATTTATTTCAATTAACAAAATGATTCAGATAGTTTCAGTTATCAGAAATAGGTTTTTAAATTTGTATTTTTTAAATGATTTATTACTGTGTTCTAACAAGAAAGCATCAGTGTTCATCTCACATTTCATCTCATCTGTGATTTTTTTAATGATTATTAATGTGTTACTTACTAATAATGTATTATTATTTTGTTAATAAATGTTTGTTTTTATTTTGTTATCTTTTCTGATTTGCCACTATAGAAGTCACACATCAAAATAAAAGCACAGAACTACAGGGGGCCACCTTTAGCTGTCAAATCGTATTAAATAGCGCCACCTGCTGGTCAATGGATCGTTTTTTCCAGTGTCTACTGCAGTGCTTGCTTTTTTGCTTTTACTTTTTTTTAAGAGGTGAATACTGAATACAAACAGAGATTATTTCATAAATTATATATAATTTCTTGCGAAATTATTTTATAAATAAAGCCAAAGTAATCAAGATACTGGATCCAGACTGAAGCTTCTGTAATTCTTAGTTACCTCGGCATCCCGTGGCAGAAACAGAAGTAAATAAATAAATAAAGAACAGGGGCTTAGACTATTAGAAAGCATAAATAAATAAATAAATAACAGGGGCTTAGACTATTAGAAAGCATAAATAAATAAATAAATAAATAACAGGGGCTTAGATTATTAGAAAGCATACATGAATGAATGAATGAATGAATGAATGAATGAATGAATAAATAAATAAATAAATAAATAAATAACATGGGCTTAGGCTATTAAAAAGCATAAATAAAAAATAGCATAGGGTTAGACTATTAGAATAAATAAATAAATAAATAGCATTGGGTTAGACTTTTAGAAAGAATAAACAAACAAACAAACAAACAAACAAATAAATAAATAAATAAATAGCATGGGTTTATACCATTATAAAAAAATAAAAAATAAAAATGAATGATTAAATGAATAATTGAATGATTGAATAAATAAATAAACAAACAAATAAATAAATAAATAAATAAATAGCATGGGCTTAGGCTATTTTAATGGATAAATAAATAAATAACAGGGGCTTAGACTATTGAGTCAATAAATCCATCCATCAATCAATCAATCTATCTAACGCGACTAGATGGGTCGACGGTCACCATCTACGGTGGGTAATTATAGATGGATTTACAAACAAGCAAAACAGTAAACTTATTACTTGCAGTGTCTCTTCATCCAGAATACTGAGTATTCCGTTTGCACACTGGAATAGTTTCTATGCACTTTACTGTCAATTGCACTAGTGTAAATGATGGTGATTTCTGCCTATAGTGTACATACACTTTTACATAATTCATCTGTATAGTATGTTCATAGTACACATATCTGTATATCATGCTGACCGTATTTAAAATCTGTAAATGATGTCCATAATACTCCGTTATATGCATATTTATTGTACATTTGTAACATATTGCAGACACTGCATATTCTGTATTTACTTTTTATTGCACTTCTGGTAAGATGCTAACTGAATTTCGTTTCCCTACGACAATAAAGTTGAATCGAATCTAGTCAAACAACGTCACCACGGCCGAATTAATATTCATGAGCTAGCGCGCCGCGATGAATATTCATGAGCTCAGCCCTCGCTGTAGTAGGGTTGGCGATGTGTCTTTCCGGAGGTGTTGATCGCAGACAGGCGGTAGTGATGCAGCAGCAGCGCGGAGGTGCGCGAGTGTGAGAGCGACTCTCAGCAGCATCATGGCGGAGCAGAGCGACTCCCCTGCGGCCGTCCAGACCCCGCAGCCGGCGCTCACCAGCAGCTGGCCCATTGTCAGGGAGGCGTACGAGCTCCAGGAGGTGATCGGTGGGTAGTTGCAGATGCATTTGAGCTTGTCAGAGGATGCGGTTTGTTCTTTTGGTTTGGGCCTACCGGCTTTTTCCCATATGATTACAGTAATGCAATGCGGATATGACAAGTGGAGCTTCCTATCTTATGTTTTGGAGCTATTAGATGACAGTGCACTTGTTACGAGTGATGATGATGATGCTTCAGAACTGCACGTGTCCAGAGAGACATCAGGCTACTGTGACGTTTACAGCAGATGTGCTGTTATCATAAACGGGGGACGTTATTCTGACTAAAAAGTGCAACCAAGTTTCAGGGGTTTGTATTTGATGCATTGCGGAGGTTGGGGGATATTTAAGAAAACATTAATAACAGTGACAACAAGAGTAGTTATTATGATTTTATATATTGTATTATTTATATTCGGCATGTGTGCATCTGGTGTGCACTTACACACCTCGCACTGTTTGTGAGAGTCAAAGCTGTCATTTGCTGCATGCGATGCTTTGCGCTCGTCTCATGACGCCCTCTGCTGCTCAGATTCAGCACTTCTCATTTCTTACAAGTGCTTTAAGTCATTTCTGTTCATTCGGGAAGTTCTTCAAAAAGAAATGAAAAGCAGTTTTGAGAAATTGAATTGCAATGAGACCTTTATATACGTCACTTAAACACGAGCCGTATTAATCTCACAACACACATTTATCAATTTACATATTTTATGTGTATGCTTCATAAAGCACTTTAAACACTGACATATGTACAAAAGATTTTTATTAGAATTGATATGTATATTTTATGTTATACAGCACACAAAGTGCACATATTAACCCTGTAATGCCAGACATATGAAATAATATAAAAAAGGAAGAAAGAAAATGTTACGATGCAATATTGATTGAGAGATTAACAATTAATAATTAATACTTATCTGAACATGATTTTCAAAAAAAGAAAAGAAAAAAAGGATGTCTAAATAATTAGGTAAACCAAAGTTGCTTCAGTCCAGTAAGTGTTCATTTTGAAATATTATAAAAGTTATATAAACGTTATTCTTATGTTAACTTAAAGATAATAATTATGCCGTTGTGGATGTGTAGTTTATTCAAACCTGCTTATGGGCTTTTTTTGGTCAACATCAAGATTATGAATTTTCATAACTCTTTTTTTACTATTTTTTAAAAACAGTTTAGACTTCACTTGTGGAATGGTTAATACGAGGCCATAAAATTATGCATAATAATTATAGCAAAAAGACTGTTTGCAGGATGTCAACTTTCCAAATAATGAATGAATTTTTTCATTGTATGATTGAACTTTTCCTAATAATCAATAGCTGTAATTTTATGACATTTTACATTCAGTTTTTTTTTTTTTTTTTTTTTTTTTTTTTTTTTCATTTATTGGCATTTCACTGCATTCTCAAATCCCTAAAAGTGTTACTCAAATTGAGTCCGCTGCTATTGATGGACCCAGTGCCTGCAGATATGAGGCTCCCAAAGTAAATCAAGCCAGAAGGGCCTCTTCATGGCTGTGAGATGCGTGGTAAAGCAGTATGCTATCAGCTCAGATAAGAGCTCCTCTATAGTTTCTGTGCTCTTCTTCTGCTAATCGGTGCGGCGTGTGGTCAGGACCCCCTCCTTATCTGTCAGCCGCAGTTGGCAGAGTGTCACACACTCTTACGGTGTGAATAGCAGCACTGCGTTTGTGTTTGTGCATGTTTATATTTGTGTCTATAGTCACAAATGTGACGTGTCATATCTGATCTGAATCAGCAACTGGCTATTAGTACATTATGTTTTATGCATTAATTGTCTGGAAAATGTCTAATGTTTTCAAACAGGCTTAGTGAAATTTCCTTCTATATATATGTATAGGAAGAAATTTCACTAAGCTTGTATTTGTTTATATAGACAATATAACTAAGCATGAAAAAAATATCAGCATGATTACTTAATGTATAATATATATACATATATGCACAGAGACATATATATACTACAGTTTAAAAGTTTAGGATCAGTAAGTGTTTTTATGAAAGTATTTAATACTTTTATTCAGCTAAAATGCATTAAATGCATTAAAAATGTAAATTTATTTTTGCATGTAATTAATCGCTTGACAGTACTAATAATTATAATAAAAATTATATGAATTTAATTGTAACTATATGACTATATATTATAACTACATATTTATAATTATAATAATTACATGGGATAATACGATTAGTGGTTAACCAATGTGGCTTTTTCAGCACTTTCGGCATATATACAAAATGCAGAATACAGTTACAAGAAAAAGTAAGTGAACCCATTGAGTTTCAATGACAGACAGTGGTTTTGTATGAAGATACTCCTGTCTCCAGGAAACATCATGTCTGTTAAACTAGATCAATTTTAAATTAACTTTATGCATAACCTAATATTTACAGCAGAAATCAAATCTTTATTTGACTGCATGCACAGGATTGTGAGATATCACAGACATTAAAGACACTCGGCACACCTTAGATTGAAACCTTTTGACTTGTGAGCTGAAAAGTGGTTACGAAATCATCTCTGAATGGTGTTCGGAAAAAAAAAAATGTCTGTAAATGGAGAAAGATCAGAGCTGTGGGTGTCCTGCAAAGAGGAAGCCACTGCTGCCCCCCCAAAAAACATAGCTGTTTGTCAAAAATGTGCAAAAAAGTCACCTGGACGGCTTGCTGTCAAGGAGTGAAAAATGAATTCCAGAGTTTATAAGATTCAGAGCATTTAGCAGGAGACTGAAGGCCATCTGTCTGTCATCTGAAGCTCAACAGATGTCAGTAAATCAACACACGAGTATCAACAACCTGAGCATGACCTACAGAGATAGATACAGCCTGAAAATACTGCAGAACTCAAACCGTTCTGTTTGGAACTGGTTACTGCTGCCAAAGTAAGGCCAGTTGGGTTCACACACATTATCCACTCACACTGTGCTTTTTAAAGAAATGAAGTTTGTTTTGTGATTTGCTTAAGACTGTGTTTGTCTATTCCTGATGAGTTGTTTGAGAATGAGATCAAATTCACATGGTAAATCCAAGGGTTCAAATACTTTTCCTTTCAGCTGGATGAAATATATTCTAATGATTGCAAATAATGTGCACACAAATTGCTAAGTTAAGTGTATTTTAATCACCTTTGGAGGTTTTGTGCATAGAATTTACTTAAGCCATTGGTAGTTTTTTCACAATTGAAAAGCCGAAAAAAAAAAAAAAAATTGGTTTTGTAATATCTATAAATTGGCTTATGAATGTGACTACTCTGAAGACTGCAGTAATGGCTACTGAAATTCAGCTTTGCATTACAAGAATAAATTACATTATAAAATATATTCAAATAGAAAACAGTTATTTTAAATTGTAATAATAATTCTCAGTATTTTTTTTACTGTATTATTGATTAATAATCACGTTGATTAAAAAAATAATATTTATACAGTGTAATATATAATAAAATACTATATATTGTATAAATTGTTTGCATATATATATACACACAACATCATGTTAATGGTTAAAAATGTAAAAAAATATTGAATTTTTAATATTTGCAGATACAAGAAGATAACAACTTATTATATTTGTTGCTCTTACAGTAAAGCTACTTATTCCAGTGTCACTCACATCTATCATGAATCCTTTAAGCACATCATATGACAGGCTGCACCTGCTGTGCACAAGCTTTTATGTTCCAGAAGGCATGTTTACTGTCTGCCTTTCATCTAGAATAATGTCTTTGACACGGCGTGTGCTTTGTTCATTAGAGATGTTTTTACTGTGTTTTGTAGGTAGCGGAGCCACAGCAGTCGTCCAGGCAGCACTTTGTAGCCCTCGACAGGAGCGTGTGGCCATCAAGAGAATCAACCTGGAGAAATGCCAGACCAGCATGGATGAGCTGTTGGTGAGGAACAACATTAAAACAGCTGCGTCTACTCACGCAGGTTCTGCTATACACACACACACACACACACACACACACACATACACATTATATTGAAATGCAAATAGTTACAGGTAAATTGCAATTTGTTTTTTGAGCAGCCTGACTGGATTGGGAAGACATACATCTTTTGGCTGTGTTTTACCCATTCATTTTTATTATAGGCATTTTACAGTAATCTTATAGGAGTAGTAGTAGTAGTTCACCTAAAAATGAACTGTGAACTGAGATGTAGATGAGTTTGTTTCTTGATGAGTTGAATTTTAGCATTACATCGCTTGATCTCCAATGCATCCTCTGCAGTGAATGGGTGCCGTCAGAATGAGAGCTAATAAAAACATCACAATAATCCACAAGTGATCCACATCGCTCCAGTCCATCAGTTCATGTCTTGAGAAAAGCTGTGTGTTTTTAAGAAACGCGCACCATTAAGACGTTTAAATATTTCATACTCCTAAATGATAAAGTCTATCACCTGTTGTCCTCTCAAATCAAGATCCACTGACGTATTTGTTAAGAATTGCTTTTGCTTGTAAACGGTTCTTGATCCATGCAGATTTCTCTCTTGATTCAGACAAGACGACCTTTTCACTGGAGAAAACAATATTATGGATAGAGGAGATTTGTGTCTTGCCAGCATGCAGCTTTTTGCTTCTCAAGACATTGATAAATGGACTGGAGTGGTGTGGATTACTTGTGGATTATTGTGATGTTTTTATCAGATGTTTGGACTCTCATTCTGACGGCACCCATTCACTGCAGAGCATCCATTGGTGAGCAGTTGATGCAATGCTAAATTTCTCTAAAAGCTTAGATTAAATTTTATTTTTTCATCTACAATTATGCATTAAATGAATAAAAATACATGCATTTTTTTTTTTTTTTTACAAATGATATCTATATTAAATAAAGTTTTTTTTTTTTACTTTCTATTCATCAAAGATTCCTGGAAAAACTGTATCTTGATTTCCAACAAAACAGCAACAAAATGTTTATTAAGCAGCAAATCAGCAAGAATGATTTCTGAGGACTGGAGTAATGATGCTGAAAATTCAGCTTTATCAAATGAGTAAATTACAGTTTAAAAATTTTCACATAGAAAACAGTTATTTGAAATTTTAAGAATAATTCACAATATTAGTGTTTTTACTGTATGTTTCTTCAAATAAATGCAGCCAAATTTTTCAAAAACATTGTAAAAAAAAAAAGAAAATATCAAATGTATGCAAATGTAAAAAATTGAGGATTCTCTTGTTATTCCCAATGCTGCATTTTTTGCACCTTGCAGCAAGAGTTAGGGACGGCAATCATCCAACCCCAGCTATTGCTGCAAAGTATTATATAAGTACATTATAAAGAATTTTAAATAATTTAAACTATCAATTTGAATTCATCCTGACTTATAGTTTTTAATTTGTGAAAATGATTAGAGAAAATGATTTTTCCTCAATAAACACTTCACATTTAACGATTGAATGAATAAATGACTTCTTAATGTGCATGTGTACTGTAAGAGTCTCAGAAGTCAATATACCATTAATCACAATTATCTGTGTGCTGATTAATCATTAGCCAACACTTACAGTTTTGACTGCCCTAGTTTTTCAAAAATATGTTTCATATCTGTCAGAGACACACATGCTTTCATGCACACTCTCCCTACTGTAATCATTTACACACACACACACACCCAGCAGGCCGCCAACTCCGACACTGAGTTGTTTTCCATTGATCTTTGTTTTGGTGCAGTGAGATTGGCAACTGATGGTTTGAGTAATGAAGGTTCTGTCATGAAAACAAATTAAAAAGTTGTGCTATAAACATTTCCCAGATTTACTCTCAGATTGGCTGACACGGAAATATGGTTTGTGTAAATTTATGCTGAACCCAGACAGCACATATGTCATTTTTTTTTTCAAGTTTGCATCCTGCTGTCCTTTTATTAAAGCCTTATACATATTATTGGAATATGCACTTCAGCTAAATAGGTTTTTAACTAAATTTGAAGAAAATGTGAGTAATTGTTATTTACATGGTTTGTCAAAAATAAATAAATAAACATAAAAAATAATAGTCCTAAACATGGCCTTGCATTTTTCTTTTGATTTTGGTGTGAAATATGGCCTGGCCTTGTACTTAATAGACTTGTTCTATTCTAATCTGTTTATTATAAATCGGTTCAAGAGTTTCTCTGTTCCTAACATTGCAATTACTTTGATGTGCATGCTTTATAAAGCCCATGGACATTATTAAAGACATGCATTATAAAGCTAGACACCTCCATCTGTCTCCACAGAAAGAGATTCAAGCCATGAGCCAGTGTAGCCATCCCAACGTGGTCACCTACTACACTTCATTTGTGGTGAAAGATGAACTCTGGCTGGTCATGAAGCTCCTGAGTGGAGGTGACAAGAATCTTTTCAATTAACTATGGACATGTTTAATTTCAACACAATGTGTGTTGTTTCTTCATTTGAAATAAGTTTTGTAGGTTTTATTGATTCATATAGTTTGAATGTCTATTTGCAGTCACAGTTTGTGTTGTGTGCATGTATTATTTTGTAGATCTGGAGAATTTTGTGTGATTTACAAACCTTTCTATTCATCCAGGATCAGTGTTAGACATCATAAAGGACACATTCAGCAAAGGAGAGCATAAAAACGGTGTCCTAGATGAATCTACAATAGCAACCATATTGAAGGAAGTCCTGGAGGGATTAGATTATCTACACAAAAATGGACAGATTCACAGGTAAAGAAAAAATGACAGCAACAAACTGAACTGTGGCCGGCCAATTCACGTGCCTTTCAGACCATCTCTCTGTTTAAAGGAAAAGTTCACCCAAAAATAAAAAGTAGCTGAAAACTTACTCATCTTCAGGCTATCCAAGATGAGTTTGTTTCTTCATCTGAAAAGACTTGTAGAAATGTAGCATTGCATCACTTGCTCACTAATGGGTCCTTTGCAGTGAATGGGTGCCGTCAGAATGAGAGTCCAAACAGCTGATAAAAACATCACAATAACCCACAGCACTCCAGTCCTTCAGTTAATGTCTTGTGAAACGGAAAGTTGTGTGTTGTCCATCATTACGTTTAGCTTCAAACTGTTATTTCCTAGTAAAAATATGAGTTCTCTTTTCCTAATATTACTTTCTCCAATGAAAAGATTGTCTGGTCTGAATCAGGAGAGAAATATTCACGTCTTAAAAAACAAATATGTTGTTTTTTTACTGGAGGAAGCATTATTATGAATTATGGACTTATATTTTGGCCAGAAGTGACATTTGGACTCTGATTCTGACGGCACCCATTCACTGCAGAGGATCCACTGGAGAGCAAGGGATGTAATGCTGCCTTTCTCCAAATCTGTTAGGATGCAAAAACAAACTAATTTACATGTTGGATGGCCTGAGGTAAATTTTAAGCATATATTCATTTTGGGCTGAACTATTCCTTTAAGTGTCCAAATAAGATGCTAAGTGGGCCAGATTTTATGCTGATAGTCAAAGAGTGTAACATATGATTTAATTAAGTTCCTCTGAATGTTAAGTGCTGGAAAATACTAATGAGGTCTTTTCCCTCCAGGCCATCGCTGCTGTAATAATGGTCTGAAAAATTCATAAACATGCGGATTCATTCTTCAGCCACTGGCGTTATTGTTAATGTTTAAGATTATATATAAAGCATGACATGGATGTGCTTTGTCTTGGTTTGACCTCAGGGACGTGAAGGCTGGTAATATTCTACTGGGAGAAGATGGATCGGTGCAGATCGCAGGTTTGTGACTTTGCTGAAACCGGTAGATTTTCTGAAATGATTTGATCATTTTTTATTGTCTTAGTAAGTTACCCACCAACATCTTGGCATTTAACATCTCCAGAGTTTTTCATGGGGCAGTTAAATACTCAACAACAAATCTGCAGCTTTGCAAATACGTTCTTCATCTGATTTTGCATGCAAAGTGAACATTTACATAGATGTCTTAAAGAAACTTCAACAAAACAAACCTGCCTGTTTAATTGTAGGAGTAAGAAAGCAGGTAAAATAATCACAAAACATTTAGGGAAAACATAAAAAAGATATATAAAATATGTATAACTCTTAACAACCTCTGTTGCTCTTAACTGATTTTGACCAATGCATTCTTAGTTCAGTTGCATAATAATTTCAGCTCTTTAAGAAGCAATTAAGCTTTTCTTTAGCTGTAAAAATCCTGCTTTAATTAATACTGGTTGTCAATCTAAAAAGCACCATTTCTGGGCCTTTAGAGAGATTATATTGCTTTTTAAACCATGGTAATTAGCTCTAATTATGCTAAAGCAATACCCTAGCAGTGATTTAATCAGTAAGTAAAGCCACTTTAAGGTTTTTTTATTTAATTTCTTTCATTGAGGCTTATTATAGTTTGATTATTAACAGATAATAGATTCTCCGCTTTTGTTCTCAGTTTTATTTTATGAATTTGTGTGTTAGAGACACATAAAGGAGAGCAGAAAAACTGGCCCGAGACACATTGATCGTAGTGTAGAGAAGTGTTAAATTCCTGAAATGAGGCTTTTTCCGTCCCCGGGGGGAGACTGGCTGATCTAATTCTAGAATATTGATAGTTTATGTAACGGGGGTTTCCACTAGTGACCTTGGCTCGGTTTTGTTCAGACTGCACTTCACATCAGAACATGTTCTATTGAAATGTCTGACAGACAAGTTTTTATTTGTATTTTTAGATCTTATAAAAATAATGTCCAGGTCAAATTTCAACCCCTAAAAATAAATATACAATAAGGTTTACCATAACAAGAACGAGGCCTGTTCTCAGGACACTTAAGGTTGTGTGCATTGTGAAATAATTTTATGAAATGTAATTTAATAAACACATTTGTGAACCTAGTTACAATAACTAGAACATACAACTTCACTTCACACACACACACACACACACACACACACATATAAATGTTAACCTACACTTCAATTTTGACATGGACATGTTATTGTAAACAATGTATAATATTGTTATATATAAGTGGTTAAAATGACTTTCCTGATTATTGAAAGCATAGTAGATGATTGACAAAAAATGCAAACAAAGCTGTGAAAGAAAGACGTACAGTCTGTTCAGAAAGTTCCTCTGTACAAATATCATAGTTCATGTCTGAATGTCATTTTTAGAAACAAATATTTTAACTGACTTGGTATGTGACAGAAAGAATTTATCAGACTATGTGTCTATCTTTTATTTTCATGCATTTCAAATGAAATATGCATTTAAATATTTGCTTCCAGCTGTCAGGCGATTTTGTTTGTGCATCAGACATATGATGAGGTTGTTAATTTTTTCTCTTTAGATTTTGGTGTGAGTGCTTTTCTGGCCACTGGTGGAGATGTCACTAGACACAAAGTGAGGAAAACGTTTGTGGGGACCCCGTGCTGGATGGCTCCAGAGGTGATGGAGCAGGTCAGTTTGCTCAGAGAACCTACATTAAACATTTACAAGTGGATCTGTTTCAGAAACCAAGTGAGTGGTCCACATAGACAGCATTTTAAATCATTGATAGATGCACAGCTATGGAAGGTTAGTAAACACTAAGAAACCCTATTTAGGCATTATTCTAAAGCAGCATTGCATGTGTCCATGTGTCCATTGAAAAGTGTCATGTACAAAATAGTTCAAGCTACACTACAGTTTTTACATATTTTTGTAAGAAGTCACCAACAGTATGCTACATTTATTTGAATAAAATACTGTTAAAACGGTAATATTGTGAAATATTATTGAAATCTCAGATAACTATTTCTAATTGGAATATATTTTGAAATGTAATTTATACCTGTGATCAAAGCTGTATTTTCAGCATCATTTCTCCAGTCTTCAGTGTCACATGATTCTTCAGAAATAATTCTAATATACTGATTTGCTGCTCAGGAAACATTTCTTATCATTATAAATGTTGAAAACAGTTGTTTTTAGGGTTCTTTTAGGAATAGAATGTTCAAGCCAGCGTTCATTTAAAATATAAATCTTCACTAATGTTAGTGCTGTGTCACTTTTGATCAATTTAATCCGTCTTTGCTGAGTTCAAGATGTCAGGTTCTAGCAAAAATAAAAACACAATTATACTGATCCCAAGTTTAATCTGAATTGACTATTTTACTCAATATTTCTGTGAGCTACTGATTTTTGTGCTCACAGTGTTCACAGCTAGACTATTTCTAAGAGTTCTATTTCTACTTATTTCTAAGAGTATTAATAACCATTCAACTGTTCTAGTGCAGATCATGAAGATTGTTTAATAATTGCCGTTTATGACTGGTGTGGGTCAGTGTGTTATTCCATCATGTGGTGAACAGTTACAGTATCATGTCATGTGACCACAGGTGCGCGGTTACGACTTCAAAGCTGACATTTGGAGTTTCGGAATCACTGCCATTGAACTGGCGACGGGCTCTGCGCCGTATCATCGCTACCCCCCTATGAAGGTAAACACGACCACCGTCAGATCATGTGACCATTCGTGTTTGTGGTGTTTGTGGTCCTGTTTTCAGAACCTCTGTTGCATATGGAATCAGAGCAGTTACACAAAAGTAATTCATTAGATGGAGATGCATTTTAATTGTTTGTATATTAACTAAATGAATGCAAAGCCTGCACAGCTGAACCGTTTCTAATGTGGTTTAGCAGCAGCATCCATCGTCACAGGCTCAGCGAGCAGCAGGTCGTCTAGAATGAAAATGATCCGAATTTAGACCTGCTTTGATATTGTTCGGGCTTTCTTTCTGAACACAGGAAAAGGAAATGTTCCATCCATCCAATGTTTTGTTCTTTCTATCTATCTATCTATCTATCTATCTATCTATCTATCTATCTATCTATCTATCTATCTATCTATCTATCTATCTATCTATCTATCTATCTATCTATCTATCTATCTATCCTTCCATCCATCCATCCATCCAGTCATCCATGTTCTGTCAGTCCATCCATCCATCTATTATTCTGTCATCCATCCTTCCATCCATCCAGTCATCTATGTTCTGTTAGTCCATCCATACATCCATCCATCCATCCATCCATCCATCCTTCCATCCATCCAGTCATCCATGTTCTGCCAGTCCATACATCTGTCAATCTATTTTTCTGTCATCCATCCATCCAGTCATCAATGTTCTGTCAGTCCATCCATCTATCTATTATTCTGTCATCCATCCATCCTTCCATCCATCCAGTCATCCATGTTCTTTCAGTCCATACATCTGTCCATCTATTTTTCTGTCATCCATCCATCCAGTCATCAATGTTCTGTCAGTCCATTCATCCATCTATTATTCTGTCATCCATCCATCATCCATCCATCCATCCTTCCATCCATCCAGTCATCTATGTTCTGTTAGTCCATCCATCCATCCGTCCATTCATCCATCCATCCATCCATCCATCCAGTCAAGTATGTTCTGTCAGTCCATCCATCCTTCCATCCATCCAGTCATCCATGTTCAGTTAGTCCACCCATCCATCCATTCATCCATCCAGTCATCTATGTTCTGTTAGTCCATCCATCCATCCATCCATCTATCCATCCATCCATCCATCCATCCATCCATCCATCCATCCATCCATCCATCCATCCATCCATCCATCCATCCATCCATCCATCCATCCATCCAGTCATCTATGTTCTGTTAGTCCACCCATCCATCCATTCATCCATCCAGTCATCTATGTTCTGTTAGTCCATCCATCCATCCATCCATCCAGTCAAGCATGTTCTGTCAGTCCATCCATCCTTCCATCCATCCAGTCATCAATGTTCTGTCAGTCCATCCATCCATCTATTATTCTGTCATCCATCCATCATCCATCCTTCCATCCATCCAGTCATCTATGTTCTGTTAGTCCATCTCGATTTCCTGAGGAAGCGCGTTGATGTGCGCGGTCTCGCTCTCCTCTGGTCAACGTGTGTGCGAGCGAGTTTTTCAGAGAGAAATGCTCATATAAGGAGTTCCACCATCATCTACGTCATTAGATCTACGATCGAAAAAAAAAACAGCCGAAACTTGTACCAACCTGGAAGTAAGATTTTCAGCACAGACATTATCTGGCATTCGTCCAAATATTTTTTTTAAAAACTTTGGCCATGTTTAGGATGAGAATCCATCTCTTTAACACTGTGAACAACTCTGAATACACAAAGAAAACCATTTTTGCCCCCTTTTACCTGAATATTTGACACTAGTGTCACAGAGTCTTATATAAATGACATGTGGCAGATGGAATGAGATGAATGTCACGAAAACAAGCTATGTGAAATAAATCCTAGTGTAAGAAAAATATGTGTTAATCATTTTAAATCTAGGTATGACCAAAGGTGTCCTTGAGGTTATACAAGACTTACACATGGATATTTATTCTGGAAATGTACAGTATATTATTCATTCTGTCGTATCTGTTATCGTATCTGATGTCTGTCTGCTGTTTTGCAGGTTTTAATGCTCACGCTGCAGAACGATCCTCCAACCGTGGAGACTGGGATTGAGGATAAAGAGACGCTTAAGAAGTATGGGAAATCTTTTCGAAAGCTTACATCCTTGTGTCTTCAGAAGGACCCTGCCAAGAGGTAATCTGAATTGACAAACCTGCCTTACTTGTTTACACAAATGAGTAAATTTGTGTCCCAGAATGCTGAATGGTGTGCAGACTTCAAAACTGTTTCCTTTAAGACCAGAAGCTTCACCAAAGGCCTTAATACTAGAAGCAAACATATTGATCCGAATTGTGTTGGGTATATTATTGAATAGCAGTTCATTGTCTGCCCTTCGTTTGCACGCTATTTGGTCTCTCTAAAGAAAAATCGCAGTCAATAAAAGAAATGCCACACAGACAAAGTAGCTTGGATGAACTAATGTGATCTTGAGACTGTAAATTGCTGCTGGTCTGTTTGCTTTCTGTATTAGCTGCCTCATCTGGTCAACACAATGGAAATTGGGTAGCAGGGCTATAGTGGTGGGCTATAATCATTTTATATAATGTTAACATGATGACTGTGCAGAATCACTTAATATAAATTAATATAAATTAATATAAATTACTAGTTAATTATACATTTTACTGTAAATTAAACTAATAACTTGTATATTGTATGATAGCATTTTAATATGTTATTTTTTTTTTAAATATTATTTTAGATAGATTTATCTCAAATATGATATTTTATAAAATATAATGCATGATTACAAATGCATAAAAAGTCTTTATAAAAAGTATTAATTGTGTGAGATATATACTTAAAAATTGTAGAACAATAGCAATATTGATATAAATGGCTAATTATAGATTTTGCTGTACATTAAAACTAATTGAACATTTTGGATAGCAGTATTTTATTATATTAAATATTGTATTAATATCTATATTTAATAAAATATATAGAATGTTATGTTTTATTTGGAATGGACTTGGTAAAAGAATATTCAATGTATCAAATAGATATTATATAACATTAATATTGATAATAAGTCAAATAGAGTTATCTAACAAACACACATTTATTTATTTAAGCATGCATGCACATCTGAACTACTGGCACCTGCCTGGCCAGAACCACAACAAAACAAATCCTTATTGTTGAGTGTCTTGAAATGTGGAGCTGTGTGAAAATGTCAGCATCAAGCCTCTTTCTCATCTCCACAGGCCCACTGCAGCCGAGCTTTTGAAATGTAAATTTTTTCAAAAGGCTAAGGTACGGCAGTATACTGTATTCACCCTCCATACTTCAAATGCTTTAACCAGGGCTTCACAGTGGTCTGATATCTGTTCTGTATTTTTCCCCTCTTGCCTTTGTGTTGTAGAATCGAGAGTACTTGATTGAAAAGCTGCTTAGTAAAGGACCAAATATAATCCAAAGAGCCAAAAAGGTACCGCTATCTCATTCTTCCCCTCGCGTTTGAGTGTACTTTCTCCCTCAGGCCAGATGGGTCTCTGTGCTCTCATGTTCAGTGCTTTCTGTATTGATTAAACAGTGTGGCTGCTTTTGATTGAGGGATCGGAAGCCATAATGTTTCTCACTGCAGGACTTCTGCCCTCAACACTCACTGAGTGTCTCTCTGATACTGAATGAATGCTTTCTGACCCATTACTGTAAGAGCTGTCCATGCATGGACTCTCTGGTGAACCCTGTCCCTCAGTCTGTTCACTGTTTACTCTGGCTGTCCATCTAACATTCTATCTGTTATTCTATCCATCTATCATTATATCTAGCATTCTATCTGTCGTTCTATCTAGCATTCCAACATTCTAATGTTCTAACACTCTCTTATCATTGTAACATTCTATTGTTCCATTGTAACATTCTATTGTTCCATTGTTCTATCATTCTGTCTGCCATTTCCTGTCTGTCTGTCTATTTATCAATCTACATCTCTCTCTTTCCATTCTTTCCATTCCCTTTTTTTTTTACATGTTTTATGCTTCATCAATCTGCAGATATAGACCCTCCCCTCTAAATTGTAATTGTGTGGTGTGTTTCCTTACTAAGCAGCAGGTGGTGTGAAACTCATTCACGCTGAATTGAAGTCATTATTTCAGTTCATGCCTCTAGCAGACACCTAATGTCTCTGAGCACTGATGAGCTCTGAAGAAAAATGGGCTTTAATGCAGGCAACAGGGCGCTGCTTTTAAACAGCCGTTTGCATGCAGGCCGCATGTGTAATAGTGCTTATGGGTCGGCTA
Organism: Carassius auratus; assembly: GCF_003368295.1. Taxonomy (NCBI): domain Eukaryota; kingdom Metazoa; phylum Chordata; class Actinopteri; order Cypriniformes; family Cyprinidae; genus Carassius; species Carassius auratus. The sequence goes on along the minus strand of NC_039251.1, from coordinate 7,861,950 downwards.
TCAGCTCCCCACACCTCCAGCCTCTAAACGAATGAGAGAAACGGCTGCTAAAGAGCTGCACACATCCATCCATCCATTTAGGAGGAGTACCGAGTGTCCTGGTGGAGGCTATGACATTGATGGGCTGAAATGATGGGGGGATGTTGGTGTTTGCAAATGTGGGTTTGCTGGTGTTGTGTTGAGGTGCAGCTGACAGAATGAGGGAAATATGCTGTGCATGTAAAGAATATTGACAGAGATTTTGCTGGTGATATAAACATTATGAGTATTTCTTTTTATTTGGACATTCAGTTTGCAAAAGACTGTGCCATTAGTGTAATATTAGTGCATATTAATGGTTATCTTTAACTAAATATTATGTTAATTTAGTTGATTAAAAGCCTTGATTATTTTATTTTATTGTATTAGTATAGGTAAACATTTTGAATGTTCTTTTTTAAATAACAAAAATACTTTTTACTACATACACATACACAGTGTAGTTTTGGGTCTACACTTTAAATTGTTATTTTTATATTATCTGTTTTCATTTAAATGTTTAGTTTTTAATAGTTTTCTGTTAATGTATATTTATTTTTAATTTGAGTTTTAGTTATTTAAGTAACATTTCAGAATCAAGATAAACAAAGAAATATATAAATAAAATAAGCTAAAGGTTTTTATTTGTTTACATTTTATATTATTTTTATTTATGTGTGTTTTATTGAATTTTTTTAATAACTATTATTATTATTATTATTATTATATAAATAACTAAAATTATATATATATATATATATATATGTATGTATGTATGTATGTATGTATATATATGTATGTACGTATTAAATATTGCATTTTTTTTTTGCTATATTCTCCAGCTACACAGACAAGAGAATTGAGAGAGGCTGCTAAATGCATGCAGACTTCCTTGTGATTCGTTCATAATAGTGATTTTTAGGTCAAATGACCTAAAACGACTGATAAAGGGATTTATTCCACAGTAGGTGACCGAATGAGTGCACTTAAAAGCCGCCTGTCAGATTACCGCACAGCAACACAGGCTTATTTAGAGTCTGACTTGTAAAGAATAATCACTACAGCAGATCCATTTAGAATTGATTTTGTTGATGTGTGATGGTTTTTTAGTTGTCTGAAGTGCTCAGAGAAAACTAGTCGTGCTTTCAGTAATAGACTCTTCTCAATGAATTACAGTATTAACGGGAGGGAGGGAGAAGCAGACGTAGTGGCTGTTGTCTGGGTGGAACGGAGCCCATGCGTACTTGTAAGATCTGACAACAGTTGCAGTCATGCGAGGCGTTGTATTCAGGGAAGGGAACCTCTGGGAAATGTAGGTTTAATTAGACATCTGAAACGTTATTTGTAGCACCTGGGTGGGGGTATTGGAGTTGTAAGTGGGATGGTACAGTAGTGAAGCTTGTTAACAAACGCTGTAAGGGACGTTTAGACTAACAGTGAATAAAACGCTAGAGGTCAACGGCTCCGTTGCTTTGGTTTCTACTCACCGACCGTATCCGACGATCACTGTCTGTCCTCCCAGCGGCAGTCAATGCATTGCACCGCAAGAAAAATTGCAAAAAGTTAAGACCTTTTTACAGAGAGTTTCTTTTAAATGAATGATTTATCTAAACCCAATTGGCAGCTTTCTTGTTGGGGCCCGAGCATCGTTGGTGTGAGGACCGTTTTAGATTGCTCTGTTTCTTATTCTTCTTCAAAGTGAATCACATTTTTGGAGGCCTAAACATGAAACTTTGTACATCATCAGAACTGGAAAAAATGTACATCTGATAGGATTTTCAGAAGCGGGAGTGTCCAAATGGCTCGATAGCATTCCCTATAATGTTTCAACGAAGTGGCCCTCAAGCTACACGTACATATACGAAACTTGGTACACACGAATAACACAAATACCTACAAAAATGTCTGCTGGTTCAAAATCCGAAACCCAACAGGAAGTCCGTTATTTTGAATTTCCTGTACAATTTCTGTGCAGTTTTTGCCATTTTCAGGCCTCGTACTCTAACAAACTCCTCCTACAGTTTTAATCGGATCATCTTGAAATTTGTTGAGTGTATACATAAGGCCTTTGTGACGTCAAATTGTGAAGATTTTGAGTTTTCGTCAAAGGGAGTGTCACTGGCGGCCTGACAAAATTTGTTGTTTCGCCATGAAACAGGAAGTTGCTGTAATGCAGGCAAGCAATGTCCGATCTGCCCCAAACTTCACATGTTTGATAGAAGTTCAGTCCTGAACACATTTGTCACATGCCCAAATTCAGTTAAAGTCATAGAGCCACCTGCTTGCAACAGAAAGTGTTATGTTTAACACTGTTATGGACTCCTAGAAACATAATAAAAAGCATAACCAAGTATTAAATATGCTGGCAACATGCTAGAAACATACTCAAACATGTTAGCAACACTTAGCTAAGTGCTAAAGCATGCTATTAATGCCGTAAAACAGGAAGTTACTGTAACTCAAGCATGCAATGTCAGATCTGCCCCAAACTTAACACGACTCCAGACTGAACTAATTTAAATGTAAATGTATGCATTTAGGAGACGCTTTTATCCAAAGCGACTTACAGTTTTAAAAATGTTTACCTATCATGTGTTCCCAGGGAATCAAACCCTACATGCCCATATTCAGTTATAGTCATAGTGCTACCCAGATATAAATAACTTTGACATGTTTCTCCTATATTTACCGTATTTCCCGGACTATAAGTCACACTTTTTTTCATAGTTTGGCTGTTTCTGCGACTTATAGTCAAGTGCGACTTATTTATCAAAATTGATTTGACATGAACCGAGAGAAATGTACTAAGGGACATGAACCAAGAGAAAACATTACCGTCTACAGTCGCCAGAGGGCGCTCTATGCTGCTCAGTGCTCCTGTAGCATACCCCTAATAAACATAGAGCGCCCTCTTGCAGCTGGAGATGGTTATGTTTTCTCTTGGTTCTTGGTTCTAAATAAATGCGACTTATGGTCCAGTGCGACTTATATATGTTTTTTTTCCTCATCAAGATGTATTTTTGGACTGATGCGACTAATACTCAGGTGCGACTTTTAGTCCAAAAAATACGTTACCACTTTAAAAGAATATTGCCCGCTGTTCGCTGTTTTCCTGTGGCCACCGGGTGGCGGTAAGCCTGGCTGCAAGGGCCCTTTCATTGCAATTAATGCAATTAGTGAATTAATTTTAATGTTGAACAATATGATGATTTTAATGTGTTCTTTATTTGGCCTTAAAATATATCATATATCTATCCATCTGTCTGTCTGTCTGTCATTCTTTTGTTCTATTTGTTGTCCTATATCTATCTATCTATGTATCTGTAATTACGATTTCAAATAACTTGAAAAATCCTAAAATGTAATTTATTCCTGTGATCAAAGCTGAACTTTCCGCATCATTCCTCCAGTCTTCAGTGTCACATGATCTTCAGAAATCATTCTAATGTACTGATTTCTTATTATTATCAATATAAAAAAAATATTAGTACTGCTTCATATTTTTGTGGAAACCCTGATTTTCTCTCAGGATTCTTTGGGGTTTCAGTCAGACATGGCCACGGTGTGAGTCTGGAGTACAGTGTACTAAAACTGTGAATTATGAAATTGAATCACGGCCCTCATGAATATTATGATGAAGGATGTGTCAGTGTCAGCAGTATGTGTGTGTCCTTTCTGTAAACTCGTGTCTGTCCTCAGTGCTGATGTGTTTGTGTGACCCAGCCTCACTCCCACATTATGTATCCAGCCCACAGAGAGAGAGAGAGAGAGAGAGAGAGAGATGCTGTCATGCAAGGACTCTCTGACCTGAACTAGTCCTGACAAACACCATTTCTCTTCCTTACCTCACTTCCTCTGCCTCTGTCTGTATTCCTTTATCTCTCTCTCTCTCTCTCTCTGTGGTTGTCTGCCTCGCTCCGTCTTTGTCATTCTCTTTCTTGCTCTGTGTCTTTCTTTCTCCTCACCGTGAGACCTTTCATAGGACTTGAATATTAGTAGCTGCGGTTCTGTTCGGCTCGCTGTGGAGAGGATCAGTATTTGACCTTGGAATTTCAAAGCGTTTCATCAGTGACGTCCGGCAGAGCGAAACAGAATTAAGCAGAACTGTGAAAACCATGATTTGAATGTGTGCTTTATTTGGCCTTTGAGTTTTCAAACACAGCGTCATTTAAAAGAACCAAATAACTTAGATTCTTTTAAAAAAATATATAGATTTTAGGTCTAAACTATTTTTGTACAAATATAATAACTTTTCAAGCATTTTCTGTTATTCAGTTTGACCTGAAAAAATAAAATGACCTTGGCTCTATAAATATAATTTAGTTGCTGCGTGACAAAAAAAAAAAATGTCGATTAGAATATGCTTTGACTCATTTTGTTAATAATAAAACAAAGGATTAATAAAATGTTAATATATTTATTTTAAAGTATACTATTTTATTTATAATATATACTAATAAAACATTCTGAAATAATCATAAATATATATTATCAGTTGTAAATTATTTCAGTCTCCAGAGAGGCAACCTAAATATATTTGACTTTCCGGCCCACAAATATAGATCATAAATACTATATATCAAATTAATTATTACATTTTTATTTCAGTTGTACATCATAGAAAGAATTCAATTAATTTTATATATGATTTTTCATTCAACTTATTGTACTTTAAATTTACCTGTGAAAAATAAGATCCAGATAGAAAGATAGATGGATATTTTATTTTATTTTATTTTATTTTATTTTATTTTATTATTTGTTGATGGGTTTACTATTACTTAGAACATTGTCATGAGAACCGTTATTATTTTTTGTATCTTTTAGTTTCATTTTTTTAAGTTATATAATTTTTTTTCAAAATTTTTTTTAAAAATACAAATGTATCACATTTTGATTACTTTGAACTTTGTGATAAACATTATTATTATATTAGTATTTTTGTTATTTATTCATTAAAATGTGTATATTGTGAATATAAATAGTACCTAATAAATATTTAATACAGTATGCATATTCTCAAAAATATAAGTCATGTGTAAATTCATCAAATTTCTCTACATGATTTTTCATTCAATTTGATGTACTTTAAAATTACCTGGGAAAATAAGATCTAGATGGATGGATAGATGGATGGATGGATGGATGGATGGATGTGTCTGGTGAAGATGAGTGTTTGTGCTTTGTGTCCAGCAGGGGGCAGTTTGTGCTTTGTTTCTGTCGTGCTGTAGCACATTATTTTGATTTTAATAATCTCTTGTTATTGAGTTATACCTAGTACTGAATTAAAGATGTTAATCAGAATCTCTAGCATTAAAATGTGTTTATTTCTCTCTTCTCATTTCCATGAACAAAGCTTTAGTGGCACGACTAAACATTTACTGTACTGCCCAAGCATATGAAGTATGTATACAGTAGAGCAGAAATAGAGATGAAGTGAAATAAATAGAGTGCTATACGAATAAATTTGGATAGGCCTACCTGTTTTTTAATGGAGTCTCTTATGATCATCAAGGCTGTATTTATTTGATAATAAAAAAACTGAATATTATTAAAAAAAAAAACAGTAATATTATTCCAATTTCTAATGTGGATTTCTTATTTTATTATACTTTAAAATATAATTTATTTCTCTTATTTTCATCATCATTACTGCATTCATCAGTGTCACATGATTCTTCAGAAATCATTTATCATCAGTATTGAACCTGTTGTGATGCTTCATATTTTATTTTGGAACCAGTGATACTTTGTTCTTTAAATCTCTAAATAAAAAGGTAAAAAGAATGCCATTTATTCCAAATAGAGATCTTTTCTAACAATATAAGTCTCTACTATCAGTTTTTATCCATGTAACACATCCTTGCTGAATAAATGTATTAACTTCTCAAAAGAAGAAAAAAAAAGACTGACCCCAAACTTTTAAATAGCAATAATATTTCACTAAATTACTTTATTTTCTGTATTTATTTTTTTTAATCTTACTGATATCAGACTTTTAAAAGTTGCTATATATAATAAGGATAAGTTATAAAAGAAGTTGTGCCAATGGCCCTAAAAAAAATACAATTATAAATAACAAATAGAGAAATACATTTTCCGAACACATTTAGTTACCCCTTTAAATACTATTTCTAAAGATGTTCTTTTGTCTTTCTCTTTCAGCGTTGTATTGATTTGTTTCAGTAATTGAATGTCTGCATCACAACACTCGATTACGTATTCAGTTTTCTAAGAGAGCAATTTACTGCTGGCTGTTGGAGCTCTCATGATGTCTGTAAATGAGTGTGTGTGTGTGTGTGTGTGTGTTTGAGCGCTCTGAGCCGCTGACCCACTCGTGTTATTCATAAGCACACAGCCCGCAGGTGCAGTTTGTCATCATGCGCTGATGCTTATTTGCTGCTCTGTTTGTCTGTGTGTTATTTTTGAAGGATCCGGGATGCTGGGAAATGGGTACATGTTATCTCAGTCGCAGAACGCTTACTTAATGCTTCTCGCCTTTAGACGTGTGTGTGTGTGTGTGTGTGTGTGTGTGTGCCACGTTTCACCTCTCGTCTTGAACAGGAAGCAGAGTAAATCTCCTGGAAGACAGTGTGTCTGTGTGTCAGGACGGGGCGGCTGGATGGATATGTTTCTCGATCAGGCCAATATGATTTTGTCAGTAGCCTCTCAGAAGAGAGCAAACTTCAGAAATTGTCATTGATTGGACGCTGTCTGATCTGCACAGTCTAGTGCTTCATATTTCACAGACATACAGAGGATTTAAGGTCTTCTGTGCCTTTTTGATAGAGTTATCACCGGTTGTGGAAATAAATGGATGGAACTAGCTATAACTCTTAATATTCTTGTGTAGTACCAGGCTTTTGAACCTCACACATAGACTAGAAGAGACTAGCTGAGATACGTTATTTTATTTAATTTTTTATTTTTTATTTTTTTGTTGATAAGTTTACTATTTCTTAGAAAATTGTCATGAGAACCATTATTATTTTTTAGTATCTTTTAGTTTATTTTTTTATTTAAGTTATATACATTTTTATTATTTAAATAGGTATATTTGTAATCATTATTAAAAAAAAAAACAAATGAATAAAATTTTGATTAACTTTGAACTTTGTGATAAACATTATTATTATATTAGTATTTTTTCATTATTCATTAAAATTTGTATATTGTGAATCAAATTTACATAACTTTGAAAACTGTCATGAGAAGCATTATTTTCAATACAAATATATATATTTAAGAATTCGGTTCAAGGATATACTATTCAGACACAATTAAAACTAAAAATTGAACAAAAACCACAAATTAGCTTAAAAATGTTTGTGTATCATTTGGTACCAAAAGTAATATTTTTTTTTTCAATGACAAAAAAAAAATATATATATATATATATATATATATATATATATATATATATATATATATATATATATATATATATATATATATATATATATATATATATATATACACACACACACACACACAAATGTAGATTTTTATTCTTAAAATATATTTTTAATAATGACTTTTTCTAAAAAAAAATAGAATACAAAAAGAAATGTTCAAATTTTCATATGAACATTGTCATAAAAAGGAGTTTTGTCATAAAATTGTCATTTATTTTTTTAATATTAATATATTTTTTAAGAATTAATTTTTAAGGATAAAACCATGCTGACAAAAAAAAAAAAAAGTTTTGAAGACACTAACCTGGCTGACTTTAGCAAGTAACCAGTGTTGATCTTGTCAACCTGGTACACTTTAGACGTAAACTGATTTCTTGTGGGATGGATAGTAAAACCAGTGTGCCCTTATTCTCGGAAATAAGATCAGATTAGAGCTTGCCAGACTCAGAAAAGGCTTGTCTAAATGACAGGAATCTAGGGATGTTGTTGAGCAGAATTGCATGGTTTCAGGAGTTGAGCTGATCCCCTGATTTGCCGTACTTCAATGCACATTGAGATCTTGTTGGCCAGATTAAACTTTAGCATGCTTTCAAAGATGTGTTCTGCTGAAAAGAGCCGATAGTGGAATATTTCAGCACTGGTTACAGACACTGAGCAGGTCTCCAAAAAAAGCTGGCTGTCTTGTTGAAGCTAGGGCCGGGCGATGAATTAAATCTCACTTCACTGAACCAGAGAAATAAACCCTGTAAGATCAGCACAGATTATATCGGACACACTCCGAAGCGGGACGCTGTAGAGCACAACACTAGGCTTCTGAAAGCACAAATGCCATTCATTTCCTCCATAGAGAAATTGAGGAAATGGAGGAAACGAATCAGCACCAAGTCTGCTCTGAAAGTGTGGAGTCCCTGCTGTGAGTTTGACGGTGTGTCCCGTTGACCCCTGCAGGTCAGAAGGGTTCCAGGGTCGAGTGGTCATCTGCACAAGACCGAGGATGGAGACTGGGAGTGGAGTGATGACGAGATGGATGTGATTAGTGAGGAGGGGAACGCTGCTGTCAATCACAGAAGGGTAAGTGTGGCCTTCATGTGAAGCATCATTCTTAAAGAGATAGTTCCTTCAAAAATGGTTTATTTATAAATGTGTGACCCTGGAGCACAAAAGCAGTCTTAAGTCGCTGGGGTATATTTGTAGCAATCAAAAGGAAAAATCACTGTGTGGGTGAAAATTATCGATTTTTTTTTTTTTATGCGAAAAATCATTAGGATATTAAGTAAAGATCATGTTCCAACAGGATATTTTGTAAATTCCCTACCGGAAATATATTAGATCTAGTAATATGCATTGCTAAGAATTCATTCGGATAATTTTAAATGCAAATTTTCTCAGTATTTATATTTTTTTGTTACTTCAGATTCCAGATTTTCAAAACGTAGTCCAAATATTGTCTGATCCTAATAAACCATACATCAGTGGAAAGCTTATTTATTCAGCTTTCAGATGATGTATAAGTCTCAATTTCAAGAAATTTACCTTTATGACTGGTCTTGTGATCCAGGGTCACATATATGTATAATATGCATTACATGTTTAATTATAAATTGTTATTTATTAGTAACTGTATATTCCACACCTTCTGAAGTCATACAATATATTTGTGTGAAGAACAGACTGAAATTAAACTGATTCATGTTTATTTCTAAAACAATATATGTATAAATATTTTTCAAAAATATTTAGATATAATTAACATGATGTTCTACACCTTCGGAAGCAATATATATATTTGTTTTCAGAAGATGTAATGCATTCAGTTGAAAAACTGCACAATGTCCACATTTTCACTAGTGGTCTCAGACTTTTGGACCTTGCTGTGTAAAGAATGCCTTCGGTATGTTTCTGCATTTAACCCACATGTGAGATCTGAACGACTGCACCTTCTCTGATGTAAAGCTGAGCAGCACACCTCGAGCTCTCTTAATATTTTATCATAAACACTCTGCCTGTACCACACAGGTGACGCACACCATTTGATCAAAGCCGAGGGGTCTTTTTCTCTCAGAAATGTGGAATATATAAAGCTTAAACGTCTCCGACAGGAAGGAACAATCAGAGCCCCCGAAGCGAAGCGTCCCCAAATCAGCGTCTGCTAATGAAGCTGGAGACGTTGTTCTTTTGTTTATTGTTTATTATGGAATGCAAATGAGCAAGTGCTGATTGCACACCCACACAAATAGCTACATCTGTCTGTCGTACTTTGTGTGAGAGCCAGAACATAATTGAATCCGGTCTCTTTATTGCTTTTGCAGTCACGCAGGGTCAAAGACGAAAATCAGCATGTAAGTTACAGTCATTCTCTCTTTTACCTTTCAGAACTGTGTGTTTTTTTTTTATTAGCTGTGTGGGGTCATGCATCGCTGCTTTGAGTGTGTCAACATGAAATCAAAACTGACCCTCTTTACTTTACATAATGCACATTACCAGTTTAATGTGAATGATTCATCACTGCAAGTACAGTAATGCTTGTCTTTCATCCAAACTTGCACTGTTTCTGAAACAACTTACTTTTTGGGCTGCTTAATGTTGACCGGGAGACAAATACATATTTAGTTATGGTTTTAGTGGTTGCAGCCCTTATAAAAATCTTTCTGATATATAATTTACACTATTATTTGTATTAGAAGAATGAAACACACAGCATCTCCCTGACATGAGCCGTTTTAGGAGGGCATGGACGAGTCTTAACTTTGATAAAGAATATCTCTTTGGATTTGAGTCTTTAGTCTTTACAACTTTACCGATCTTCTTTATGCACCGAGAGCTTGTTACACTCCAAAGACAATTATATGACCCCCTTTAAAGGCATTTGTGATACTACAAAACATTTCTGTTTCAAAAGAATACTGTTCTTTCACAATATTACGCTTTTTTTTACTATATTTTCGATCAAATTAATGCAGCCTCGATGAGACTTCTCTCCAAAACATTGAAAATCTTTCGAAAAAGCAGAGGTGTATGCGATATTACGTAAATAAATTTCTATTCATAATTCCTATTTCATGTTGTCTTTGGATGTGCGCTCCGGCTTGAAATCCTAGTAAACTGTAAATGCTGTAAATATGATCTGAGACACAGGGGGCTTGACTGACTGTGTTCGGCTGTGAATAGATTTAATTAACGACTGCAGTATCGTTTGATCATTTAATTGAGAGTATCGAGGGATTGCTCTGTTTGCCTAATAAACTGCGTATTAAATAATTAACAAGTGTGGCCTATTCGACCGTATTGGACAAATAGCAATTAAGCAGGACAAACACAGATCTTATTTCCTACTGTCTGTGTGCACATAGCATATTTTCTCCCTTTGGATTACCAAACGCCATGACTTTTAGCTCAGCCTTTGAGCTTGTAGAAAACCCATTTCCCCAGCCGCTGAAGGAGCGTCCTTGAAGGGAATGAAAAGAAACAGTGAGGGGTGGAGAGATGTCTTTCTGTGCCTTCCTTTGCTCTTAAGCACTCCATTTTTCCTCTGCAGGGTGAAGTGAACGCTAACAGTCTCCCGCTAGAGGACCTGTCCATTCAGCATCCCCAGGTGAGGCCCGGCCGGCGCTGACAGTGTTGCTGTGATTTGTCTTGATTCGGTGGCACTGATGCTCTGTGCTGTGAGGCGGCTGGTCTCTGGGCGGTCTGGACAGGATCCTGGGGGCCGACTGGCCTTGAGGGAGCCGATTCAACTTATATATTTCAAATAAAGAGTGAGAGTGGATGCCTGCTGCAGCTTCTGGAAAAGAGTCTCTGGTCCGAAACCTAGAGAGCCACCTGCGTAGTGAACATTTTAATACACCAGAGCTGCGTCTCAGACACAAAGACTGCAGCTACTTTCAGTTGCATTTATCCTTTGTGAAGAAGGCAGTACTATATCAGAGCATTGCTATACTATTATATATTTTGTAAATATTTTAAATCGGGTTTTATTTTTAATTTTTCGTTTTGATTTTAGTTTAAATTCTAGGAATTTCTAAAGTTTTCAATTTTTTTTTTTTTTTTTTTTTTTTTACATTACTGTTTAGGTTTAATTTATTTTAGTTCAGTTTTAGTGTTTATTTATTAGCAGTTCGTTTTTCCAGTTCTTCAACTTTTAAGTTCTAGTTTAATTTTAGTTATTGATATAACCCTGATGCATTGTTTAAAAATGTTGATCAAATGGGCAAAAATTTTGATTAACATCAGAATTTAAGCATCAATAATATTGATAATAATAAAATAACATCAAATAAATAGATTAGTTTATTAAAATCAAAACATGCACCAATAATAAACTTTTGTTATGGTTAATAATTAAAACATGGCTAATATTAAAATGTTAAAATTTAAATTTAAATACTATTTTGCAATAGTGAATGAAAAAAATCTAACAATATTTTTAAGTACATGTTTGCATCATGACATTATAATATACTGTATGAAAAATGCATATTCATTTTAAGATTTGCTTAAGATGTTTTTTTTCTTCTTTAACTATTGCTTTTAGCATTGTATTTAATAATATATATAAGTGTTTTTATTTTAGTTTAATGTTTAGTAATTTTGTTGTGGGATTTTGACTTTTTTATTATTTTTATAAATATATATACTATTGTGCTCTATTATGCATCATTTTATTTCTCCATTAAATTTAATCTAATATCTTAATTTTTTTTTTATTTTAGTTTTTTTTTTTTTTTTTTTACTTATCTTAAATATCAGTTAACTGCCAGAGTATTTGGGTTTTTAAGTTGTACGTTTTTTTTCCCTTTTATTTCAATTAATGGAACACTTTATTTATTTATTTTTAGTTTTATATTGGATAAAACAACACTGATGTTTAGTGAGCATTAAATGGCTTCAAAGGTAATCTAAATTTAAAAATAAAGGCATGCAAAATCCAGTATCCAATACTGGCCAATATAGATATCCATTATCAAATTAAAATAAATGAAAAGATTGGTGATTTTGACTAATAACATATGGTATAGTACCAATATTGTGTGTTAAATGTGTGTTTATGTACTTATATGCTAATTAGACTTTGACACCGTTAGCTTCAGTATTTCTCTGCCTTGGTTCAGTTATAATATATTTATCTCCAGTAAAACCCTGATTTCCTCAAGACCGTAAGCAGCGGCGCGTGCTGTGTAACGATCTTTTAACCTCAACATCAAGAACACTTCTGCAAAAGCAAGCAACTAACCATCATGTTGTGTGTTTGTGTTCAGGTTAAATCGTTGGAGAAACCCTCGAGCGCTCAGGGAGCGGTGAACATGGTCCTGAGGTTAAGGTGAGCATCCTCATTGCAGTTTATTTCTGTTTCATCCCTTTTTGTGCTACTTTCATCTGGAAAGAGCGGCATGTCGTCTGTATAAAGTGGCCAGGTGTGTGTGTGTGTGTGGTGCTGGAAGAAGAGTGTGTCTCTTTTTAAACAATCTCTTTCACTCTGTCTCTTGCCTCATGTTGAAGTACATCATGTTAATGCATTTTCTCATTCGCCCTGGGTTAGCGTGGGAAGAGGTCCTTTAACCCTGACCTCCTGTTTGCATTCTCCTGCCTGAATTTTCATTTGAGCCCATGCAAAAGACAGACCTCAATCTGTTCTCAGATCACGTCTAAGGCCAGAAGAGTTGAAGCGAGTGCTTGACAAAACCAGTCGTGGTGTCTCATTTAAGATTGGCAGAAAATAGAAACTTCAGCCAACTTGCATTGTGAAGCAGTTTATTGATTAAACATAAAAACATAAGCAAGGACTTGAGTTCATTCTTCAGTTGTTGATTGCACAGAAGCCAATCTAAAAAAACACGAGGTAGTCTTCGTTCTTTTTAACTAAGAAGACATGGATTGCAGCTTGTATAAGATTATTCTCATTTTCATAGTTCATTTGAAGCAGTTTTTGGTGTTACTTTAATGGCAAATGTATTAATTAGTGTGGCCTTCTTGAGCATCAGTACATTTTCACTTGTTGTAATAGTTATGTCCCTCAATTGTCCTCAGTGTTAAAAGATGGATTTCAAAATTGTGTTGGAAAGGGTTCAAATATGCAGAAGATGCTGGAAAACCAAAGACTGTGCAGGAGCTGGAGGATTTTTCAGCTGAACTGTACAGGACAAACAAGGGACTCGTGAAAAACTATCATAAAAGATTACAACAGTCGTGGATCATCCAGGAAATGACACATGGTATGCGGGGTCAGCGGGGTCATTTTTATAAATTGAGTTTATAAAATGAGTGTGTGTGTGTGTGTGTGTGTTCTTGTTTTTGTGACATATCAGGACACAACTCTGTATAATGACATGGGTATGACACAGGTATTACAAGGAGAGGGTGACTTATGAGGACGTAACCCATGTCCCCATTTTTCAAAATGCTTATAAATCATACAGAATGAGTTTTTCTGAGAAAGTAAAAATGCACAAAGTTTCCTGTGAGGGTTAGGGTTAGGGGAAGGGTTGGTGAAGATAGAATATACAGTTTGTACAGTAGCAGTAAACCAAAGTAGCAACATAACTTTTCTTCCATAAAGGGCTAAATATTTAGCTGCTGTCTTAATTATGCTTTTAGTTACCAGTGAGAGTGCAGTACTCTGTTCATCACATTTCCCTTTTAAATCTAGCAATACTCAGGTTTTTCGCACAGAATCAGCACAGGAGAAAGGTCTACAGGTTGTACGGTTCACCGGCATGTTCACAACTAATCACTGCATTGAAATCTTTGTCTTTCAACCAATTATCCTCAACAGCCTCAGTTTGGAATGACAGAGAAGTGTGTGAAATTTCTGCATTGAAACTTCTAGTCAACTTTGATTCTGTGCCAAAAACGGACATCTAACCCTCATCACAGAGAGAGAGATGCAGGAGAACAGAGACGAAAGGCTTTAATTAACTCTGCAAATAGTTCTTGATGTAAATACATGCAAGTGAATCAATGAACGCGCCGGTAAAGCCGTATGCAAACATTCTCTTATGAACCTGTCCGAAACTGAGATTGACCCAGGATGATCTGAATAATTGGCTCCATTATGAAATGGATTTCGGTTGGGTCTTTGTTTGGCTGTGTGAAAAGGTTGGACCTGAATAACGCTTGACTTAATCTACAGATTCAGTGCACTGGAAATGTTTGCACGTGATATTGTCTAAATCAGCAGAATAAAGGAATAGTTCACCCAAAACTAAAATAAATGAATAAATAAATGGAAAGAAATTCAATCATCCTGAGGCCAACCAATATATGGATGAGTTTATTTCTTCATCAGATTTGTGTAAATTTATCATTACATCATTTGCGCACCAGTGGATCCTCTGCAGTGAATGGGTGCCGTCAGAACGAGTCCAAACTGCTGATAAAAACATCATCCACACCACTCCAGTCCATCAGTCAATATCTTGTGAAATGAAAAGCTACCACTTTTTTTACTTTAAACAGTGACTTCTGGCTATAATGCTATTTCTCGATCTATACTGTAATATTGCTTTCATGATTAAAAAAAAAAAATTCATCTTGTCTGAATCAGGAGAGAAAAATGTGCAGATAAAGCATGGCTTTATGTTGCAGACGGCTAAATGTTAAAATGCCTTGATGGATTTGTTTCTTATAAACATGCAGCTTTTCTCTTCCAAGACATTTATAAATTGACAGGAGTGCTGTGGATTACTTGTGGATTATAATGACGTTTTTATCTCTCATTCTGACGGCACCCATTCACTGCAGAGCATCCATTGGTGAAGAAGTGATGTGATGTACATTTCTCCAAATCTGTTGCGATGATTAGACAAACTCATCTAATGTACATCTTGTATGGCCTGAGGATGAGTACATTTCCAGCTAATTTTGACCGTTGGGTGAACGATTCCTTTATGGTAAAATATGAAAGTGCTGGATTACTGGCTGGCATCACAGTGGTGGCTTGTTTAGCAAGGAAAGTTACTACGTTGTTTTCCTGATATTTCGATTTTCTTTCAAATTGAAACACAGTGTGAAATGTCGGGATCTCATCATGAGGTATACAGAGGCACGAGTCTATAAATCTGGGGTTTATTGGGATTCAGCTGACAGACAGAAAAATGTCTGTGTTTGATAAGATAATAAGTGATGTGTGGAGTGACTTGGAGAGAAGGGCGAGAGCGAGGGAGGAATTCTCCAGAGAGAGCATGGATTTCTAGATATTGCTCTGAATTTAGATCCTCTTCATTTCTCTTCAGTGTCATATGAGTAAACGCCAGTGAGAAAGATGAAAGCTGTGCAAGCAAATACTTATTAAAAATCCCACATTGTTCGTTCTCTAAATCCTGATTGGATGAGTTTCTTTCACCTGTGATGCACATTCTGTATTTACGTTGCTCTGTTGCTTGTTAACATTAAACAGATCTGCATTCATTTCATTTATGAAATCAATTCTAAATGTTTAAATGTTTTTTTTTTTTACATTTTAATAATGATCTGAAATATAGATTGCATATGTTTGATATATGTTTAAAATAATGTACTTGTTTACATACAAAAGTTTTGTTTCTACTTTTTTAATACTTTAAACTGATCAAAAAGGACAGAAAAGACTTTAATAAGTGATGTTCTTTTAAAAAAAAAAAAATAATAATAATTCATCAAAGGACCCGAACAATAATTTGTCACTGTTTCCACAAAAGTTATCAACATTGATAATAATAAGAAATGTTTCCTGAGCAGCAAATCAGCATGTTAGAATGATTTCTGAAGGACATGTGACATGACTGGAGTAATGATGCTGAAAATGACAAGAGGGTGCATAAATGATCACACAATTTAATTTTTTGTGTGAACTGTCCCTTTAAGACAATTGCATTTTTTTTTTACCTTGGTAAACTGCAGTGAACGGCCTCTCATGGCTTTTTGCTTTATTATAGAAGCACACCTTTTAAAAGAGAGATTAGAATGGACAATATTGTGTTTCTGATTTGCTTTTGCAATCATGCACATATATTATTGATATAAACTAGCCCCAAAGACTCTTTTTCTTGCCCATTCTCCTTTGAGATAATGCGGTAGAGTTTGTCTGAGAAAGTTTCTCAGCACAGAAGCTGTTCTCGCTCCCGTGTGTGTAATAGGGTCTGGGATGATGTGATAACAGCACCCAGCACTTCATTATAGAGCACAAAACACACACACACTCACACTTCCATATGTTCCCTAGACCCCCTATCCAGTGCACAAAACCCTTTCTTTCTAGAAACAGGCCAAGTGGAGCGAGAGCTCAAGGGAGGTGTAATTATTCTAACCTTGACATGTAAATGAATGCTAAAGTCCAGCATTACTCTCTGTTCCTGCTGCTTGACTCTCAGGCCAGACTCTTAGTTTTAATCTGAGAGAACACAAGACTGGATTTAACAATCCTGAGCATCTTGATGTTGGGAAAAGAAAAGAAAAAAACTGGATACTGCATCAATCTATCTATCTATCCATCCATCCATCCATCCATCCATCTACACTGTAGGGTCTGATGCTAAGATGCAGCATTTGAAAAGCATGTACTGTATTTACAGTTTTTCTCGGTTGCTTTGGTGCATTTCTCGATTCATCCTTAATATTTGCAAAAAAAGTAAGTGCATTTCTCAAAACAATTCGTACAAACAGCACCACATGATGGATTACCTGCAAAAGCCTGTAACTTACTCAAAATCTTTAGTTCATCTATCAAAAGCAAGTATTTCTGTCGATAAACATATCAGTGCCATCAGAATGAAAAGTCCTTGTGTAATTATACACAAACAAGATAGTCAAAATGCTTAGTCAATTTGTCGATATAGCAGTGCACAGTCTGGATGACAGTTACTGTATTAAACAGTATGCCATATGCTTATGCATGCCATATATCCATTACAAGAGTACACATTACTGTATGTGGGATATTGAATGAAAGAGACTGGATAGAATTCCAAGTTATACTTTTACTAGTGGTATGACCAAAAAAAAAAAAAAAAAAAATTACAAAAAACCTTTACAATGTCATTGTGATATAGAAAAGGGAAAATATGTATGGGCACAAAGATGAAAATAAATTAAATAAGTCCAATGTCAGAATTTGTAACTCTTGTGTTGTCCTCTGTCTATACATTTTATGCTTTCCAACTGAAGATCCATGAGATGAACCTTTGAGCTGTTTCAGAGAAATGGTTTATCCTTGGTTTATCATCTACGTTCTCAATACATTTTGAGCAACATTAGTAACTGATAATGTAGGAAACCGCAGATAAATGTGCGTAATCAATTGCATGAATGTACAAAATCGCAATCGCAGCTTGTTCAAAAGAATGAGAAACTGGTTTTATGATGTGCACAAGTGACTAGATGATGTTGAGGTTGTACAAGTAGTTTTGAGAATTTCATTTCTGATTTGACAAATGCACCAAAGCGACTGAGAAAAACTGTAATCATTTACATAAAAAGTGTCTGCTAAGATGGCCATTTTGTGCTTTTAAACAAACTCAAATGCAGATTTGTAAGCAGTCAGTACTTCATTTTTCCGATGGTGTAGAAAGATGATTACATTTCTTTTTAATGTTTATTTTAGTATCATCCACAACATGTACTGTATATCGATTTCTCTTATCTATTTTTCTGCAAGCATTCTTTCTTCTTCTTTATTGCAGCTAATGTCCACTTCCTCCGAGTGGACGCGTTTTGGTTTTATTCTCTAGTTAGAATAATTGTGAGTGATAGACTCGCTCTTTGAAGGCTGTAGTGGATCTGAGATAATGGCACCAGAGGAACGCTGAACCTCATATGTGTAGTCTTCACACACATTTAATCAACTAGTGGTGTTGTTATCCGACCTGCTGGCTGTGAAGGCATTTCTAATGTCGCTCTGGCTCAGATCACGCTCAATGGTTTCAGCTCAGTCCTGTCAGCCCCATTACCCAACAATGAGGCGTTTGACCGATCATCTCTGACAGCCTTTGTGCCGGAATATGATACGGATTTGTCCCTGCCTTGCGACTTCGCAGGAGTCTTACTCAAAGCTCTTTACGCGTCACTAGTGGGTAAAGAAGCTCCAGAAGCGGGAGGCTGCGTTCGATTTGATGCTCGGTGCTCAGGCCTCTTTATGGAGAGTGAATTACATTTAGCTGTGTTTCACAGTTGTGAATTCAGTGGGTTAAACAGTGTTTTTCTGACAGGCAGTCTGGTCCTGCACTCGCATCAGGGCTTCATTGTACATAGCATATAGCATCTGTATATATTAGAATAATATCAATTTAACATTTTAATTAAACTAATATGGAATTGGAAACAAATAATGTGTTAAAATAATGTAATACTTTTGAATGGTGATAAACAACTCACTGTGTGATGTAGCCTATAGAATGCCGTTGTATGCCCCTAAAATTCTCTTAAATGCCCTGTATGAGTTTCGCCTTATACTGTATTTGTGTCATATGATATAGATAAAGGGATACTCCAACCCTAAAATGAAAATTTTGTCATTAATCACTTACCCCCAAACCCTTAAAATCTCTGTTCGTCTTCGGAACACAATTTAAGATATTTTGGAAGAAAACGTGGAGGTTTGAGACTGTCCCATTGACTGCCAAGTAAATAACAGTGTCAAGGTCCAGAAAAGGTATGAAAAGTCGTCATCAGAATAGTCCATCTGCCATCAGACGTGCAATCTGGGTTATATGAAGCGACGGGAACACTTTTTGTAAGCAAAGAAAACTAAAATAACGACTTTGTTCAATAATTCCTTTGTCAACAGTCTCCTCTGTGTCACTCCATTTCACCGTATGCTGCGTATGCTCTTGTGTACTCCGCACCACAAGGAGGCACTGTTTTATTTCAAATCAAAGCTAAATACACGTAGGAACAGCGTATCCTTGTGGCACCGGATGACCTAAATATATGCTATGCCTTGTTCAACCTGACCATCATCCCATTCCCTCGTTCCCTTCGTCCTCTTTCTACTCATCCCCAACTCTCTGTCCAGTTAACAGTTTCATAGCTTGTTTGTGGCATGGTCCTAGCTAGTGAAAGGTGTTCAGGAAACCTGTATGAAAACAGTCATTAATATTGAATTTTAATTTCGTGACACAGAAATTGTCCTATAAGCAGTTACATATACATTCCAAGAGTATTTAAGTATTTAATTTATGTTACTGTACATAAATGTTAAGAAGTCTATAGGATTTTTTAAATTTAATCTGGTGGGTCAAAATTATGAGTCTAATCACTTAAAAAGTACAGGAATCAAAAATGCAGATTGATGCTGTAGAGATTGGGAGACATCAGTTTTGATCCAAAGCACACTTTATGCAGAATTTATCAGGAAAAGTTTTACAGTCTGCTATAATTTGCATATTGCACACTCTGTTTTTCCGTGTCTGTTTTAAAGTGATCTGTCTTTGTAATTTAGGGTCATCTTTAGCAAACTCAGCTTGAAACCTTTTGATTTGTGAGGCTACTATCTCATTTTTCAGACCAGACAGAACTGAACAGAGTGAAACCTCATTAGAGAAGGACTTCGAATTAAATTACCTCCCTCAATTAAAGTCCTACTCTCATTAGTTAGCAGCTCTTTAGAGGAAAATAAAGTGCACAGAGGGGAAAAAACGTAAATGGTTCTTAAGTTAAACTAATTGTTCTTAACTGAGGTGCACTCAGTATTTTTTCCTCATTAAAAGTTTTTCAAATGAAAAATTAAGAATGTTTTTGAATTATAATTTTTCAGATGTTGTGCACTCACAAGACTTGAGTCATGTCCAGGCGAATATTACTCACTTCATCACGCTGATTTCACAATCATCAGACAGTCACACTTATGTAATAGGTTAATCATGGCTGACTGCTGGTTGGTTATTTTGTTTTGTTGAATCTCTTGACAACACTTCAAACCAATAAATAAGTGTTATGTTTTGCATTAAGAAAATTTTAATTTTGGCACATTTAAGACAGCACACATTATACATCATGAATCCTTTATGTATAATGCATTATAAAGAGATTCATAAATGTACAATTTTAATGCATTTTGTCTTTTCATAAATAACTGTAACCAAAGTTAAAATGCATTGGCAACTGAAATTGGTTAATAATCCTGTTTTAGTAATACTTGCTAAATCTGTAACAATGCAGATCAATGTGTTAAAAATACTTTCATGTACATTATCCTTTTTATACATTATATATGAAGGCTTAGTGAAGTGTTACCAAGATATTTTACATTATTGTTACATCTATAAAATACATTATATTATTATTTTCATGACAATTACACCATTTTTTTTTTGTAAATATTTTTTTAAAATACAATTTAAATAACTGTAAGTAAAATGCAAAACATGCTGTTAGGTACTTAAAGTAGTTTTTGTTATTTTGTTTTGTGTTTTGCATTGATGATGATTATTGTGGAGAATATGTACATTGCCAGAAGCCTTTACGTATTATGCATTGTAAAAAGATTTATAATGTATATTTTAATGCATTTCATATTCTCATAAATAACTGTAACCAAAGATAAAATGCATTATACTTTTTTTTCAGATTCCTTGTTAGTTTTCCTTGTCCAAAGTTAGTTCTGTGGCATGTTTTAATGCCTCATATTTTCTAAATACAGTAAGTAACAATGAAAAGATAAGTATTATGATTTACTATAGCTGAGGTTACAATTACTCTTGAGATAACTAATTTTATAATGCATTAGATATAAAGAGTTTGACTGGATTATTACCAAGCTATTTTTATTGTAACTTTTTGTAACACACACAAACACACATATAATCTTGGGGCCCTATCTTGCACCCAGCGCAATTGATTTTGTACACTGACGCATGTGTCATTCCTATTTTGCACCCTCGCAAAGCGCGCTTTTCCCTCCACAGAAGCACGTCGCTAAACTAGTGAATGAACTTGCGCTCCCTGGGCGGTTCAGCGCAAAAAAGGAGGCGTGTTCCGGCGCAAACAATCCCTGGTGCTATTTTGCTGTTCCATTAAACAATTGCGCCACTGACCAGAAAAAACCTAGTCTAAAGTCAGTGGCGCGTTGCGCGTTGTTCATTATGCTATTTTAAGGGCGCATGCTTGACCATAATGTATAGCGTGCACAACGCGCATACACTTTGCTCATGTAATCTACACAGATGCAACAGTTATTTTTGCAAATCATAAATTGTTACACTAAAAAAATATTAACACATGAGATGACGGAAATCATTGTGGTGTGCCACGAAGATGTGAAAAAAATAAGCATAAATCTAGCTTACAAATTATTCAGGCTAATTATTCTCCCATCCCCATACAACACACCTTCTCTGTCTTTCACTGCTCTTACAAGAACATCAGTCTTCTCGGCTGTGAACCGCTCCTGGCGTGCGCCTGGTAAATACGCCATAATAATAGCAATCCATAATGGAACTTGCGCACCTGCTTTTAAAGGGAATGTTGGATGACGCTCTGATTGGTTTATTTCACGTTACGCCCAAACCACACCTATGAATAATGAAGCTACTTCAGACCAACCCATTTTAGATTTGCGCCGGGCGCAAGAGCCATTTATCCCGCCGGGAAAATAGCAACAGCGCCGAGACCCGCCCACAAACTTACTTGCGCTTCGCGCTTTGACACTTGCGTTTCAGATCGTTAAAATAGGGCCCTTGATAATATTTGTTTATTCATATATAATTAATTTTTTTCATAAAATAAATTAAGCATAAATAAAAGGCAAAAAAATGCTATAATGTTTTAATACTATTTTTTTTGCACTGGTGATGATAATGATAATCGTGTTAAGCAGTGCTTAATTGTCACGGAAATAATGCCACAATGCGTATCATCATAAATCCATTTATTTGTTTGAGCCAAATAAAATTCCTTATTTTTCCTAGTGAATTTGGTGCTGACATGAAACCCATGCATGTTCTTGATAGTTTTCTTGAAGCTCACCCTGTTTGTTTGGTTGTTAAGGCCTTATGCAGTCAAGTGGTTGTGGAGCTGACGTCTCCTGAGGGAAATGAGGGATATCAGATCAGTTAGATGAGAACCGGAGGCTCCCATGAGCAGAGAAGTGAGAAAACAGCAGCGGGGGGCTGATTTCCTCTGGCCACAGGGTGAAAGTATCACCTCGAGCCAGCAGGAGACAAGTGTCAAGTATGAGGGCTTTCCATGCCTCGCAGCTCTCTCGGGATTGATTGCCTGGATAACAACTGCAGGCCTTACAGAATGACTGAATTATATTATACTATATTAAACTTAATTACAAAAAAAAATAAGTTTCTACAATATATTTAGTAGTTTCTTATCAGTGTTGACTGTACATGTGGCAGAAATGTATGGAAAAATCAATCAAAGACATCCTGGTCACGGCAAAACAGAGAAACAAATAGAGACATAATTCCTGTAATTAATAGATAATTAGTGTAATAATTTAATAGATAGCCAGTGCAGAGACTGTAAAATTGGGGTAATATGATCATAATTTCTTGACCTGGTAATAGGGCTGGGCGATATGGAGCAAAAAATATATCTCGATATATTTTGCTATATCTTGATATACGATATTTATCTCGATATCTTTACAGGAAAAATAACCCCCCAAAAACTACTGCAAAAACAAATATGCCAAATATTACATGTTTAGGGCCCTATGAAACGTTTTATTTTTTTCTTCACCATATGTTTTATTGTTACCTAATTCTGTGTTTTAGCATGTGCAATTATTTAAATGGATAAAAACAACTTAATTGGTTATTAAAAATTCTACACAAATTCTTACAATAGCCTTATGTGAAATGTTTTTTTTCCCTTCAGAAATTCATTTTTCTGGTTATCAAATGAAGGCATAAAACATTCATTTAATTTATCTTTTAATTATTTAGAATTAAGCAAACTTAATTTTTTGGTGAATAAAGGGGATTTACTATTAAAAATAAAACATGGAAGAAATGTTGTGTGATTATTCCTTTAAAAATGATGTTAGTTTCTTTTTAATAGCAGTAGTAGTAGTGGGCTATGTACATTCTGCTGAACAATAGTAATAGATTTCTGGCAAATACTTTTATTTTGACGAACCGTTACAGTATGTGATACGATGATGTGATATATGACGCTAGTTTTATTCAAATCAAACAGTCCGATGCTCATGAAGTGACTCTCAGAGCAGTTCTGGAGATGTTCTTCATGTGTTTACGTCTTGATTTAGTGAGATGACAGAAGCTGAAATCACCGCGAGCGTCACGCGCGCTTCCGTGTGTTTAATGAATGAAGACTCGCTTCTGCGCCATTCGTTAACACAGACACGCAGGATTCATATTTAAATAGACCTTTACGGCTTAATATTTGCAGATATTAGTCCATATGGTGATTTGATGTAAGTGCATGACCTACTTTTGATTAATTAATTCAAAATTTGACAAATTCCGTGCCATTCCGCGTTAAACTGTAAATTCCGTTTTTATGACTCAATTCTGCATTGTGGAATTCATTGGGCCATACAGTAGACATCTGCCTGCTGTTCGCCCGACGTCTGAAAAACGAAGTATCTCCATATAATGGAGCCATTTGTCCTTTTTTTTGAGACTTTTTTTATTTTTTAGATTAGTTCTGTACACGCGAGGGGAGGGGGGACAAAAGCAAGGAGGTGGGGGTCGAGCGAGCGGGGGCGAGCACAGCACAGAGAAGACAAACAAGCAAAGTGGCGGAATCTGAATTTAATATAAACAATATATCGATATATAGGATATGTCAAAATCCATATCGTGTTTAAAAAATATCCAACCTAAAATATTTAGATAAATAGTTGAGTATCATCAGCATAACAGTGGAAACTAATCCCGTATTTTAATCTTTCCAAATTGTAAATTTGTTTAATTTAATTGAATTTTATAAATCAATAAATAATTTGTAATAATAATGCAGGTGCATGTTTAATCCTCATATACCATATATATATTGATTTGATTTGATTTATGTTTTATGAACCTTAAATTACACACAGATTGTGTTATGTTCACACACACACACACACACACATACACTCACACACACAAACTGATACTGTTTATGTTTTTATAGTATTGGGTAGAAAGCAGTAGAGTGATATCAATGTGATAATATCAGTCTTGAAATTAGATGACAAAAGTGTAACAAGGCATAGGAGAAGGATACACAAAAAAAGAGAAAGCATTAAAATCACTGGAAAAATCAGGTTTTATCCCATCTCCCCGCCAAGATTACTTCACACCCCTACAGACTGCATTTTATTAGCTCCATAACGGATTTATCACTGCCAGCATGATGGTTTAGCTTTTTAAAATCCTTTTTAGTCTTCAAGGTCCACCGTGCCATTGACAACCCACCATGCATCATAATGTGGGACTGGATATATAAACCTCCTAAATTTGCTGTTGGTATATTCATCGAGAGTAAGATCCCATTCCTCTGACGATCTGTTAAGTGACCTCCTTGAGAGCAGGAGAGAGACGGAGGGGTGGAGAGCGACACCGCTGATGATTGCTGTCGTTATAATCTAGTACTAGAGAAAATGAGGCTAATGCAAGTGTCAATCTGCTAAATACATCCACTGGGCTCAATAGCACAGCTGGAGCTCTGGAGCAGAACCCACACACACCGCTCGCCAATGTCCAGTCTTCACCTTTTGTAAAATCAAACCGCTTGTATGTGTCCAGTAAACGCAGCATCAGAATCAAACTGGTTAAGGCAAGTTTTACACTTTCACAGCACATCATAGTGTAGTCCATGTATATATCTGGGTTGTAACCACTATAGACATTGAGGGCAGTTTTGTTATTGCTAGCTGAAACAAATTAAAATATAGTACTGCATATATAAAATATTATATGATAATAATAAATATTAAACAGAAACAAATAAAAATGACAGAGAATGAGGATAACAGAATTAAAACTGAATTGAACACAACTGAAAGCTGAATATATATATATAAAACTAATACAAAATATTAAGAAGTACTGTAATATTAATAGTATAGAAATAGTCAAAATGTTTAATTGTTACATTGTTTGATAAATATTATATATGTACAATGCTAATAACAGTTGTTTTTGACACTGTTAATTTTGTTGTAGATTCAAATCTTAAAATCACAATTTTTTACTAAGAAAGAATTAATAATAATAATAATAAATAAATATAATAACAATTAATTTTTTTAATATATTTTTTATTACATTTTTATTATTAAATATGGATATATCTTGATAAATAATATACTATATAAAATAAATAAATGGTTAAATAAACATCATACGATATATATAATATATATAATATATATGATAGATAGATATTTATTTGAACAAACCATTCAAATCTGTCACTATAAGTGTAACTTATGTGCTGAACTTCATAAAATATATATATATAGCATTGTTTAACTGAATTTACCATTTAATTCTATTTATTGTTAAATTTACTAGTGACCAGTTTCTGAGGGAAAATTGCTTCCAAGTAAATCCTACACTAATTTCTTTGTGAGTGGATTTTTCACAGTCCATTATAGGATTGTCTTCTTTGCGAAGGATGAATGTGAATCCCAAATGAAGGTTTCTTAGAAGGCAGTGTGAAGCTCCGTACTTTTAGAACAACCCCCCAAAAAACTGTGCTGAAGTTAGCTTTAAAATGCATGAAATGTGACCGGGACATGTTCTTGACACGACACTTTTCTCCCAGAGTGTACACCTACTTCCTGTGAGCTGTGTGCACTTCCTGTGACTTCAGTCGTCTCTCCTGCTTAAATGCATGTGTGCATATTATTTGTGTCCTTTGCCTTTCCTCTGCAAATGTAACTTTTATGAGGTTGTCAGGTCTTGTTGCTGAAGCAGAACAGACTGTTTGATGTCGGAGAGAACAAAGTGAAGGTCTGGCTCAGATCTCAGCAAATACACAGGGGCGCTTTATTATAAACAGTGTTGAGAAGAAGCAGAGCGTAGAGTCGCTCCAGGTGTGTTTACTGAGAAGGCCAGAGCCTGAGGATGATGAAGATTCGCTCCAGAAAACAACAGCAACCATCGGGCCATTACACCCCACTGTCAGAAAGAGCCTCAGCCCGTTTTGGGAAATAATCTTTGTTTTTCAGATTTTCATTTGGCATCACATCTTTAGTAGTAATGATGTCAGTGAAAACAAGTATTATTGTTTTGGTTATATTTTGTATATATTTACATTTTGACACTAATTATTGCGTCCTAAGTTAAAGTCTGTTTAAATTGTGTTTTTGAGTAAACTATTCAGTGGCACTTGACAAAAAGTTTTAATTTACTTTTTTTTATTTAACTACTTTTAAAACAGTAATTAAATAGAGAGTTTTAAGTGTTATTTTATTTTTATGTTTAAAAATATTTATTTATGTTTTAAATATATTTTAATTTGTATAATGTTATTTTATTTTTAAATGTATTTTTCATTTGTTTATTCATTTATTTAAAACATATTAATGTGTGGTATATAACTACATTGTAAAAATAATTAAATAGACTGTTTTAATGAAATTAAATTAATAGAAATCTTCAAATGGAAAATTCTTTTAAAATTAAAAAATATGTATTTAATATAACAACATTAAATAGACAATTTTAATGTTAAGAAGTCTTTATTTAATTGTGCTAACTACATGTTGAAACGTGATTAAAATAGGCAGTTTTAAATGTCATATTTTAAAATGTAAAAGTATTTTATTATTATTTTTTTTAATTTAACTACATTTTAAAACTAATTAAATATGCCATTTTAAATATCTATTTATTTATTTTATGCTACATTGATTATTTTTCATTTAATTCCAAGTCCATACACACAGTGACCACATTCGTTTCTAAAAAAAAAAAAAGATGATGGGAGATCCACAGGTGATATGAAATGCTATTTAACCGCAGATCACCTTACAGTATATTGAAGCCTTCCTTCATTACACCCACCTCATATGAACACAGTGCTCCTCCTAAAAGCCCACCTGAACACTCGTTTAAAACCATCTCTCCTCCAAACCTCTGCAATTAAAAAAGAAGCTTGCTGGTTTACAAAACATACCGATATTGGCACTGATTGCTTTCTTACTGGCTGGGAGAAATTTGTTTCCAAACTGATTATCTGGAGAGCTCAGAGGACAGGACTCAGATGAGGCTCGTATTGTGTGTGTGTGTGTGTGTGTGTGTGTGTGTGTGTGTACTTCAGGCTCTCCAAACACGCTCAGTGAAACAGCACAGATGGGCTGTGATTTCACTTGGCTTTCTTACAGACAGACGGACAGGTGGACACCCATTTCTCACCACATATACCCCCCCCCCCCCCTCTCTCCATCTTTCCCTCAGGAACACAAGGAAGGAGTTGAATGACATACGGTTTGAATTCACTCCAGGGCAAGGTCAGTGCACCTCATCATACATCAGCCGCAGTCGTAGCGTTATGCTGCCTTCAAATCCTCAGGAGAAATTCACACTTACGAGGCCAGGAAACATAATCACAATGTGAATTTGGTCAGAATAAAATGGGCACAATTTCTTTTTCACTTGCTGACTGAATTTTGAAGCTTTCTTGCGCTAGTGCAACAAAATGAAATATAATAAATGAGCATTAGGTTTGCATGCTTTATGTACTGTATATATACATATATATATTACATATCATACTGTATATATACATATATATATTACATATCATATCAAACTCCAGGGTATGTTCGATCAAGACAATGATCAGGTCTTTATTCCAGGTTTTAACACACAGTAGATGAAGCCTAGAAGACTCTCCCATGAAGTAAATGCTGAAAACTGACTATGATTAATACCAGTTTAATTCTGCCGTGCCGATACGCCTCCAGCTCGGTAAGCTGGAGCTCAAAGAAAATCCAGTTTACTACTGGTAATTATGACATTGTGTTGGTGTTCTCATACAAATTATCTTTCCAGAGTGACTTGAAGGCAGCATTAGCAATAGAGAAATGTTAGATTTTGCTGTATCTGGCTGAGCAGTAGTTTGGGTGGCTCGCCAATGTACTAGATTTCTCTAATACATAAAATAAGTAAGCTTGATCAAAGTTCTTGTGGGGAGAAGAATTTATTGAAGGTAGCAGTGTAGCAGTTCTTCAGCAGTGATGTTAGCATGTCATCCTTCATACAATCTTAACCCAAGGTACTGTCTGTGAGACCAGACCTTTATACCTGTTAACAAATGTGCTACAAACAATACAATAACACCCCATGGAGAGACAATGATAGTGTAACCTTTTGGTGACTTGAAAGGATCTCTCCCATGGAGAGCCCATTCAATGACTTGATGTTGACCTAAGAGGCTGATTATATGGGCCAGTTGTTTCACACTATTGTGAACGAAGTACAGTTGCCTACAGTTGATTCCAAATACATCCAACCAAAGTTAATTAAAAACAAATAATCTTTCAATCCCCCCTTTGATCATTTTTGATCACACATAATAGAAAGAACATACAAAACAGTTATAATTTTAGTAGTCATGTACACATGCTGTATACAGGATCCTTCTTGCAATACTTTTCAGTAATCATGAATACAGAATGCTGCATACAGGCTCCCTTACTTAAGATGACAGAATAAGAGTTCATGGTGAGGTTTGCATTATCTTTAATGCCTAAGTTCTTTTTTTTTTATTTTAATGTTGCGATCTTGTGGAAGTGATGAATGTTGTTGTGTTCTGTGGATGTTAAGGCATGTTTATATAGGTGGCCAGTGCAGTTTGGTCCAAGCGTTGGATATCTTTGCTCATCCTCTGAAACGCTGGGACACCTACAATCACACCAGAGAAAAGGGAAACAAATCTTTCCAAAGAAATAGTTTAAACAAAATATGCCTAATTACCAATATAACTGTCCCTATTTAATGTTGGCAGGACACTACAGTGTTTATCAGTGGTGAAATGTTCATGTCTTCGTCCTCAGGCGACAAGCTAGAGCCTAAAAACTCTAGTCCCACCATATTTGGACTCTGAAAAACACTACTGCCATCTATCCCTCATCTCTAGGCAAATTCACATCAATCCACTCATTGTTTCCCTGTGCCTTAACTGCTGTGTCAGTTACTAAAAGATCCTCAATTGGTCTTTCCCATCTGTATTCTTGTTGCGACACATCAGTTTTTTTAATCTTTACCCATTTGTTGGGCACTAAACCATGGCTCCCTTTTGGAGGTGCCAAAACTTGATTCTTGGCATTGTGTACTGCCAGACTGAGTCTTTCATCAGTTTGGACAAGGCTGTCAGATGTTAGATTTTCAGTGGACATGGGCCGGCCTGTGACATGTTCAAAAGGGCATAGTCCATTTTCCTTGTGGTTTTCCTTAAGGCATCGGTTGTCATCATGTTTTTTTACATCTTCCATTAACAATGATGATTGTTTCCTGGCCAATTCAATTTGAATCTGTTTACTATGTAGAACAGTTTGTGAGTTTTGCTGAAGTTGTCTTAATGCCGCTGCATGTTTACCTCTCTCCTTTACGGCTTGTTTAGCAGCACTGTCTACTAGGACATCCTCTGTGGCTTCAGTTGTTGAGGTTTCATGGAGTCCATCAGCTTTTGGATAAGATGTCACTAGCTGGTGCTGCAGAGAGAGGTTCTTCAGTTTCCCTGTGGCTCCACAGCATTTAGCAGAGTCTGTTTTTGTTTGGCTGTCAACTGCTGAAACCTCTTCAACAGGTGGTCGTCATCACTTTGTCTCAAACTCAGCTTACAATCACGAATCCAGTGTCCTTCCTCGTTGCAATGTCTAAATCTTTCCTGAGTTTTCTCTCTTGAGTGTCTCTGATATTCACTTTTTTCGTATCCCATTGTCCTGTTGTTGTATGACAAGGTTTTGGATTGTAAAACTCTGAGATCGACTTCCTGTGTTCTTTCAATCTTTGCTGACCATTCTACAATCTGCATAAATGTT
Organism: Carassius auratus; assembly: GCF_003368295.1. Taxonomy (NCBI): domain Eukaryota; kingdom Metazoa; phylum Chordata; class Actinopteri; order Cypriniformes; family Cyprinidae; genus Carassius; species Carassius auratus. The sequence goes on along the minus strand of NC_039251.1, from coordinate 7,831,593 downwards.
GTTCCAGTGCTGTCCCAGTCATCATACCTGATTTTAAGAGTTTTAGAAACCTCAGGTTTCAGTCCATTCACAAATATGGTTTTAAAAGGGATGCTAGTGTCTTCACAGAGTTCTTCAATGTTGTTGTTCAAACCTGCATGTTCCATCCAAGTTTGTCTGAAGCGTTCTTCAAATTCTGCAACACTTTCTCCTGTCTTCTGCACACAAGAGGTAATTTTAGCCCAATTAACCTCTGCAGGTTTCAGTTCAAATAAGAAGGTTTGAACCGCTTCCCATCCAGCTTCAATGTTTTCTTGAGATTCACCAATCCTTCTTTCAACACTTTCTGTAAGTCGTTGTTGGTCATTGTCTCTTAAGTTCACATTAACAATCATCACACTGTCCAGTGGATGTAAATTGTAGATTTTCTGCAAGCGTTGAAGAAATTGCCATACTTTCCGTGGTTGCTTGTACACATCTGGCAATTCTTTTGACCATTTGTCAACTTGCTCTGGAGTAGCTGGCTGGTATGTTCTGTATGGAACATATTTCTTTATTACCTTTTTTACTGTGCGAGTTCGTCGTTCACCATCTTCCTCATACTCCTCTTCATTTTCAGTTTCAGTTCTTCTGTTCTTAATAATTACAGGAGCAAGTCTAACCTTCAGTTTGTCCTTTGTAATTTCAGTATGTGTGTTGATATCTGCATCACTGTTATCAGAGCTGCTTGAAGCTTTTGATTCCAGTCGTTTGGAGAGCAAAGTTAACAACTTGTCATTCTGATGTAACAGTCTTTCTTTGTCCTTCTTTACAGTCTGTAATTGTTCAGCCAGTGCTCGAACCTTTGCTTTCTCTGCTTTTTTCTCATGTTGTAATTTGTCAGTTTCACATCTCTGTAGATGCTGTCGAATTTGTTTGAGCAAAATTACAGACAAGCCATCTCTGTTGGTGTATGTCCTTAAGCGCTGCATCTTTCCATAAGCCCTTTTAATGTCCGGCAAAGCCCATAGTCCACTCTCTGAGTACTTGATGCTGTACTTCTGGCAGATGTCATCATGGCACTTCCTCAGTCCCAGCCTTTTGTCCAGATATGCATTCAGATTCTCCAACATCTGATCAATGGTAACATTTGGAGGTTCTGTTCCATGTCTTTCTGTTGTTGGCCTCAATGCATGACTATTGCCTTTGTTTTGTGCAGACTCAGCCATGGCGAATACAGGAAAAGTGCCCTCAGAGGTGTGAAAACAGAACAAAAGGTGTTAGAACTGTTAAAGGTACTTATTCAGATTTAAATTCACAGCAGTCTGTTAGACTGACCATTTTCAGTTACACAGACAAATCATTAGTTTAAAAGCTCAGCTTAGTTTTCAATTTTCCATTTAAAACGAAACATTTACATTCAGGCTAATTTTCCTTGTTTAATGTCTGAATTGAGTTCTAGCTCAGAAGGC